>NC_092214.1:68885301-68924987 GCF_043381705.1 Parasteatoda tepidariorum
GGCCATGCTATTATATATAAATAAATAAACTCTAGATTCGTTCATATTTTCTTTGAAGAATGTCTTTGCTAAACATTGGTCTCAAACTATATTGATACCTTTGATATCTCATACATTTTCCAAAATTATGCCGTTTACATTTAAAAATTGATTATTCCTCTGTGTATTATTTTAACAATTTTATAAGTAAAAAATTTTTGAAACCTTTTCTTTTGTAAAATAAGAAGTAAGAATCTTTTTAAATAAAATAAGAAAAATCCGAATGCTTTTCGAAGAAGAAATCGAACTTTCAAATTTTGTACAAATTTAAGCGAAGTATAAAGGCAACTTTAAATCTTCTTCTCACGGAAAAAAGTATACACACCCAAATTTCTTTTATTTCAACAACTTTCGTCAAGACAACTTTAGTTTTCCCATACAGAAAGCAAGCATTTAACGGATCAGAGTCCGTTATAATCCGTGCATTATACGCGGGGAACTAATCCGTGGATTTAAACTTCCGTAGTTTTTCATTACTCATGTACTTTTATAGTTTAGGTCATTCACAAACTTTCTTAACGTGTTTTATCTTTGATAAAAGAAGCAGTTAAATTAATAGTTGTGTTCATTGCAAGTTGCTCAGAAATTGAAGAAAAAAAAACTCGTAAAAACCCATAGATTTGCTTCCAGAAGCAATCTCCATTTCTGTCAAGATTTAACAGACTTTAGAATGAAAAGTACGAATTTGTTTATTGTCTTTATGAAATTTTATATAATAGTAATTATTATTTTCAATTTATTACTAACTAAAAGAATAAAATGACTTAGGGGTGTTAAGTTCAATTTTAATGCACACCAATCGAAGACCTCAGTAGGAAATAACATTTTTGAAGGTAACAAAATTTAGTAGAGAAAGATGCTACTTTTAGTGTTTTTAACTTCACAAAATCAATTTATATTACCGTCTTTAAATTTCGCAGATCTCAGCAGATGAAGAAATTATGGCATATTTAGTGTTTCTTAAGAGTGTGTTTCGATTGAAAGTAGGTTCCAAGTTCAATTTGGCAACTATCAGTCAACGAGTAACCTTAGGAAACTTGTCTCTTGGCATAAAATTAAAACGCCAAAGCAGCCAACGTTGGAGAAAAATATACCAACATTTTTGAGCACCGGCCTTTTTTTCCAGACTATGACTGGATATTATAATTTTGGAGGTGATTAGGCCATGCTATTTTTCATAATTGTCAATAAAGTTTAAAGCTTTCAAGGTTTGAGGAGCCGGCAATAAATTACGAATGAAAAACTGTGTTTTTGATCACCCTATGATAGAAAATGCAGCAATAAACTTATAACTTGCGTCGATCGCTTGGGTTATTATCTGCAGTAATTTCATAAATTTAGTAAGCGTAGCTTAAATATTTTTGGAGATATGGGCATTTTTATAAAAACTCTTCCTTCTTTTTTTTCTTTTTTTTTTGGTCTTCGGTTTTTTTTTGCTATATCTTTAAAAGTATTTAATAAAATAAAACAAAATTTTAGAGCAATTTTTAATCAATAATATAATTATTTTAAAATTTCAAACAAACTCGCTGAAAATTGCGCAACACATGAGCATTTAAAGTAATTCGTTCAAACTGTGCTTGTGTGAAAAGCATTTAAACAATTTTTTTTCTTCATAATTTTGAAGAGAATCGTATTTGGTAACTATTGAAAAAGTGCAATTTTCTAAGTAGTTTTTGCAAATTTTATAAGAAAGCTCTGAATGCTAGAAGGTTCCCACAAATTTTACTTTGTACTATTTAACAAGGTTTATTAAAAATGACACCGGTACTAAAGAGGATCTTTCTCTATTAAAATATGTTTTATTTCACATGTTTTCTCTCCTTATACCATCACATTTTTTGTCCGGTCAACCACTGTAGGGTATTATCATTTGTTATAATAATTTAACATAATGACATAAATTTTGTTTCTTGATTCAAAAGGAAATTTTTGAAAACCTCTTATCATTTAGAGCTTCCTTTCAAAATTAACAAAAACTACTTAGATATTTGCTAGAAACCTTATAAATATTTAAGATATTCAAATCGGATTTTAATGCTTGCGCAATTTTAAGCGATTTTTACTTTCAAATTTTAAATTGATAAATTATAAGACAAAATTTTTTTTATATAAAAATGTCCATATCTGCAAAACATTTAAGCTAGACTTGCGAAATTTTATGCAATTTTTACATATATTAACCAAAGTAATTTATACAAGTCTTATCTACATCTTATTGCTGTATTTTCTGACATACGCTGTTCAAAAACACTTCTTTATTGTTTGAAATTTATTGTTGGTCCCTCAAACCTCTGAAAGCTTTAAATTTTATTGATAAGTACGAGAAATCATATGGTCTAAATACTTGTAAAGTTATAAAATAATCTTCAAGTATTTCATGACAAATTTTTTAAAAAAAATATAAAAACTGAAAGTGCCTTTTCAATTATTGTTGAGTAATGTACTACACTGTTAGTAATGCTGTACCAGTTAAATGAGTATAGAGGTTTCTAAGGTTAGAAGCAAGCGGACATCATTATTTTCCGTTGTTAACAAATGTACTTTAATTTCTATAGCACGTCCATTTGCTCAGCTCTTCAATAGTACAGCCTATATGAAGCCTCTTTCTCATGATGCTGCAAGAAAATGATAAATGGAAGTAAAAGTTTTTATTTCATAGTCTCCATGATTTTCTAATATTTTATTTATTACAAAAGAGCATGTCAAATATGTCAGCCGCAAAATTTATCAATCTTTCGGAACCATCAATTTAAAATTGCATTCTATTTTTCAACGAACATAGTTTCTCATTTCGTGAATTAAATTTTAAACCATATTACCATATGAAATCATATGATTTAAATACTTATAAGGTTATAAAATAACTTTCAAGTATTTCCTAAGAAATTTTTTTTTAAAAAATGTCAAAAACTGAAAGTGTCTCCTCAATTATTGTAGGGTGGTGAATTCTGTTTGTAATGCTGTGCCAGTTAAATGAGTATAAAGATTTCAAAAATTGGAAACTATAGCGGACATCATTATTTCCCATTGTTGCCAAATAGATTTTAATTTTTATAGAACATTCATACACTCAGCTCTTCAATTATACAGCCTATATCTTCAATTAGCGCCTCTTTCTTACGATGCTGTAAGAAATGGAAGTAAACGTTTTTATTTCATAGTCTCTGTGATTTTCAAATAATTTTATTGGACAAAAAAGCATGTCAAGTATGTCAGTTGCAAAAATTATCTATCTTTGAGAATTTAAAATTGCATTCTATTTTTTTTTTCAACGAACTTTATTTTTCATTCCATAGATTAAATTTTAAATCTCCCTCAATTGCATATGACACTAAATCCCCATTATTGTTTAACTGGGGGAAAAGTTCTATCAATTTGTTTTTGTTGCTTTCAGGTCCTTACATTGTTCATCGTCACCCATTTTCAGTTGTTCAATAAGCGTTTTTCAGACATACAAATTCAAATTAGAAAGCCCAGTATATATACAGAAAAATTGTAATATATCATTGGAAAAGACTTAGTAAGCCAATCTAATTCCCTTGGCTTTTTTTAAAAAAAAGATTTAAAAAAAGATAAGTGACAGTTAACGCTTAGCAAAAAATATACTCAGTAAATAAATATTGATCATTAATCATTTCAGCTCATATTAGAAATTAATCTAAGCCTTAAATGATCACAAAACGTTTTGTGCTTTCATTTGTTAATTAGTTGATAAAAATTAAAAAAAAAATATATGTTTAGTTAAAGCAAAATATGTATAGTACGCGTTCAGTATGCATATAGTATGCGTATGTTCTACATATGTATGCATGCGTATTGAAATATTTCAGAGAAAATCACAAATTTATGAAAAACCACGCTTGACAATCAATCCTACATAATTAGCTACAAAATCATTCTTGATTTTTTTCCGAAATCGAAAATTTCAAACTGTTTTTAAAAATATCAGAATGGAGAAGTCTGAAAATAAAAAATTTGCTTTTACGAAATGTATTTACCTTTTATGTTTACACTTTCCACCAAGTTCTTTTAAAAAAAAAGAAGAAAAAGACTTTAAACGCTTTATTCATTAAAAAATACACTCCATTAGTTATTTAAACTTCGATTAGCATGCTTTACTACACTTCATTGATTTAGGCGATCATAATAATCGCCAATAGCCCATTTACCCTCGATGTGGAATAATTTAATCATGATATTGAATTTCATTGAAAGAATACAACTTGACGCAAATTATGGCGATAAAATCAAATCATACTGAAAGGGTAACAATTGTTTCATAAAATCTATCCAACAATGAAGAATTATTTCGATTTCTCTGGAAATGTGCCTGTATTGTTATGAATAAAACTGAATTGTATACATTTTTTTTGCTAAATGCTTTCACATTTAAAAACTTAACGAGATATCTTAATCTAACTTAAAGTGCTATAACAATTTAAAGCACACAAAAGTATTATTAATTTTTCAAAATAAGAAGTCGAAAAATTTATTTCTAACATAGATTTTAAATTATTGCTGATTTCATGCGAAGATCCGTAATGCGAAATGTTATGACGAGATAGTGGGAAAGTTCATCAACCAATGAAAAATAGTGAACCGTTTGTCACTACATTGAGTATACAAGCCCTTTACTCTTTGCGATGTGCTTACATGTTTAAATTGAAGAGACTTTAAATAATATCTCTTTATTACATTTTAACATTTTTGGTCAAACAATTTTAATATAAAATATTTTAAGAACACATATGAACATAAGTATATATATAGATATATATATATTTATTTATTTATGTATATATAAGTATGAATGAATGTTATAATATTTATAGGCAATATAGATCTTGTGTATCAAAATTTAAACTATTTAATAAGATTGCTAGCTAGCTTTCAGGAAAATTCGGATTTTCTTTTTGATTAGAAGAAGGCAAAGAAAAAGCATTAAAACCTTGTGCTGATTGTTGTTCAATGTATGGTTTATTCGACATTTCTTCTAAACGATGTAATCTTTGTTTTAACTGTCTTTGTGTTCTAGAATACTCACTAAAAAACCTAGCAAATTTGGTTTGTAGGTTATCAAGAGAAGTATGCAATTTATTATACTTAACGTGAATATTTGTTTCTTCTAATTCACATGATCTAGCGTCCTTTTCGTCTAACAAACCATCTCTCATTAGAATAGCTTTTCCTCTCTCTATTAATAACTTTTGAGCTTCAGGATATTCCGCTAGCACAGTCCATAAATCTTCTTTGGAAAGAACAAATAAATCTGAGAACCCTACACTGCGAACATTTGCTGTTCTCCTATTTCCTGTTTTTACACCTGATATATTCAATATGCTAAGTTCTCCAAATACACTACCTTCACTTAAAGTTGCTAAGATTTTTTTCCCATCATCACCGACAACCTGAAGTTGTCCTCTTTTAACTATGTACATTTCTTTACCGACATCGCCTTTCCGACAAATATAGTCCCCTGGACTAAACACTTGCAACTTCAATTTCAGCACCAGCTGCACCAACAGTCCAGGTTCACAATCTTGAAAAACTTTAACTCTTTTTAAAGTGTCCATGTGAACATGAATCGCAATCTCAGCTTTCAGTTTGTCAGGTAATACCGATGTCACATCATCTTCATCTAAAGATTGTCTGTTAATCCATAAATAATCAAACCATTTGATCACTCTATTTTCCAGTTCCTTGCTGACCTTGCGAAATTCCAAATACTGTTTCACTCCGTCCATTCTTCTCTGAAATTCCGAACGAGTCACGTTCATATTACTTATCATACTACCAACGTTGCCAACAATTGTTGCAAAAATCAAGACACCAATCAAAAAATCTATCACAACAAAAATATATTCTTCGTCTCGAACAGGCGGTGGCATTTCTCCTATTGTAGTTAAAGTAAGTGTAGACCAATAGAAACAGTAAATATATTGATGCATTAAAGACGAAAACTTGGGTGTAGTCATATTGTAGACCCATGTATCACTCCCAAAACCTATAGAGTAACTTACAGCAAAATAGAGACATGCATTCCAATGAATAATGACTAATATATAAAACACGAGTTTGGCTATTCTAAATGCATAAGGAAAATTAGTTCTAGTTTCTGTTCGATCAAAAAATTCTAATAAACGATGGAAGCGAAGCAATCTGTTTAGACGGAAAATAACAATACACGGCACATGCAAATCACAAGTAGTGTCCATTATCAAATACGATAAATCAGTTGGCACTAAACTGAGGAGATCTAGTTTTACTTGATAGGAATGCAAATAATTTTTCAGAAGTTGTTTGGAGTCTCTAACTAGAAGACCTTGCTCCAAATATCCTGAAAAAAATGGAAAAAAATAAATTAGATAGAAATTATTTTTAAATGAGTCACTCATAAGATATTGCTATCATCTTGGTGAGCAGTGTTAAACCAGAATTGGCTTTTAACCGGAAGAAAATAGTTAATGGAATTAAATAAATAATCCCAAGAAACTGAATCGGTAAGATAATACTAGATTAAAAAACTTCATTCGCTTCAAAAATATTAACGGAGTGGAAATAACAATCGACATGTTTCAAGCACTCAAAAATAGGCGCCTATTTTCAAGACTTGCCAGAAGTGAATGAGAAGAAGCAAAAGTGATTTGAAATATAAAACGTAAACTTGCTAACAAAAAATGGAAAATAAAGGTGAGATCTGGAAAACTAGAAAAAACCTTAGTAGCCGAGAGTTTTTATTCTCTGCCGGCACCTAATTACACTTTTTGGAGGAAACTAAAAAAATAAGAATTGTAATTCTCGTCCGGCTATTGAGGTTTTTTCTCGTTTGGTTTCTAGTCTTTATTTTCCATTTTCGTAGGCAACTTTATATTTCATATCTCAAATCACTTTTGTTTTTCTCTTATTCATGTCTGGCAAGTTTTAAAAATGGGTGCTTATTTTTGTGCGCTTAAAACATGTCGACTGTTATTTCCAATCTATATATCTTTGAAGCGAATGAACTTTTGTAATCAAGTAACAATTAATAGAACGATTTTTCCCTTTGACGTAATTAGGTTTTGAGAGGTGGAGTAATTTCAGAATAGTATCCATTCTCTTCAGAGCTTGCGCAGAAAATATGGAGTGAAAAAAAATATATGGGAAAGTGTATGTGATAGTATGTGTATTGGTGTATGCAAAAGTGCGAAACCTCTCTATAATTATAGCAGTGTCAAAAATTAGTTATCAAAATAAAGGATTAATTTTGTACTGTATCTGAAGTTAGTGATATTATTTGAGCTTTTTTATTTTGTTTTAATTTTATTTAAAAACTAGTTATGACTGAAAATAAGTGGCAAGTAATAGAGAAACACTCGAGTCAATTTCATTTTTAATTGTTTGTTCTTATCTTTAACATTTTGATAAATATATTAACTTCTTTATTGTTATGTAAAACATTTTTTCGATTAATTAAGCAATGGAAATTTGTTATATAATAAATACTTGCGTTACTTATGAATTAATTGTTCGACGAAGGATTTAGAAATTTTAAACTATGGATTACGGTGACGGGATAGCCTGGTCGGTAGGGCACTGGGCCCATGTCCAAGAGTTCGTGGGTTCGATCGTAGCCGGCCGAAAACTCACCGTGTAGTAAATGGTGACTGGTGCACGTTAAATCTGTCGAGTCGCAAAGTCCTCCGCGTTCCCATAGCAAATCAATACCTCTGGGGGTTCTGATGCAGGAGTTTCCTCGTCTTCTGGATTGGTTCAAAATTACAAGGTTACGGAGACATTAGTAGTCGTAAACCCAAAATTGGGTCGGTTTTCTACGACAGATATGAAATTATATAAAATATAAAGTAAAACTATAGATTATAATGCGAAGATTGCATTATGCATTAACACTTTAAAGTATTAACAAGCAATTAGATCAATTATTTTTTTACGTTTGAGGTTAAAGAAATAAATCCTTTAATTAAAATCCACTTTTTCCAATGGCATAATCAGCAAAATTGATTTTAAGGCGACACTATACTGCGGGAGAAATCTTTCATGGCAAATTCTATTTCAACTATATTTACAATTTAAAATTTGAAGTATAGAAAAATTGAGTTCAGAAAGAGTAAATTTTGTAGCTTCAAATGCTGATTTTTTTTCAAAATATCAAATTTCAAACAAATTATGACAGAATTACTTCCCTTTCGATAATAACAGCTAATCCTGCAATAATTTGTTTGCAATAGGTAATTTTATAAGTTATTTGAAACTTCTTAGTTTACTCTTGTTTTATCTCAACTCTCTTTCTTCTGTATTCTAATGTTTAAATTATTAATGTAATTGAAAGAGAATTTGCGACAAAAGGTTTTTCCCGCTGTATAGCGTCCTCTTAAGTTCATGTTCTGGTCAATCTAGCTGGAAAAAAATAATTGGAATTTAATTCTTTTATGGTTTAATTAACATCACTTAATTTCTTCCAATTGCACCATTGGAGTATAAAGATCACGTTACAAAATTGAATTAGTACCTTATATAACCATGTAATATAGTAATGCGTTATAACAGCTATTAAAAATTTTAAATAGCTATTGTCTTATACGTTGAGCCTTACGCATGTACAATGTGCAAATTAAAGTTCAAATAAACTAACTTACAATTATATAAGAACAATGTTTAAGTTTGATAAATTGGACACTAGATACTCTGTGAAAATCAAATAACAGAGCCAGCTATAGGACAAATTTGAAAACAGCATTTCTATCTCGTAGAAAGTATGTGATCTTGGGACGACGACGGATTTACAAGCCATTAAACTGATGCACGGAATGCTGTAAAATAAGCAGTCTAAAGCATCCTAAAAATCCGATGCTTCAACTTCGCTACAACTTTCGAACCAGCCAACATAATAATATAATTCTTTTTCAAATTAAAGTATTTCAATCAATGCTAAATAGGTAAAATAATAAAAAATTTTAACGCGATCTAAAAGGATAAAAATGAAAAGAATTTAAGTCACTATTACACGCAATCAATATTTTTCGATGATCTTTTTTTTAAATCAAATTTATTGTTCCCCTAATTCTGATTACATTAATAATTCTTTTTTCTTGCTCTTTCGGTTGTTTAAGACGTGAAATGACTATGAAAAGTGTCATACGCCAACCCTCCCTACTCATTAGTTGACGAAGTTTTTCTTCACGACTTACTCTCGTCTTCCGGTTTGTCAAAGTGTAAACATTCTACGATGTCAATGTGTGAACAATGTAAAAATATGTCTTATTTTAATAAACTTATTCTACATACTTAAATATAAAATACCCTAACTGAATTATTGAAATATGAACTCGACTAGAGGCTCGCCCTGATTTTCACTTGCTTTCTATCAATTCTTTCAAAGAAAGTATTTCATTACTGTTATTTTTCTTTATCAAATCAAATGATCGATTGTCTTTCAATCTTGAAGCCATTGATATATATTTAATTTTAGCAACGCCAAAATTTTTTCAACTCTAGACAATTTAGCCTTTTATATTCTTATTAACGCCAAATTTTCTGGTACCTGATCTCAGTTCAGCTCCAAACCTACATTACGCCTGGAAATGTATTCTGCTTTGATTTGCATTCTTCGGCAACCACCACTCTTTTTATTACAATGGTTTTGCTTGCTCTCCTTTTTATTTTCAAATAAGGTTCATAAAACTTGCTGTTCAATATTCAACTTAGTTATTTTTAATTTAAGGGAACACCATTATGAATTTTTCCAATTTTTTTTATCCAATAAAAGTTAAATATATGTAAGGTTTCGAAATAATTTTTCGAATTTCGAATTGATTGGTGGAGTTAGAGAGACCAAAACAGGGTCGCATAAATTAGTTTCGCATATAGGACATATGTATGTATCTTAAATTCTGGCTCCATCGAAATCTCAATAAAGCTTAATCTTTTTTCTGTTTTCTTTTCTAATATAATGAATTATCGAATTCTGCACAATATAGAATAGGATGATTTTTTTAACTAACTTTCAAAAGTTCGAAATCTATTTTTTTAAAAGATGAATCGAAATTAGTAAATATAAAACATATTTTCTTTCTTAAAACTTCCTTTGAAAAAAATTTTCGATTCTTGTTTCGATGAAAAGGGAAAAAATGTTTGGAACTAAATATTGTAATTTTGTTAATTAAAAATTTTTTTTTAACTATTCTCTTGATGGCCAATAGATGGCGATTTTTTTTCAACAATTGTATATGGATGCTTAATTCTTTTTTTTTTCTTCAATAT
The DNA here is from genome assembly GCF_043381705.1 of Parasteatoda tepidariorum. Classification (NCBI taxonomy): domain Eukaryota; kingdom Metazoa; phylum Arthropoda; class Arachnida; order Araneae; family Theridiidae; genus Parasteatoda; species Parasteatoda tepidariorum. Next base: position 68,895,601 of record NC_092214.1, read on the forward strand.
TGTTTTCAAATTTCCCCAAAAAAACCTCTAAGTATATTTGTAAGAAAAAAAACTGGAAGCATGCATCCAAGTAAATAGTTCAGATGGCATTATCTAAGTGATTAGTTTTAAACGTTAGTCTCAGATCAATTCAATCTACTGAAATTAATGCAGAATAATTTGTCTGACTCCTCATTCTTAGAAGATAAAAAAAAGAGAGAAAGAGAATAAATTACTACGTGCTAAGACTAGAAAGCGTAAGTAAATTGATCAAAGTTAATTAAAAGCAATTTGATGAAAGGTTAAACGTAAATAAAAAAAAGAAACACTGTACTTGTTAATTATATGTTAGCTATAGTTTCTTTTTCCTTAATTTTTTGCAGTACACTACACGCTGAATTATTTCTTCAATGCATTCATTTTAGAAGCAAATTAGGTTTACATTTTCTTACTTTAATAAAATTATTTTTTTCCTGTCACTATGCATCATTTGTGTCTTTCAGTTTCAACACCGGCCATCACCTTGACAATCAAATCAAATTTTGGAAATGTCTTTTTTTAAGTTTTTTAAGCTATAAATTAACTTTTCCATGAACTGTATACTAGAAACTATGGCATATTCTACTAAATCTAAATTGTACATGCATTAAAATATCATACTTTTCTGCAAAACTAGCCAAATCCTGCCAATAAAGAGAGACCAAACCGGCCAAATGTGTTTTTTGATCAAGATTTTAACACTAGATTGCCCAAGGAAGTCATTTTGACTGCTTTTTAATTTCAATTAGAAAAACAATGAAGTACATAATGACACAATTTCTTAGAATTTTGTGTCTTTTTGTACAACATATAATTTTTTATTGTTAATACTTACTAATAACTTGTTATATAACTGTAAAAAATATTAAAAATTAATTTTAAACAAATTTTGTTCCACATTAGTTATTCTTACACAATCCAGTCACTTTGACTGCCTTTGGGCAATATAGATATATACTAACTTTCAGTCTTTCAATAGTGTTAATTATTACTTGTTGTTAAGTGTTGAGTCTTCGCTTATGACTATATACACACTAAGTTTCTATATAGTTGAGTCTCACGTTTTGTTTTTTTTTTTTATTTGTACTCAGTTTTGCAATGAAGAAAAATGTGAGGTAAATAATAAGTCAAGAAAGAAGAAAAGTAATCTTACCTCATAGAAAACAAAAAAGCCCTTACTATGTAATTTGCTTACTATGTTTACTTTTGGTCTCGTGAAATCAAAATTTAATGCAATTACTGTCAAATATTATTTGATGATTTCATAATATTTACTCGTCACCATTTTTTAATAACATATTATCGTATTATGCTATATCAAATAACAAATTCAATCACCAATTATTTTAGCTCTAAATTTTTTTATCATCATTCAATATTAAAAGTTTCTGATTCTCAAGGCAGTTTTAAAGTGCATCGAGATTTCCAGAGATGTTTAGTCCCAGTCATATAACATAAAAGTAATTTCAAATATAGTTCACTTAAAAAACTTTTTTTAATATTTGTTTCATGTAATTTGATCCGGCCAAACATTTTTGTCTGTTTGCAATCTTAAAAACCAGTGTTTACATTAATTGCAAAAAAAAATTTTGAGTTTCCGTTTGTAGCAAAACCAGCCAAAGTGAATTACAATACCGATTGAATCTAAAATATAAAATTAAATAACTGTTCGGTCCTTTTACGTGCCTCTTTTTACTGCTTTTTTAAACACACTGTCTTAATGCTTCTTAAACCGAAGAATTTTCGGTTCCTACCTTATTTTGGCTCAGTGTAGCCCAAACTCAGATTTTCTAAAGAATTTGATGTTTTGGAGATGCCCGGTTTTGCAACTAAATGACACATTTAATGTTTTGTGCAATTGTTAAAATATAATTGTCTTAATATTTTTTTATTTTATTGTTTATTTTATTATTATAACAGTCGTTGAATAGCTGACTCGATTTTGAGTTTCTTTACGACTACCAATGTTCAACTCCGTAGCTTTGTAATTTTGAACCCAATCCAGAAGACAAGGGAGCTTCTGGATCAAGTATTGGGAGAAATTTGCCTTCGTGGAGGACTTTTTGACGGAACTAACGTATATTTACGTTAAGTGGAGAGGAAAACCACTTATATTTTCATTGGTCTATGCACGCGAAGTCGAGCACTTTACGGTAGAACAGTCTAACGAGGACCGATACCACACACCCTCTTTCCCAACTCAGGTTGATCAAAGTTGCCACACTCCCGCTTACTGACAGGAGTCAGTGATGCTTGACATCGGTATTCTACTGGGAGTGTCTTTACGATCAGCCCACTGCGTTAGAACATTATTTAGCAATTAAATTTTTAGTAGACAAAATATACCTGTTCTCGCATGGATAACCATATCGATAAAATAAATTCCATCACATAGATAATCAAGGAAATACCAAGTGACAGGAGACAACTTTTGTAGCTCCCAGAAAACACTGCGTCCAACTATCATGACTACATTATAAACCAACGCCATAGAAATCACAGATAACCATCTATAGTGAAAGTTCTCTGATGGATCCACTACAAAGGTCCTAGAGAAGAGACAAAATTTTCACAAATTTTATTCAATTTAAAACAAAAATTGACGAAGTTAGGGAAAACAAATTAGGTCATCAAATGAACAAAATTTTTACAAACTAACTAATTTATTCTTTGACTGGGTAACATGAAATTCTAGCAATAACTTACTTCATAATAACGTTCTACTTTTCAAATTTTTAAACATTTTTTCTGTCTGTTACATCATTCTGATGCAACTTATCGATGAGATGTCTTATCGCTTGATCAGAGGAAATGTCTGGCAGTTTTTTAAACGACTCATAATTTAACGACTATATTTTTTTAAACGACTTTGACAACTGAATAATTATTAACCAAAACAATGAAAGTAATTTGTCTAAAGCAACTCAGTAAACTTAAATTATGAAATAAAAATGGAAACCACAAAAACTTCCCACGGTTAGTCTCCAGCAAGGAGACTGTAACTTATGATCCATCTACCACTAAGGATATTTTATGACAGCCCTGTGGTCAGTGCGATCCGGGGGCGGAATTGGTATCGACCAGCTATCACTGGGATTCGAACCCGGTAAACCTCATTGGCAGGCGAGCACTCTATCCTCTGAGACGCCACCACTCAAAAGGCTTTCTTCAAAGGAAAATTAAAACTAGTTTAATTGTTAAACAAAAAGTAACGAAGTTTCAGATTCTTATTTTCCTCTGAATTTTCAAAGGCAATCACACTGAATTTGTTGTTTTTAACCAAGCCTTTCTTGTTAGTGATTCGATTAATATTTATTTCCTTGCGGAATACTAGTTATTTGAGTGCTTTTGTTACTTCATTTATGATAAAGATTCTAAAAACATACATTAATGAGAATAAAATAAAACACCATATTTAGTTATGTTTCACACTTTATTGCAAATTTTAAAATGAATGATATTAATGAAAATAAATAAATATAGACTATCGGCCATATTTTTAAATTCATTCAATACAGCACATTTTTATAGTGTATAAAAATAATATAATCTTATAAAATAAAATAAAAATTGAAATTGAGCTTAACAGAAGCATGCAAAATACGTAAAAATAGCAATATATTAAAAAATATATGTTTTCGTGAGGCTGAGAAATGAGTAACGTTTTATTGATATTTTGATCCTTCCCATCTATTGTCAGTTAAGAATTTAATCCTTTTATCAAAAGAATACCATTATATGCATGGGAGAAAAAGTAGAAGAGCAAATCTTTATGCACATATTAATTACTAGTTATGGCTAGTAGTTTAAAAGGTGATTTAGCATATGAATACCATATGGTTGTGATTAAAATAAGATTTAAGATTAATTTATTGCTTTCTTCGGCATAAAAGGAATAACTGATTTTTCGTCTCTTCTAGATAAAGAGCCGCTCAACTTGAGAAAATTTTATTATTATCAATATCAGTCATACGAAGATTTAGAATTTTCAATTTCAAATTTTTTATATAATCCGTTAGCAGCATTTTTTTATCGGCACTATTTTCTATATGATTAAAGTCCATATTTTTCGGGATGCGGTTACCCTTCATAATTTTGAAGTTCAAAAAAAATAGTTGCTAGGGTAGCAGTAAAATAGTTGCTAGGGTAGCAGAGGAAAGAAGGGACATCTTTTGCCGGAGGCAGCCTTAGAGAGGCGCTAAATTCATGAAAAATAGTTACAAATAAATTCCAAAACAAAATGTTTCCCTCTTTTAAATATTCCCAGTTTTCCTTACCAGTTACGAACCGCACATTGTCTCCCAATTTTTGTCCCATTTAAACTAAAACATAAATATGACAGATATTTTGTAACTAGAATTGCTTGTAGCTCTTTTTAAATTAATTCGTAACAAATTAGCAACATATTCAATGAAAAATGCTTTAGAGTAAACGCTTATCATAATCATTCAATCTATCAAAAACAATAAATGCGATCAAAAACATTTCTAAGTGTAACACACATTTGAATTTTAAACCAACTCGAATGAAAATGTATGACTTTATCGAGTTACGTTGTTTTGAGAATCATCAAAATCGAAAATTATTATTCAATTAAATTTAACAATCGAATGCGAAGTGTGATGGATTTTAGTTTTAAAATAATCTATAACTTAAAATGCTCCTTAAAAACTCGTTATATCTGACATATTGCAAAGGGGCAAAAAAACTAAGTTTGTGCCTGGGTGCTATGAACCCTGGCTACACCTCTGGTGGTGGAGAGAGCGCAAAATAAAAAATATATCACCCTGAATAACTTTTGATCTAATGATCAAAAATTAGATGCAAAAACATACTTTCGCTGCATAAACATGTCTTATTTTATTCGACGGATTCGGATTTCTTACACCTAAAATATAGGGAGCTGTGGTGGCTCGGGGGATGGAGCATTGCAGGAATCCCAGCTATGGCTGGTCAACACAAATCACACCCGGCTCAAACTGACCTCAGTGCTGACGTAAAATATCATCAATGGTACACGAATCTTAACTTAGAGTCCCACTGCAGTCAGGCTAACCGTGGGAGATTTTAGTGGTTTTCCTCTCCATGTACGGTAAATGCGGGCTAGTACTATAAAAAGGTCCTTCACGAAGGCGAATTTCTCTTAATACTTGATCCAGGAGTCCTCTTGTCTTCTGGATTGGGTTAAATATTACAAGGTTGCGGAGTTGAATACGGAGTTACGGTAGCCGTGAACTCAGAATTGGGTTGACTGTTCAAAAACGGTTATAAAATAATTTTTAAAAAGAATGCAGGGGGTAGCCGTAATCTGGGAAATATGATCCCAATATTCTGTTCAGGAGAGTGGTCCAAAGTTTGACCCACTTAGTGTTAATTTCATTTTTGGCGTATTTCGCCATATCTCGAGAAACTTTTAAGCGAATTGAAAACATTTTGCACACAATTATAATATTCATTTATCCAAAAATAATTCTATTCAAAAAATTACTTCTAATAAATATTTATTATTTTATTAAAAAAAATTGAAAAAATTTGAATTGTAAGGTATACTATTCTTTACATCATTTTAAAAATCATGATTTTGAATTGCAAAATACGAAATTGGAGTGAAATTTGTTAAACAGTTCCTGAGAAATCAAATTTTTTAAATACGACTTGTTTGAAATTTGATTTCTTTGGAACTATCCGAATAATTTCTCTCAAATTTTGTATTTTACTATGTAAAATTAAATAACCTTAAAATTCAAGCATTTTTCGACTAAAATTAAATAATAAGAAATAATAAATATTTACTAAAATTTATTATTTGCATGGAATTATCTTTGAATGAACGAATTTTATAATTTTGTGAAAGTTTTCAATCCGCTTAAAAATATCTCGAGATAGGGCAGAATACACAAAAAGTAAAATTAATATTAGAAAGTTCAAACTTTGGAGCGCTCTCCTGTCCAAACTATTGGGACCATATTTCCCAGATTGCGGCTATCCCCTATATTTTAGGGGTCAGAAATCCAAATTCGTCGAAAAAAAAGGTATGTTTATTCAGAGAAAGTATGTTTCTGTGTCTGATTTCGCAACTTAAAATGTCGTCTGAACTAGTTAATTAGCATATTTGAGGTTACCTCTTCGAATCATTAAGAATGAGTTCTAGAACGTGAAGATCCGGTCATTACCTCAAAAGTTATTAGGGGAGTCCGTTTTTATTTTGCGCATTGTACTCAAGTTAATTCTCACAATTATGCAATAATTTTCCATTATTCTACTTAAAAAAAAAGCTTGAAGGTATACGAAGTACCTCAGAAATCACCGTCTCAGTTAAAGTAATCTAAAAATTGAAAAACTTGCAAAAAAAATAGCCATTTATTATTAATAATCATATTTTATCCAGCATGTATAAAGATTACGACATTACGACATGCCTTTTTCAAAATCCGTGACATTATGGTACCTGAGTATTAAATAGCTTTATTACAAGAACCATCAATTTCTCGTGACGTACTGACCCAATACTTCAAAACTTTACAATAAAGTAACATTTTTCCTGCCACAAAATTCTTCGAGGAATTGCTATAAGTATTTAATTGGCAACCTTCCTTATAAATTCTAAATTCAAAGATTATAAATTTATTAATATTATATGCAAACTTCTGTAACTCAATAAATGTCCCTTCATTTAAAAGGTATAAATTAAATTAAAAAATCTATATTTTAAAATTGTTAAGATATTTTTAGGAAAAAATATTTTCTAGGACGGAATTGAACATTGTTTATAAAACGAGAGGGAGAGTAAAAAATTTTGGGAATATAGGATATAGATAGAGTTGTCTTCGTTGGATTTCACTGTCACAAATATTTGTTGAAACTTTACTTCAATTATTTCGAATTCTCATTTACAAAATATATTTTATGAATTAGATTTTAAAAATCGAAATTGAAAAGATTTAATATTTAATTTGAGATACTTGAAATCAATATTTTAAATATTTCAAAAAGCTGGTATGATTTCAGCACAAACTGAGTTATTGGACAGACTTAAATAATGCTTCTGAAACATGGCTCTTTCGGGTTTAAATGCATAAAAACTTAGGTTCTAATTTTATTTCAGAATTTTTTTCATTAGACGATATCAGTACGTGATAATTAAATTAAAAAATCTATATTTTAAAAACGGAAAGATATTTTTCAGAAAAAAATTTTGTCTAGGACGGAATTGAACGTTTTTTATAAAACGAGAGGGAATGCAAAAAAAATTTTGGAATATTAAATATAGATAGATTTGTCTTCATTGGATTTCGCTGTCACAAATATTTGACTCTTTGCTTCAATTATTTCTAATTCTCATTTGCAAAATATATTTTATGAATTAGATTTTAAAAATAAAAACTATAAATATTTAATATTCAGTTTGAGATATTTAAAATCAAGATTTTAATCATCTCAAAAAGTGGGTATGATTTGAGCTCAAATTAAGTAATTAGATATACTTACATAATATTTCAGAAATATAGCTCCTTTGGGTCTAAATGCAATAAAACTTAAGTTCTAATTTGACTTCAGAATTCTATTAACTAGACAATATCAGTACGTGATCTTTATTACACGCTCTTTATTTAGTTACGTGATTTAAATATTTTAAGGGTCAATTGAGGCAAATAGCAATAAAAGATTTTATCCCTTCAATAAATAAAATAGGGAAAAGTAAATTGGTCCATAAAGGGGAGTGAAAATAGATAGAAAGAAAGCATAACTATTAAGGCCCCAAAATTATTGCTCATTTTTTTCTTATTTTAGTTTAGGAAAATGTGTAAATATTTTTAAAAAAAGGCGCCAAATTACTCAATTTTTATCTTTACTTGCTTTAGAAAGTACTAGATTAAATATAGATAATATTTATAAATTTAATATCATATTCGTTTCTCCAAAAAAAGAGCTAAATGATCGCTACATTTCTAATTAAATAAGTGCAAATTTTTAAAATAAGATAGCACAAAATGGATATATTTCATTTCCTTAAACATTTTTCACGTGTAGAATATATAATATATTAAACTAATTTCGACAGATATTCTAACTTCATTTAATTATTTAAGAACTCAATTCGTTTAAGTAGAAAAATTTACTTATCTATAGCCTCATAAACTTCACAGAATGATTTTAACGTAACAAACCTAGAAGTTATTTGAAGAATGAATACTATTTTAGTTATATTTTTCTAAATTTATTTGAAAAATAAAATTTGGTAATTGAGTTTGAATTTTTGTTTGAAGTTTTTTTTTCTTATCTTGATATCTAAAATGTATATTATTATTCATTTTGGCTTTTTTGTAGATATATACAGGTTATTTTTATTTAAGAGTTGTACTTTGGACCATAAACTTTTATCGTATCAATAATATACATGTTGTTCCGTATCGAAACTGCTTGGTTGCCAGGCAAAACAGTGTAATAGTTGAGAGATGATAATTATAAATATCTTCATTTTTCATTAGGCAGTTAAACTGGTTTCGATTATTCGTATACTCTCCTTCTTCACTAATGACTTCACAGATTTCGGCAGTTAGTTACAGATTTCGGCACAGTCTGTTTCATCTTCATTTAAATAACCTTAACGAGTATACTTTTTATCTTCATTTTGAACAAGGATTCTAACTATATAAAACGGAATAACCCTTTACGCATATTAATTTTTAAAAAAATAATATAGAACATTAATGTGTAAATATTATATAAATATTATACTGAAATTAATATTTATGTATTATAATTTTAAAAAAAGTGCCCCAGAAGTTCATAACGATAAAATATTTCAAGAGAAGCACATAGAATCATTTTTGATGATGTTGTACTTATTTCGTCTTGCCGACTTCAGTGTCATCTGCAACTCAAAAATAAAAAATACTAGCGCAAATTTGTATAAATTTCCTCAGATACCCGAATGCGAAAAAAATTATACTAATAAAGGTTACTGTTTAAGATTTCGAAGTTCTTACTCATCCCTAGGAATGTGGTTGAGAATGGGTTCGACTGTAGTATAAATTGATAACTTTTTCTTAAAATATTAAACACAATTTTTTTCGAATGAAATGTGCATTATAAATGAGCAAAAATATATATCGACTTAAAATAGCTGGAAAATAATACTTAATTCGGATTTAAATATTTTTTGTTTATTAACTATTTTAAATATATATTTTTGATCAACAAACAATTATGATGACAATTATTACTAACATATGTATACTTAATTAACGAAAGGCATTATTTCATTCCGTTCTTTATCCAGTGTTTTACACACCATCAACTATATAAATGAATGAATTACATTTGCAAAACAGACTGTGTTGCGTGTTGTGCACCTCAACAAGAAGTACCGTTTTTATCTTGGAATTAATTTTTACTTTCAGATAATATTATAAATTTAGCATCAATCGCTAGGAAGTAGTTCTCAAAAGGTATAAGAGCATGTCACAGATCGGAATTTTAAACTCTTATAATAGCTAAGTTTAAATTTAATTCGGAGTAAAAATTTCAAAGTAAATATATTCTGGTTTTCGGAAAGCAATTTTGCTTTTTTTCCCAACATAGAAATTGAATATATTTTTCACAGCCAACTTCACATTAGCACTGGCAGTTCGCCAGTGCCAAAGTAGGTTTACAAAATTTCAATTCGGCAATGTAAGATGCACGAACATGCACCAAGCCAATTTAAGATGATAAAGACACATTAAAGACATTAATTTATGCAAACCGGTGAATACTAGCTCGTGAGATCACTGAGAGATTAAATTTATCGAATTCAGCCGTTTATAATCATTTGAAAAACCTAAACGTTTATTCGTAAAGCTCCACGTATGGTTTTATCATGTTCTAATTGAAATAAATTTGTGCCGCCGAGCTGACGTCTGCAATTTGCTTCTTAAACGTCAAGAAAATTATCTATTTATGGAGAGCATCATCACTGGGGACAAGAAATAGGCTCTCTACAACATTGTTTTGGTCTTCACAAACTTTTTCAGAAAACAAAACCTTTACTTTAAATAAGGTAGGCAAAAATCACCTGGATCAGTTTTCGCCAGCAAAGAGCAAAAGTTTTATCCACGTAGAATCATGCTACTTCTAGAAAGATGGCAAAACGTATTGGGTCAGAATGGATTATATATGGTTTAATAAAATATTTATTCACTATAACAAAATTGCTTTTCATTTTCATAATAAAAATGAAATTACTTCCGAACAACCAAACAATAACAATTCTCGTTAGTTACAGGAATTAGCGAAATAAGTTAATATATTGTTAATTTTTTTTTAAATAGAAAAGTACATTGCAAAGGGAGTGAATGTTAATAATTCAGAATAAGCTAATATTTATGATATTGTTCCCACCTTTGGAAAAATCCCATAAAAGAAAAGGCACTGTTTAAAATTAAAAGTCGAAAAAGTTTATATTTAAAACAGGATAACTTTAAATTTTTATTATATATTTTAAATCAATATGCCTATTTTCAGGCAACCACATTTGTGTTTTATAATTTGTAAAACATTTTACTATTAATAACATCAAATGTTATCTGTTCCGAAAGTACGCCACATTCAAAATTACTACCTTAAACTCATTAACTTCCACTTCAAGTGCTAGAAGACTTGTTATGCCCTGCGGTAAAAGTCAGCCATGATGAGGACTACAATTTTTGAAATATTTTTGCTCATCTTTTATTTAATTTTCACCTCAATAAACAAACTCATAATATTTACTTTACTCGTCTCTATCTTTCGAATCAGATGGCGTCATCTCTTAACGAAAATAGAGGCTATTTCGAACTGTATTTTAGAGTTAACTTTTATTTGACTTTTCTCAAAAGTTGAAGCATAATAGAATCGTTATTTCATTAGGACGTCAACTATTTTGTAGTATATTTTAGTAGATATATTGATAGTATTATATAGATATATAGATAGTATTTAGTATATTTTGTTGTATATTGTAGTAGAAGTATTTGGTACTGGATTTACTTCAGATTTACTTCAGATTTTCGAAAGACTAAGACCATGGAGGTAACATCGTTTCGAAATCTATTTTTATAAATGAACTTTAAAAATCTGAGTTTTTGATTTTTGAAGTATGTACAGGGTATAAAAAAATTTTTGAAATCGGTCAAATATCGCAAGAAATAAACATTGGATCGAAAAAGTGAAAATAGTGACATTCGACATTTTTAAAGCTATCCAACAATATCAAACTCGATTTTTTAACCAAATCTCCTGGGATGGGACAGGAAGAAACTGAAGTCCTAAATATGAGTATATCCTTTTTTTATTGCAGATTTGGATTCTCTAGGAAAAAATAACCCTATTTGAGATTATGCAATTTGCTTCACAAATGTCACTGTAACAGAGAAAAATTAAATTAAATAGGGCTGTTTAAACTTATGGCATCTCGAGACCACTCAGATTGAGGAATAAGATAAATAAAACTAAAAATGTTCCAGGGGCTGGTATAGCCTGGTAGGTAGGGGGCATCATCTGCCTGGACTCTCTAGATTTCACTAAGCAGGAACAACAGCACCAAAAATGTTTCGGTATTTTTTTTCTTTTTTTTTGCAAAAAAAATGAAAAATGAGCATTTTAAACGAGTCTACTTTTATTTTCTGTGCAACCCCATTTAATAGGGTTGCTTAAATTGGTGGTATCTCAAGCCTAATGAGATTTTAAAAAAGGATAAATAAAGCTAAAAATTTTATTTTTTTCGAAAAAAAGGGAGAGAAAAAATTATAATTTTTTTAAACGTGTTTTTTTTAACGTGCTGCGAAGCAAAATGCATAAAACTACGACTCAAATAGGGTTCATTTTTTCTGGAGAATCCAAATCTGTAATAATAATTAGGGATTCATATTTAGGATTTCAAAGCATTAAGTTTCTGGTTGGCTTTTATCCGTGAAATGGATGTTCCTGTTGCATTATTAGACAGTTATGTCACTGTCAAGGTCCTATTCCTTTTGACTAGAAATCTCAAATAATGGTCTTGGTCTTGAGCCGATGCTGTAGCATTTTAGCGGCCTTGACCAAACCAGCGGATCACTGTTCCTGTCTCTGTGATCTGTTCCTTCAGATCATTTCTCGAAACCCCGATGTCCCTACAACAGGTAATCTGCAAATAGTCAACCTCGAGTCTTCCAACTATCCGCCATCTTTTGGCATTGTCTAGTCTACACAAACGCGATCACAATGCCATTGTCTTACGACGTGACAGACCACTGCGCAGCAAAGGTGTCAGCGAAGAGCTAGGCTATCATCTGATACCTTATTTGCGTATAGGCGTTACTTATTTTGTTCTTTAAAATATTTATCAGTGTAGTAGAGATTTGGCCAAAAGCGTAAAATATCAAAATACTATTAAGAGTACCTTTGGCACCCTCTCTTGACTAAATCATTGGTGCAAGAGTCTCCACATTTTAGCCTAAACCAAGTCTGTGGTAACAACATAATAGTTTAGCAGTCGTATTTATTACAATATTATCTGGCTATAATTGGCAAATAAATTCTTTTTTTTAAAATTTAACGTATAATAATTATAAGTATTTAAAAACTTCATTACCAGTGCTTTTTTCAATTTCCTGGCTAGTCGGTTCAAATCTGCTAAAAAAATTTTAAAAATTGCAATAAAAATCACAGAAGCGTTTTGATTTGAGAAATTTCGAATCAAATTTCAAAATACATATCTACACATAAAAAACACTCCAATAAGTTTAAATTATTCATTGAAGAAAAATAAAAGAATGGTATATGTTAGAAGAGTATTTGCTCACGGCTATTTTTCACTTCACGCCCCAACCAAATTATATACATCTTCATTATTTGATGAGTTTTATTGTTAAAAATAAAGCCGACTATACAATTTTTTATCGTTTATCGATTTTTATCCTTTTCAATCGCTATTTACTTTGTCGCTATTCTTTTACTCATTAATTTTAGGTGTCAAAAAAGGCACTCCTTAGTAATAAAGTACTTCAATACTTTCTTACAACTAGGGATATTTTCTTTTGTTAAAAATAGCAATTTGTGTGACAAGTGAGAAAAAGTTATTAGTATTCAGCATTATTAATTAGTTGACGTTCTCCTAAGAGATTAATGCCAATAAACTAATCAAACAAAGTCTTACCTATAGGTATACAGATAAAACCATATATTTTCTTGCAACATTTCCCCATTTTTTTATTGTTACAAGATAAAATGCCACATTTATTTTACTTCTTTAATAATGCAAACAGATGCAATGGGTTTTTACTCATGAACTTTTATAGAAGCAATTACAAGTGATCATTTTCCTTGTCTTTACGTGACCTATTACGTCAAGTGGAGAGTAAGGTGTTTAACCCTGTGACGCACAATTTTTGTTAAACTTATTTTTAATACATTTTTCATTATTTTGTATTCATTTAGGTCAAAAAAAGTGAAAAATATTGCGTTTAGCATTTTTATATTTAAGAGTATGATCTACAGCATGAAACACCGGTGTCTTTGTTACATTAAAGGTAAAATCTTCCAAACATGGCACACTTCCAAGCAAAAAACTTTCAAATTTGCACTTATATGCAGTTGTTTATACCTAAGAGAAGCAGTTATACATCATTGAAATTTCTTAAATTTGCAAAATCAATTATTAATAAATGCTTCAATATGAATGAAAAAAAATCGCACTACTTTTTCAGACTTTAAATTTTATTACAAAAATAATTTCGAAAATCTAACAGATTTTTTTAGTAACTATTAGACTGCCTTTTACAGTTAAAAATAGCAAAATATATTTTTGCTTGTGATTAAAGAGTCAGAAAAATATAAAAAAAAATATCTCTCCTACCAGTGCAAAACTAACAAAATGTTTTATAAACATTATTTCACAATCAAAAAATTTATCTGTGAGAAAGTTTTTAAAAAAAATAATAATAATAATTCAGCTTGATTCATGAACGACCTTTCAGGTCTTTGTTAGAATTTATTAAAATAATATTATCTAAATTAATAATACCTACAAAGTAATCAAACAAGGTCTTACCTGTAAATATATAGTATAGACTATATATTTTCTTGTCATGTGCAAAATTTGTTTGTTACTAGACTAAAATGCATATATAATTCCTTTCTTGTTGTTTTCTCTAATGACGCTTAGATAAGTCAAGCTTTCCAGCCCTAACCTTGCAAATTAAGTCAGGAAAGTATTCCTTTCGCTTGACAAGAGAGTACAACTAGGGTGAAAGTACGTCTTAGCTCAGAACCCCTCAGACAGATGGCAGCACCATTCATTTTTCCAGATTTTTCAGGAAATTTTCTCCAGATCTCTATACCCATGGCACTTCTCAGTGACCGACCACCGGAATTTCAATTCCACGGAATTTACGAGTTCATATACCTCATGCGCTGGGTGGGTCTTTGCAAGGTCAAGATTCGAACCCCGGCCTTTCTGAACTGGGGCTGATTTTCAAACCACAACTCGTATTTCATTTCTTTGAAAATACGGATCTTGTAGATCCGTATTTTCAAATATACATCCAGTAAAGTTTTACCTTGTATCACACTCTCTGAAAAAATCAGTTAGCGTTGAACCATAAAATAATTACCTTGAACCAATGTACAATAAAACTTTGCTGCAACTTTTATAAGGTGTAAAATTGAATCGACAACCAAGAATTGAACTAAGATAAACCATGGTATCGTAACATTTGGAATTAATTTGCGCAGTTACACTCTTTCATGGTAGCAAGAAATTTGAACGATATTATTGCTTCAACATTGTAATTATTTTTAAAAGAAAATCAATCAAACATTCTATCTTGAATAAATGTTTAAGATAACTTTAAGTTTAGTTTTAAAAAAGGATTTTCTTTAATTAAAAATGGTAAAAAAAATTCAGATATCTAAATAATAATAGTTTGAACTAATAAATTTCAAAATTATTATTATTTTAATTAATTATAGACTTATAAAGACTTGCAAAAATTAAAACTTATAAAGATTAAAAAGACTTTTGATCCAAACTAAGCAATGACATCTGGTTAGATAATATCAAAGTTCAAAATGCGAATTGCGAAAGAGTTTTGAGTGATCTGCTAAAGATTTCAAAAACTGAAGCTTATATTTCTTAATTTTAGTATACCAGTGGAATTTCTGATTTTTTCTGTTTAACTTTAAAAAAATAATAGTAATACTTCGACATATAACGAACTCAAATGGTGACGCTAAAAATTTCATGATATCGAAAATTTAGTAATTTGAGTAATGGTATCAAAATTGAGTACAAATTTTTTTTAGAAAATTTAATGTTTTTAAAAATTTAATAAAATAATAACTATTATGGCATTTTAAAAGTTACATAACATTTACTTACTTAAAAAACAGTTACTTTTAATAGCGCTTCTTTTTACATTTAATTTTTGTTTAGCTGAAATTTTTGTTTCATCTTCCTCATCTAATATATCTCCAAAAGTTATAACCTCTTTAAATATTTCTAATTCTTCGCAATTACCACATCCGGCAATATTATTATCTTCAGTAACTGCATCGTCGTAAGTATCAATTTCTTTCAGATATATTAAATTATCAAGTTCTTTCGAATCTTATGAGCGGTTATTTACATCTGTGCCCTCATCTTCTTTATGGTTGAATTAGTCAGGCAAATTCTTTTTAATCTGTCAGGCAATTCAATCTCTTATTTATTATTGCTTTAAGCAATTATTCATAAGTTACTCAAAAGTATTGGAATATTAATATTTTGTATTAAAATATTAAAAGTATTAATATTTTGGTAATAAAAAATGTTTCGTGGAATTAAGAATTGCTGAGAAACATATTCGTTTAAAGGGAGCGTTTTTTTTAATTATCAATTTTAATTATCGATATTTCACGATATCGAAAAATTCATGTTATTGAGGTTCGCGATATCGAGGATCGACAGCTTAATCATGATTGTTTTTTAAAAAAATTAATTTGGCATAATAATAAAGTGTATATTACTAGTTATATTGACAATGTAATCCTGTTTTCGTATGTTAGCTCCTTTTTTTTTATCAAACACTTAATAAACTTTTCTAACTATCTGCTAGGTCTATCAATAATCTGTTGCTTTGTAGAATTACTATGTCCTCGTATGACATTAAAGAAAATTAGTCAACCTATAAATTTTTATAAAACATTGATATTGTATAGAAATTGAATCATACTTACTTTCCCCAACAGTGAGTTGTGTCAATCTCATCTGGGGGATTGGGCTTAGGTCCATTAGAAAACTTTTCCAAAAAAGAGTCAATCCTCTCCAAACTTTTTCTTTGGTGTTTCCTTAAGAATTTTATGTTCTGAAAATAGATAATTTGAGCCAGTACAACATTTGTGTATTTTTTTTAAAAAGTATATTAAATTGAATAGGAGAAAGAATACCATACTAAATACCTCAAAAATAACCGACGGATTGAAGAGTCAAAGTAAACGGTAGGAAATAGAACTATGCAGTTTGCAGTGTTCTCTTAGGATACAAGAATAGAATATAGAAAGAATACCATACTCTTACTTTCACTTTTTGCATATTTCAGCGTATCTTAAGGATTCTTTACGTAAATCGAAAAATTTTTGCAAACACTTATAATATTCGCTTATCCAACGATAATTCCATATATTTATTTTTATTATTTTATTCAATAATAGTCGAAAAAAATTGAACAGTAAGGTATACAAATTTTCACATTTTAAAAAATATAATTTTATCTGATAAAATATTAAATTTAAATGAAATCGGTCGAATAGTTCCAGAAAAATCGAATTTTAAAGAAGTTGTATATTTAAGGGACTTAAGGATTTTGGCCCATTCCGACTGAAGATCCTGAAAGAGTTTTGCTCTTTGAAGAATGCTTCCCTGCTTCCGTCAACTTTCCTTCCGACAAATTCCCAAAGAGGTTCTATTTGTTTCAGGTGATTGACTAAGCTGGTTTCAAAGTCTTAGCCTTCTCAACAGTAAACCAATTTGTCACACTTTTGGAAGTATTCTCACACGCACAGTCACTGTGAATAAGCATAAGACGTCGTCTGTATGCAGCTGAATTATATTCACGGGTTCCTGCGCAAAAGCCCCTCCTCTGAACAAATAATAGGATGATCTGATTGAAATTTGCAAAAAAACACGAACCATGGACAACTAAAGATCGGAAGAAGATTTTTTGATAGATATATAGATATCAATGAAGTAGTTTCTTTATAGAGTAGCTTTTTTACTTTTCTAATCACATTAAAATATTTATTTCAATAAAATTCCCCACTCTGCGAACATTATTAATTAATCAAGTAATTAATGTCAAAAATTCCATAACTGAAGTAGTAGCATTTCAAATAAAGATATATTTGAAAGAAAAAATATCAGAAATCAGTTTTTTCAATTATTATTATTATTCAATATTACGCAACTTTGATTTTTTTTTAGAACATATTTCTTTGAAATAAAGCAAACATCCTTTACTAATTGCAACGTAATATGAAAAAATAACAATCAGATAAGTATACTAGAATAATCAATTGGAAATTCGATTTCTGATTGATCAACAGATAAATCAGTTTTCAACTAATTAATTGGGAAATAGGTCTTTGACCCCCTTCCCCGAGCTTGCAACAAAATTGCCAATATCTCATCCCGATTTGGTTTTAAAGTAATTTTCAGGCCTGCTAACAAAATTAAATTTAAGTCGCTTAAAGATCCTTTTAGCATTGAAAATCGCTTGAGACATTTACCACATACCTCGCCAGTGCGACTTTGGCTGCATCGGACAAACCAAACACGCCTTAAAATTCAGACTTAAGGAACACGATAGATAAATTCAGCATCAAGAATGCGATAAATTTTCTATTGCTGCCCATTGTTGAAATATTGAGCATAAATTCAATTTTGATAAAGCCCAAATTATTTCCAGACCTAACTAGCTCATCTTGGTGCCCTGGAATCTTGTTTTATTCGTATGAATGCCGTTTCTCTCGCTAACAACACTATTTCCTCACCACCTCATCATAGAGCGAGGAAATCCATTTTGCCCTGATTTGCCTCTCTCAGCCACTGCAGATTTCCTAGTTTTGTTTTTTCACCTTTGTTTTTTTTTTTTTTTTTTTTTTTTTTTTTTTTGTTATTGGCAGGTTAGCATTTTCTGTTTCGAATCTCTTTTGTTTTCCTCATTCACGTTTGGCAAATCTTGAGAATGAGCATTCATTTTTGAGCACTCGAAATACTTGACTTTCATAAGCATATTCGTATTTTTAAAAGCAAGTGAAGTTTTCATAATATCAAATCCTTGACTAATGAACAAGAAAATTGATCTTTGATTAATTGACTAGAACTATTTTTGATCTTATAAGAATATATTTAGTTGAAATAAAAAAGCCACTTTTATTTCTTTCAAATTGATAGAAAAAAAAAGATCAAGAGAGAAGGAAAGCTATGTTTTTACGAACATTGCTGTTTGACAGGGAAATCGATAAGATGTTCTAAAGAATAAATTGTCTGCTTTTCCTCCTCTTAACTTTTTAAACAAACTAGTCGAAAGAACATTCGACTATTTCCAAGAAAAGTGTCTAACAAAACTCAACTTTGACTAAGATTAGCTCGAACGGAGCAAAATTAAAATATCAAAATATTTCGAAGCATGTTAATAAAAATACAATAAACAATTCAAAAATATAACTCATACCTGTTTTTTTATGTGTCGAGTATTTTCTGTTATTTATTGAATATCAAATTGAATATTATTTGATATAATTATTTAAATGATTCAATACCGAAACGTTGTGCTAAAATAGTAAAAAAAAGATAAGCATTTTAATTTCAACTAACTCCATACTTTTTTTTTGCCTATTTTCCCAGTCTAAAATATCACCCAGTTTAAAAGTTCTCCCGGTAACCAAATTATTTATTAAAAAATGTAATCTAATTAATTAATTTTTAATTAATATAATTATCAAGTAAAGATGACAGGGAAATCTATAAGATGTTCTAAAGAATAAATCGTCTGCTCTACCTGCTCTTAGTTTCATAAAAAAACTAGTCAAAGAAACACTCGACTATTTCCAATGAGAGTGTCAAACAAAACTTAACTTTAATTGTGATTACGTGTTAATTGGGATTGGTATTACGCTCGAACGTGTCAGAAATAAAATTCCAAAAATATCGAAAGATGTTTATAAAATTGAAATTAACAACTCAAACACAAATTTGAAGACTTTTCTTATATCTGACTTTTCTGTATCTTATATCTTTTCAAGTATCTTTTTGTCAAGTATCTTTCTGACAAGTATCTTTCTGTCCAGTATCTTTCTGCCAAGTATCCTATATATTGAGTATCAAAATGAATATTATTATATTTAATCATTTAATTAATCATTCAATACAGGAACATTGTGTTAACGCAGTAAGAAAGGATTTTAATTTCACCCATCTCGACATTTTATTTTCTGCAAATTTTCTTAATCTAAACTATAACTGCATAAAAATGTTTCCCCAGTAACTAAATTACTAATTGATGTAATCTAATTAAATAACATAATTATCCAATTAAGAAATCAAGTATTACTATAGCATTTCATTTAATATAACTTTTAATCAAATTCGCTTAGAATATCATAAGTAACAATTCTATGAAACACTTTATTGATTCATAGCTAACGCTTTTTATAGGCAAATGAAAACAAAATTAACAGAATAATCTGCATTTCTTTTACTATTACATGGAAAAAAATGTGAAAACTTTAAATTTTTAAACCAAAGTTTTGCATTTCTTAATTATTAAGAATTTTGATTTCCAAAATTCTACCTAACGGTATTTTTATTTAATATGCTTGCAATCTAGCATATTAAATAAAAAATACTTTATTTAATGATATATCTTTTCCTTTAAAAAAGCACAGATTAACTTATATTTGCTTTTAAATTTACTCAGCAATATATTTATGCAAGATAGTAATCCAAACAGAAGGGGAGATACGGTGCACGACAAAGTTACTTTAAATTTTTCCCACAAAATATTATGTTTTTACCATTTGCGATAAAAAAAAATTTGCTACTTCTTTAAAAAATAATGCAAAATGTATGTGTTTAGTTAATTTTAAAGAAATGCTCGCTATTTCTGAAAATTTAGTTGTAAGTAGTCGAATTAAGTTGGAATTGGTAGACGAATCAGGGGTTAGAATCCCTTGCTGTCGGGCTGACCATGAGAGGTTCTCGTGGCTTTCCTCTCCATGCAACGCAAATGCGGGTTAGTTCCTTAAAAAAAATCTTCCATAAAGGCCAGTTTGTCACAATGCTTGATCCAGAAGTTTCCTTGTCTTCTGGGTTGGGTTCAAAATTACAAGGCTATGGAGTAGAACATTGATAGTCGTAACCTCGGAATTGTGTCTGTTGATCAACGTCGGTTATAAAACAAAATAAAAAAAAACTAATTCGAAATTCATTCATTTACTGTAGATGTTGAATTGAAAACTTTTTGAAGAATAAAAAAAGTAAGAGAACTAAATAAAAAATTTAAACTGAAATCAAACTATGCGAGGGTAGAGTACAATAAAAAAATTATCAAATCGGATGAAAATATGAATCTCGAAAGTATTTTTATGATGGCTATATTTTACAGTACAATAACGTATGAAATCTGAGAACTTTGATGTTTTTAGCATTTCTTTTTATTCAAAACTGAGTTAAAATGGAAAGCATGTGACACCAGGAATTGATTAATTGAAGGAGATGATGAAAAACAGGATAAAAATTTTATTATTATTTTAGATTCAAAATGAATTATTTCAGATGCGAAATGATGCGTCGCTCGAGAAGCAAAATGAAAAGAATATTGTTGTCCAAATGACATTTCAAGTAAAATCTTAAATTTTGCATCATATGAATAAATACAGGTGCCACAGGTACCATGAGAGATCCCCTACGATCTGATTTATCAAAAGCCAAATTAAAAGTGGTATTTAATTAACGATTTGTAGTATAGGAGAGATGCATTATAGGCGTATTATCGAAAAAGAACATTGCCGAAAGATAAGCCAATTCAGGCAACGTCAATACTTAATACTTAATCTTAATACTTAAATAATTTGGCTGCAGATTTGAGGCCAAAAAGTTCACTGGAAATTAACGTAAATCTAATAACGAATATGTTAATGATTAATGTGGTTGAAGAAAGAAATGCTGCAAATTGATTTTGATGCTCAGTTGTCGTGACATTGGAATAATAATTAATTATATACTTGCATTTAAATAAAAAATTAGCCATTACGTTTATTAAAAATAGAAATATTTGCACTCGCTATTTATAAAATTAAATTAAAATTAATGAACTGATTAAGGAATGATAACATGTATTAAATAACAGAAATTTAAAAGCAAGCAAATATATAATGCCTATAGTGGCATCGCATGAGTGTTCTGAAGTGACAACCTGAAAAGGTAGATATTTAGTTAACTGCTTATTTTTCGGAATTATATTTCCTCCCAACAAATTTCATTCATTTATTAATCAATTTGTTCAAAATTAAGAAGGAGTAGTAGTTAATTCTGACGATTTAATTGTTCAAAGAAAGACTTATAAGGACTGTATATCACGACTAATTAAATTGTTAAATAAATTAAGCAAATAACAATTACATGTTAACTGAAGAAAGAGCAGAATATTTAGGTCTGTGATTAGTTCTAAAATTTTGAGCAAAATCAACAGATAAAATTAAAACAATTCAAGTCGCCCCTGGACCTAAAAATTTTGACGATTTAAGAAATTTTCAGGATTGGTCACGCATTATTCTGAATTTTTCCGATTTACTGCATCCTTTAAGTAAATTGCTTAGGAAAGATATTCCCGCTAAATGGACTGTAAATTGTGAAGATGCATGGATAAAAATCAAAACATAAATAACTAATGATAAAATTCGTAATCTTGATTTTCCTGTAACTTAAGATACAGAACCTTTTGGGTTATGTTGAATTATTTCTCATTTTATGCCGGAAGGAACAGAAAGGCCGATCATATTTGCTTCAATATCACACACAGTTGCAGAATGATATTATAGTAAACTAGACAAGGAAGCAACTTCGGTTTATTGGTCTTGCAAAAGATTTTGTGACACAATTTTGGAAGGAAATCTGCACTAATAATCGATAATAAACTAATGAAGACCATATTACATCTTTAAAATAAACAACTTGTGCTTTCAGCATTTAAAATGTTGCGCTATGCGCATTTTCTTTCAAATTTTGATTATACAATTATTTATCGAAAAGCAACGGATCATTCAAACGTTGATTACTTATCCAAAAATCCGCCAACATTGAATAAAGATGAAACAGGAATAGTTGATGATCTTGTTAAAGAAATTTGAATTCAACCTATTTCTGATGAAACAAATACAGCAAGTCACATAAGCAAGGTAAGAATGTTTGATTCAGAATTTCTCAACTTAAAGAAGATGTTTTAAATGGGAAAATTCAATAACCTAAAATAAGTCAGCAAGATGGAATTATTCTTCGAGAACAGCGTGTAATTGTTCCTAGGAAACTTCAGCCGGTCATTCTTCAAAAACTTCATTCTACACATGTTGAAATAGTGAAACTGAAAGCTTAAGCAAGAAATTATTGCTAGTAGAAGAACATTGATTCTGATATTGAAACACTATAACTAGTAAAAATTTGCAAAGAATGCTGTGATGTCAAGAAAAATCATCAAAAAGCACCGATACCTATTTAGAACACTCCAACCAGTCATCGTTAATGTGGATACGCTGGACCATTCATGTAGCACAATATTCTTATACTAGTCGATGCAAAGTCTAAATGGTCAGAAGTATACCCAATGAAAAACAGTCCTGATATTATATCAAGTGGTAGTGTATACCTAAAATGTTTGTAAATTTATAAGAGAGGCTTTTAGTCACTTTTGGTTACCATAAATACTGGTCGTAACGCTTCAATCTTCGAATCAAAAGAATTCACTGAATTTTGCAAAGGAGATTATATTCAACCGAGGTTAATTCATACCTATCAACTTTAAATCATTTCGAGGATGATTTACCCCAGTTGTAGTAAAATGGAATTTAAATTACAATTTTAGACAGAAACATACGCTGTATTTTGAAAATGCTTATGAGGACTACCACGACNCTTGATATGTATATATATATATATATATATATATATTCTTATTTTTTTTAAAAAGGAGTGGTGGTCAAAAAGATTATAAATTAAGCTTATAAATTCAAGGAATATATAGAAAGCATGCACTTTACTACCACTTTAAATATAGAAATAAAATTTTACGCCAAATGTGTAAAAGCTGACATGTATGTTAATTACATTTGGACACGCTGTAAAAAATGTACCAACAGAGATTTGCCAATTACTTTTTTGATATTGAACCACTCCATCTGCTAATGAAAAAACACCTGCAAAACAAATATTTAAGAGAAACCATCGAACGAAACTGGATCTTATCAAACCTATACCAGAAAATAACTTCAAAAATACATCCGTTTCCAAGTTCGACGAAATCTTTAAAGAAGGAGACCGAGTTCAATCACGAAACAACATAAGCTCTAAAATATGGAAATATGGCATTGTTGTTGAACGTTATGGAAGAGTGTATTATCTGATTGAACTTGACAATGTATATGTAATGAAACAACACTTCAACCAGTTATAAAAATGTGAATTAGAAAAACAAACAATTACTCCTCAAATTGATAATAAACTTCGCAAAAGACTGTCAGTAACTTTCAAAGATAAAGTGTTGGATAATGATGCATCAAAGTATTCAAAGCAGGGCTCGAAAAAACTCAGAAATTTTACCAGTCCCCGAGGACGGCTTGTCCAACAATGCACCCGTCCTCCGTTGAAACTAACCCGTCGCTTTTAAATAAATAAAAATATAATTTTCTCCTATTTATTACAAACATTTATATAAATTTAACAATGAATTAGTCGTTACTAGGATTACATTATACAGTAATAAAAGAAATACTAGGTTACTAATAGTAACCTAGTATTTCTTTTATGAAATAATTTAAACGACAAGGGTCAAGTTATCTGGAATGTCAAGTTATCCGAGGTTACTGAGTTTTTTAAATGAATAAATATGACGTTTGCCAGTTCCACAATCAAGCCAATGATTTACAGAGGTTTCTGAACAGAAATCTGAAAGGGGTTTTCCATTTAGGTAGATGTTCATAATTGCTTTTAAAGTTTCTTGTTTAAGACCAGTAGGTATTGTGTTTTTTTTTTTGTAAGTTTATTGCTGCAAAGCCCCTTTCAACAGTATTCCCAGACAGAGCAATATATGCGCAGTATGTTGCTGTATTGTGGGTCATTTTGCTGCCTTGTAACTTTCAAGACTCTTGTAAGATAACAAAAATTTAAAATGTATTACGAACATTAACGGGAAAATGGCCGTCCGCGAGGACGTCGGATTCGAGAAATTCGTTGTCCGCGGAGAATTTTTGACCGTCGAGGACAGGCGGACGGGCTGTTTTTCGAGCCCTGATTCAAAGAATGATGCATCCAGTCACACCTCCTGTTGCAGCAGCAACCTCAAGTCCATCATCTATAAGCCTTTCCACTCTATTCAAAAATCAGAGAAAAACTCATTCAAGCTCAACAGTCATTAAACAATGAACTTTTTCTCAACAACCTGGAACTAATATACAATTACGCCACTCAGCTAGAGTTAAAAAGCCAATTTCTTTAAAAGATTTTTAAAAGAAAACTCTAGTATTCTAATTATTTTTTTCCATTTCTAAATTCATAAATTTGCTTGTATATTCCGGATTCATCGAATTAGTACTTTGTTCTTGTTATGTATTTTTATTAAGAACATAAGTACAACTTTCTATTTAAGCGTCCAAGAATTGTAGTGTCTTTTAAAATATTCTTGTAATAATTTTTTATAACACCAAATGGCACGCTGTTTAAACTGCAGAGAGAGCAATCTTAATTGTGTCACGGTTTGTCGAATATAGCTCACCGATAAAAGAACATAAATTTCGAAGTGAAACAATTAAAAAGTAGATAGGTTAATAAATATTATAAGTAAAATAAGCAAAAACATGTACATAAAATCATTTAATCAATTATAAGATCTTATTTGATAAGCTAGTTTTATAATTATTTTATTTCAGTGTTATTTCTTTTCTATGATTAAATTCAACAAAAAAAAAACTACGAGAAAAAAGTTTTACTGTTATAATCGACAATTTAATTTTTTGCATGTTTTTTCTGATAAAAATCATTTCAAGTCCAAGAGATAAATTAAATTTTGAGAAATTCTCAACTCTACATTCCATTATTCCTTTCATTCTTAGAACTACTCAATGGAAAATAAAATTCAGCAAATCTAATTGCCAAAAGATATGCTCACCGCAAACGGTGATGGAATTATGAACGGTATTTGAAAATTCAAGGCATGTCAACATAAACCCACAACTATGAGCACAATGCTTCTGGGGTAAACAATGTTCCCGAATTCCGCAGTTAATAATGGTAGATAGATCGGAATGCATGAAGCTTGATTATCTTGGTCCTTTATTATTTCCATAATACGGGAGATGATATTTCGACTCCAAACCAACCATATCAAATCACTTATCCATTGGATCATATATCCTTTAATCATTTAAAGGCAGAGTTGTTCCTTAATCTATTTTTGTGATTGATTGGGGACGTGTTTTTGGACAAAACATTTCTAATGCGAATTCCTGAATTGGAATTGCCATCTGCGTTAATTAAATCGCTAACTTGTAGCTCTTCGCTGTAATAACATTCCAGATTCTTTACTTAAATATTTTATAACGTTATATTTAAAATTATTGTAGAAAAATAGAACAATCTCTTTAAATTGTTTAATATTTTGAATGAAATTTTAAGAATCATCAAATTTTTACATTAATCGAATAGCCAATTTCTGAGAGCTTTTCGAAAATAATTTTATTATTATTTTTTTAAATAAACTTCTAGTTATGGATACATTTTAAATAGATGAACTGGTCTTCAAATGCATCGTATCGTACAAAAAATGCAGAACTTTACAGATGCAGAAATCGACTTACAAATTTGGCAAACTGGCAAAGCAAGGCGTTTAGAAAGATAAAAATAAAAAATCATAATTATTAGATCACAATATACTCAATTAAAAAACCAACACAAAAACAAAAGCTTAAAAACGATCCGTATAAACGTTTTAATATTTTTATTTATTTATTAGGAAGGATTTGGAGACTTGGCCCCAAATTTGTTCAATTTTCATTCAATTTACTTAATTTGATAATTTTTGTATAACGAGCGTAATTTTTGTTCTATTTTTAGAAGCAAAAAAATTTTACTTCATACCCTATAAGACCATAAGGAATTAGCCTGGGAAGCGAAAAAAGAAGTTATTACCCGATATTATTTTCATTTTCAGAGATTTTTGTCGTACCTGTAAAACTACTAGTGCGAATAGAAAACTTTTTCATACAATTATAAAACTAATTTACTTAAGAGAATTTTATAAGTAAAATAACCTATATATAACAGGGAATTTATGAAGTAGAAAAATTTTACACAGTGTTAAATTGTACAATATTTTTTAGTCTTCACATGAGAAAATTTAATGTTTGAAATAAAAATTTTGTAAAATAGTTTTAGAAAACGAAAATTAAAAAAGCTTACTATATATAATAAAAAATATTTTATATTTTTAATCTTACTTTCTTTTCAAAACCTGCTTAACCAATTTATATCAAATTTGGGGTTCTTTTTTCTCATAAAAATGCATAGTTCAGCATGGTCCAATAATTTTTACATCAAATGAAATAAAAAAAACTTCGATCAATAATAAATTAAGTAACAATAGATTAATTAAAATAATTAAAGAATAATACAGTAATAATAATTATTTTTAAAATTTCTTAACTCACACACTTAGATCTGTGGTGGTTGGTTGTGTCCAGGAGATGAATAGACGGAGCTTACATTTTAATTAGTAGTTAATTTAATATTTAATTATAAAGTACAAAAGGAGAAATATAAAATAAGAGCAGTGCGTCTACAATGGCGGTTAAGCTTTTTCTTGGTGCCGAATGACAGAGACAGTTACTGATCGTAACTGTCGCGGTTACGATTAAGTTAAGTTCAGTCGCCGCACACTCCCCCGCCAGTATCAGGGTACTGATACGTAACGATCGGGGAAGGTAACTCTACGGCCTGATCTAGTCCGTTGTGCAGGTTTGTCCGGAGGATCTTTTGGTAGATTCGGTTCTTTTGAGGGAAAAGTTTGGATCGTGTTTGGTTCGGATTGAAATAGTCCAAATGCTGGTTGGAGACGGTCAATAGAAATTGTCTGTTCTTTTTCACGTATCATGATGGTGAAATGTTTTTCACTTTTTCGTATGATTTTAAATGGTCCGTCATACGGAGGTTGTAGAGGTTTTCGAACAGAGTCCCTACGTACGAATACGTGTGAACAATTTCTAAGTTCGGGATGTATGAAAATTCGACGATTTTCATGGTGTGACGTCGGTCGAGGTCTTAAGTCTTGAAATAGACGTCTTAATTTACAGACAAATTCTTGTGGAGGATCATCATTTGTAGTGGGAATCAAGAAATCACCTGGTAAGCGTAATGTCTCACCATAAACTAGTTCAGCTGGGGTTGCTTGGATGCTTTCCTTAACTGTGGATCGCAAACCGAGGAGAACCACTGGTAGAACATCTGTCCAATCTGTTGTTGCATGGCACTTCAAAGCGGCTTTGAGTGGCCGATGAAAATTTTCTATCAGGCCATTGCTTTGCGGGTGAAAACTTGTTGTTCGGCAACGCTCAATTCCAAGCAATTTCGTCAGGCTGTAGAACAATGATGATTCAAAATTTGTTCCTCTATCAGTCGTTATGAAGGCTGGTATGCCAAAACGGGCAATCCAGCCTGTGAAAAACGCTGATGCTATAGTCGTTGCTGACATGTCAGTGACTGGGATAACTTCTGGCCAACGTGTATAACGGTCTATGCACGTGAGACAATATTGGAATCCTCTAGATTGCGGAAGCGGTCCGATGAGATCCAAGTGTACATGATCAAATCTTTTTGAAGGTATGGGTATTGATTCAACCCGACTTCGAGTATGTTTGTTGATTTTAGATCGCTGACAGGCAAGACATTCTCGAGTCCACTTCACACAGTCTTTGTTGATGGAAGGCCACACAAATTTGGAACGGATCAGTTTTGATGTAGCTCGAGTTCCAGGGTGTGACAATTTGTGAAAAGTATTGAAAATTGTACGACGATGCGATTGTGGAATATATGGACGAGTGATTTGAGATTTTGTGTCACAAAAAAGTGTCTTGGAGGAGCCAGGAATTACAACTTCTTGTAATTCAAGTGACGAGTTTGTACTCAAAATTAATTTCAGTTCAGGATCATCACGTTGCGAATCGGCTATTTCGTCATAGTCCACTGCAGTAGGTGTACGAATTGTTTCAACTCGAGATAACATATCAGCAGATATGTTATCTGCGCCCTTAATATAACGTATGTCGGTGCTGAACTGACTGATGAAATCAAGGTGACGGTGTTGACGTGGCGAATATTTGTCCCATTTCTGTCGGAAGGCATACGTTAAAGGTTTATGATCAGTGTATATTGTGAATAAACGTGCTTCAAGCATATGTCTAAAATGTTTAATTGACAAATATACCGCGAGCAATTCCCGATCATAAGCGCTGTAACGCGTTTCCCTAGGAGTAAGTTTTTTGGAGAAAAATCCGAGAGGTTGCAAATCGTTACCTATCAGTTGGTGTAATGCCCCACCAACGGCGAAATCTGAAGCATCGACGTGCAAGACGAGGTTAGCATCTGGGGAAGGGTGGGCAAGAAGCATTGAATTTCGAAGTAACGCCTTACAGTTATCGAAAGCTTCGGTAGCGGTTGAGGTCCAATCGATGATTTTGTTTCGAGCTGGGCTACCTTTTAACAGATCATGTAAAGGTTTTTGAATTGCTGCCGCGTTAGGTAGATGCCTACGATAAAAATTTAATAAGCCTAAAAATCGCTTAAGCTCTTTGATCGTATTTGGCTTTAGAAACCGGTCGATTACTTCGATGCGTTCAGTAAGAGGAGTGATACCTTTATCGTTTACTGAATGCCCTAGAAAAGAAATTTCAGGTACCCCAAGTATGCATTTTGATACATTTAATGTCAGACCGTAATTTCGGAGTCTTTTAAAAACTTCAGTAAGATGTTGAATATGCTCTTGTTCTGAATTGCTAAAGACTAAAATATCATCTAAGTACCAATAGCAGAAAGGTAGATCTCGAAATATTTCATCCATAAAACGTTGAAATGT
>NC_092214.1:68925209-69021708 GCF_043381705.1 Parasteatoda tepidariorum
ATCATATTTATTAGTAGCAGGGGGTGAAAATAACAAGTCTGATACATGAGATAGCGTTTCTGCATCGATATGTGCAATAAGACTTGCGTATTTAGTTTCATCTTTGGTTATGTTAGATAAAGTAAATGCACTTTCAACTTGTAAAAACCAAAGTTTAATATTTGTACGCCAAAAGGGGGGTAATTTAAGTGCAATCTTATCTACGTGAGTATTTTCAGCGTTATTTGTTTGCATATTAAAATGTAATAATATATATATGTAATGAAATTAAATTAATATACAGTATGCATTCCGACAGAAATTAAGAAACAAAAATTGAAAAGCCACAGTACCGTTTTTGTGAAACTTCCGATATCCAAAGCGAAATTAGTTATTCCATTTGAAACATAATCTCCTTAATATATGAACGTCCGGCTGTCACCACTGTGGTGGTTGGTTGTGTCCAGGAGATGAATAGACGGAGCTTACATTTTAATTAGTAGTTAATTTAATATTTAATTATAAAGTACAAAAGGAGAAATATAAAATAAGAGCAGTGCGTCTACAATGGCGGTTAAGCTTTTTCTTGGTGCCGAATGACAGAGACAGTTACTGATCGTAACTGTCGCGGTTACGATTAAGTTAAGTTCAGTCGCCGCAGATCTATGACTTGGAAAAAAGTGCAAAAATTAAAAATAGAAATTATGACGCTCAAATTCTTATACAGTTTTAAAATAAGGAAAAAGGAAGCCGCAAAATTTAAAGACTATCCCCCCAATATTTTATAATCAATCGAAAATTTATTGTTCGATTGATTATAGAATATTGGGACTATAGTCTTCAAATCGAAAATTTTTTGAAAATTTATTTATTGTTTTTTTATTATTTTATAACGATCGAAAATTTATTGTTCTTTTAAAAATAGATAAAAAATTATAATTTTTTTTGACTGCTAAAACCGTTTATTACAACAAAACTAAAAATACTTGAATGTACATAGGAATATTTTTTCTCTTCTATGATATTCTTAACGGATCTAAAATATTTTCATATTGCTGATTTAAAATCTACAATTGGTTTCTCCCTCAAAGCAGCAGTTTTAATGAGATTTTAATCTATTTTTGTCGAAGTTTCCGAGTTTAAAAACGTTATGTACAACAGGGGGTCACGTAAATGCTGTGACAAACTTTCAGAAGAGTTAGGGCACATAATCTGGATTAAAATTGAATGGGAACCCCATGCCCGGAAATGTCATACGCAGACGATTTCGAACTGTTTCTTCGTCTGCTTCTGAATAGGTCATAAACGGGAAGTGCCTATAACTGCGTCTTTCTGGGCATGAGTTCCTATTCAATTTTAATTCTATTGATGTACCCTAACTTTTCAAGAAGTTTGTCATAACTCCCCTTTATTTGTGACGTTATCAAGTTTATCGACAAAAAAATAAGCTCAAAATTTCATTTTAAAAAACTCAGTAGCTTTGGGAGCAAAACTAATAATTTCAAATTTGCAATCCTCACATCCGAATTAGACATGATCAAGTATTTGTATAAATGCAACAAAAATTTGTCCCCTAGTGTACGTTTCAGAGCATATGCTAATATATTTCTTGAATTATAAATAATCGTAACCTTTATTTTTATTTTAAAACAGCAAACATATGGACATATTATAAACAGTATATCGATAATAAACTTACTCGGCAACTTCGAATAAATCTATAGAAAATTGATTCTTCGCTTTCTGTACTCGCATCTTCTATCATCTGTTCTATGGCGATTTGTGAAGAAAAAGTTGTTCGATTTCGAGCCATCGGAAGTCCATTTTCTAAGACTTCCAGCTCTTCCATTTCTTTTGAGGATGAGATATTTCAATTGGGTTATAATCTACATCAAAAAGAAATATTATATTCAATTGTTGAGAAAATAAATACGTTTAAATATTAAAAAAATAAGCATATTATACTGAGAGCGGAGAAAAACAAATCACAAAATACTACACTGTTAGAAATTTTTAACCATGTTGAACCATAAGATCAATCAAAATTGTTGCAACCATAAATTGTGCCAAGTTGCAGAGCAAATTAATTTTTGAATTTGACTACACGTCGCTGTTCTTCAACTTGAAGGGAAACATGACAAAATTGAACCCCTTATTATGGTTGCAGCAAACGTAATTGATATTATGGGTTCAATGTAACGAAATCATGGTTTCCACCATTCTCTTGTTAGATTTTGGGCAATCGGAAGATTTCCAGATCTCCCATTTCTTTTGAGTTATGAGATATTTCAATAGGATAGTAATCTACACCAAAATGAGATATAATATTGAGTTTTTGAGGAAGTTTAAACATAAAATATAAGAATATTATATTGAAAACGGAGAAGAACAAACCATAAAATATTACACTGTTAGAAATTTTTAATCATGTTGAAACATAAGATCAATTAAAATTGTTGCAACCTTAAATAGTGCCATGTTGTACCATACTATGCTGCTAATTAATCTCCCCTAAATTTGACTACACGATGCTATAGTTCAACTTGAAAGAAATCATGACAAAATTGAACCCCTTGTTATGGTTGCAGCAAACTTGATTGACATTATGGTTCAAGGTAACAAATTCATGGTTTCATCCATTCCATTGTTCGATTTCGGGCAATCGGAAGTTCTAAGACTTCCAGCTCTTTATGACGAATCGTAAGAGATAGGTAAAATGGGAAAATAAAACTGAAATTAAATATAATAAACTAAAGTATATTGACTAAGAATTTCTTTTAGAGCATTGAAATGTTAACATAATATAATTACATATGTTATTTTACTTAGTTTGTCATTAAATACAAAATTCGTAGCAGAATTATTTAGCTTGTTATTTTTAAACAAATATATTAGCATAACGAAAAAAAATCAATCAATAACAATACAAAAGCATTATTATTTGTAAACTCGGTACATTTTAGATTAAGAAATGTTAATTGGTGTAAATTACCAAACACAAAAGAGTTCAAAGTCTTTATTTCTCAAATTGGGTCACATTCGTTTATTTTCTTCATTGCAGCCTTCAACATATTGAATTCGGGGTGACTATGCAATAATTAGTTTACTGTTTGATTAAATCAAAATCCTTTGCTTCTTATTCTAAACTGGGTATAAGTCTAGTAATAACATGAATTTTATAAGATAAGAAATAACAATAATAAAAAAATTAGCCTAAAATGCTAGTTAACTTCTTTAGCATGTAAAAAAGACATGATCTGGACAAAAATTAGAATAAAAAAAAGTTCTTGAGTTCCTGATCAAATGGCGCTCCATTCGAATGATGACGTCATGAGGGTTGAAGAGAAGATTGATTCCGGAATTTCCTGTTCTTTTATCTCTTTCTTGATCTTCATTTGTTTTCTGACGAATCTTTTGTGATGGCTGACTGGAAATTATATGTGGCTGAAGAAACAATAAAATTCTGGTCTGGTCATTTTTAATGCAGGAATGCTATTTGCTATCTTTTTATATGTACCTTTCGGAATCGATCTTTTTTGTTTCGATTCAAAGCATAAGCGAAATGTATAACGGAATAACGTTACTCTTACAAACTTATAAGGTGTTTTTGAGTATTTTTTTTTTTTTTTTTTGAAGTGTTAAGGTTGATTTGAGATTTATTTGAAGTTGACTTCAAAAAGAATCTTAACCAATACCTCCCAATGTTTATCAAGGTTTATGAAATTGCTTTATTCAAACTTGCAGCTGTTTTAGGTTGATATAAACCTACCTTAAAGCAATCAGCTTAGTCAAGCTGTTTTTAAGATGTACAGGTTATTTTTTTATATTCTTCAAACAAATAAGTATAGGCCAGGATAGCCTGGTTGGTAGGACGTTGGGCACATGTTCGTGAGAGCATGAGTTCGTATCCCGCCGGCCAAAAAATCCCCGTGTATTAAATGCTAACTAGCAATAGTTAAATCTGTCAGTGTCACAAAGTCCCCCCACGTTTCCATAGAAAAATAATACATCTGGGAGATTTGTGATGACTCAGGGGAGAGAGCTTTCACCTTTCAATGAGGGGAAACGGGTACGAATCCAAGCGATCGCTGGTCGATACGAATTTCGCATCCTTCTAGCACCAACCACAGTGCTGGCTTAAAATGTCCTCAGTGGTAGACGGATCATGGGTTAGAGTCCCCTTGCCACCAGGCTAACCGTGGGAGGTGTCCGTGATTGTCCTTTCCATGAAACGCAAATGCAGGTTAGTTCCAGCAAAAAGTCCTCACACAGTCAACAACAACAAATAAGTATATTTGGGGTAAGAATCATTTAATCTGATTTCAACTAAAAGTATTGAGATGTTTAATGAGGAGGGGAAAAAAATTTCTTATTTATACTTGAACTTGTTTTGAGGTTGGTAGAAATCCAACCAGAGGCGTTTCAACTCACTCTTAAAATGGTTGTTTTTAAGGTGTAAAAATGCAGGCAATGATGCTTGCCTATAACCTCCAACCAAGGCCAGATTTTATTGCAAATATTTAGCATAAGACATTAGCTAACTCATTTTTAATAAAGGATCTGGACCAAGATTAGAATAAAAGAAAGTTCTCTAATTCCTGATCAAATGGCGCTCTTATCTTGATTATACTGATAGTACCAATCTGATAGGCATGTGACCTCAAAGTTCCATGGCTTATGGTCACTAAACAGTTGTATAAGGTGTCAAAAAATAAAACGGACCACCCTAAATAACTTTTAATCTAATGATCGGATCTTCCCTAGTTCGAGGGGTTGACCTCAAATATGCAATTAATTAGTGATGAAAATATTTTAAGTTAAGAAATAAGACTTAAAAACGTACTTTCTCTGAATAAACATACCTTTTTTTCGACAGATTTGGATTTCTGTCCACCAAAATATAGGGGGTAGCCGCAATCTGGGAAATATAGTCCCCAAAGTTTGGTCAGGAAAGCGATCCAAATTTTGGACCCTTTAATGTTAATTTTACATTTTGCGTATTAGCCGTATCCCGAGACTTTTAAACGAATTGAAAATTTTTTGAACACAATTATTAAACTTGGTTAGCTAAAGATAATTCCATGCGAAAAATGAATTTTAGTTAATATTTATTATTTTTTGAATACTATTTTACTCAGTAATAGTCGAAAAAATTTGAATAGTAAGGTCTACTACATTTTACATCATTTTAAAGTATGTAATTTTACAGGGAAAAATACAAAATTTGAGAGAAATCGGTTGAATAGTTCCTGAGATATCGAATTTTTAATGTACGACTTCCTTAAAATTTGATTTCTCAGGAACTATTCAATCAATTTCACTCAAATTTTGCATTTTGCCGTGTAAATTTGTATACTTTAAAATTATGTCGATTGCATACCTTACAATTCAAACATTTTTTGACTATGAGTGAATTAAATAATGAAAAGTAATAAAAATTTGCTAAAAGTTATTTTTTGCATGGAATTATCTTTGGATAAACAAGTTTTATAATTGTGTGCAAAAATTTTACAACTCGCTTAAAAGGCTTTTGAGAAATGGCTAAATACGCAAAAAGTAAAATTAACATTAAGGGGTCCAAGCTATGCTCTCCTGACCAAACTATTGAGACCATAATTCCTGGATAGCGGCTACTCCCTATAATGTGAGGGTTATAAATTCGAATCCATCGAGAAAATGATTTATTTATTCAAAGAAAGTACGTTTTTTAGTCTGATTTCGTAACTTAAAATTTCGTGTACACTAATTAATTAGCATGTTTGAAGTTACCCCATCGAACCATTAGGAGTGAGTCCTAGAACGTGAAAAACCGATCATTAGATCAAAATTTATTCAAGGTGGTCCATTTTTTCTTCTTTTTTTTCACACTGTACATAAAATAATAATAGACAATAAACTTATGATTAACTTTGATTGTCTGTAAATAATGCCTCGTCCCGTATAAGATCTTATTTTGTCTTGAATCTTGTAGTCATTATTCGCAATCTACAATTTCAAATTTTGCTTCTTTATACAACACATTTGAATTTTCAGATTCAAACCTGACCGGCTTCTGCACGAGAACTTTAACCCCATCATCGATTCTCTCAATGCGATGAGTTACTTAAGGGCCTTTAAAGGCAATCATGTCAGCACTTGTCTATCCACGGTATATGATAATTAGGTTCTAACTTCATAGAACTGAGATCCTAAAATTTCATTAAACGTTTATGGAAACTTAACGGTTTTGTATTATAATGCTACAGTGGACTCTGATTCATTTGAGATGGTAAGAAATAAATGAATATTGTTCCAAATAAATGAATATCTATCTCGGATAAGCGAATTGATGAAAAAGATGATGGATAATTGAAAAAAAGGAAAGAAAATGTAAGATTATTATTTATCGGAACTTATTTATATTCCACCAGTACTTTTTTTAAGGAGATGTTCCAAATATTTTCGTATCATAGCCACAGAAACAAACTTATTTTAAACATATTTTTTACTCACAGCTGTTTAAAGATAAAGATTTTTTCTGTTTTTAATTATTCCCCACACGCTGCAAAAAATCCCAGCTTTTTTACAGACTTTCTCAGTTTTGTAAAAAAACGGTTTTTGATATATTGATAGTTTAATTTATTTTAAAATATTTGAAGGTTTTTCACAAAACTGCTGTTTTTCAAGTAAACAGAAAAACATAGCATAGTTTGTTCGTTTAAATAAGAGTACTTATCTGCTTAAAAAACAGGCGTCCTTTTTCAATTATTAATATTTTTCTGATAAATTAAAGGTTTTATACGTGGCACACTAGTTTTTTTCTGTAAATTTAGCAGATTTTTTTTATATAGTAAAAGTGCATACATTTTTATATTTCCTAAAATTAAATTTAAATTACTTTTTTGTGCCTATTTGTCTTCCATAAGGAACTGAGTTCATTGTTTCGAACTTTTCGATTTTCTATTACTAACATAAATTATTTTTTTTTGACATCCGGTCTTGGCATTTTGATGCAGAAATATTTTTGAACAATAAATATTTAAAACCAAGTATTGTAAAGAACAATTTCTAAATGTCATAGAATGTTCAAACCGACATTTTATGTTGATAAATAAATTCAATTTACTTATATATATTGAAAATAAAAAGAGATGAAAGAGATAGAAATACAGTTCTATTTTATTTAAATTAAGATGTCTACGTATTTGTAGTAAGGAGAATAAAATTTATATGTTCCTAGTGTCTTTGTCTGTGCTATTATTCGGATTAATAGCGTTTTTGTATGCATATGTATACTTCTTTCCAATAAATTCATTGAATATTTATTAAAATCGCTCCTGAATCTAAGTTTATTCATATATTTATTTGAAACCTCTAACCAAGTCATTTTTAAACTATATTATTTTCCTTAATCCACGTATGAAGAGAAAAAAATGAATACAAAGGAAGATGTCACAAACAAATGCAAACGCACCATACAGAATTCCCGGTTAAAAATCGACAAAAAAGACATTTTGATAAACAAACTGGAAGAAAAAAATGCTAGGGATTTATATTTTTTATTTTTCTATTTTTTTATTTTTGACACATTTTATTTTAATTTCAAACGAAACTTAGAAAAATGTGTCAATTATAAATAAATTCAAAGCACATAAAAATACATATTTTCAAAAGTGTTATTTAATTGTATTTCTTATTTTTTGTTTTACTCCATTTATTATTTTTTAATCTCTTCCTTTACAAAAAATTATATTAATGAAAATATATTAGAATCAAATTTTAATTTTTATAAGTATTTTATCCTAAATTTAACAATTAACAGAATTTTAATTAGTTGTAAACCAACGTTTGTATTGTTAATCAAATACCAAATACAAGCTTTCTACAGCAAATATTATCCTTAAGGGTTGTTGACCGTTCTCATAGCAACTAAAATATTTCAGAGTTTAACTAATTGACTAAGTAATGTTGCTTGAAATGGTTATGTATAATTATAATAATCTAAAAATGCAGATAATGCTTTTAAGTTAAATCATTAAATTATTCCTTTTTTCGAAAAATAAAAGAAAATATACTTCAGTTTGATGTAAATAACTTAAAAATGTAAATTTGATGACAGATTTATATGCAAAGAATTTTAAATTTAACGTATTTTAGATACAAATATTCCTATTAAATTAACAAATTTGTTTTAATAGTATTAAATCTTTACATCGATGTATAATAAAACTTTTTTGATATTAATATCAGTTGATTACTTTTACTAGTCTCTTTCATTTCATGTTACGAAACTAATTTAACTATATGCGTAGCTTTTATTTCATGTTTTAGTATTTACATTTTCGATCGAATAAGTAAAATTACTCTACAGGAATAGTTTACCCCAGAATAACGTCATCATCATCGCCCAGCTACGATCAAGCATCCAGCCTCATTTTAGGGCTCTATCTTTTAACGACCATGATAGGAATACCTCGTAATTTTTAACCTGATCAGATGACGTGGACAGCACCTGAACTATTACCTCTCTCTCCAAGCTTCCACACCACAATCTAAGAGAGGACTTTCACTCACAACAGATTTAACATACACCTT
The DNA here is from genome assembly GCF_043381705.1 of Parasteatoda tepidariorum. NCBI lineage: Eukaryota > Metazoa > Arthropoda > Arachnida > Araneae > Theridiidae > Parasteatoda > Parasteatoda tepidariorum. The sequence goes on from NC_092214.1 coordinate 68,933,763, forward strand.
GATGCGTATACACCCCAGTTACTTTGTCAGATATCAGGATCGAACTCACTACCCCCAGCTCCATGTGAGAGGTGTGAGGGGCGCCTTAACCAAATGCACCATCGACGTGCCTCCAGCATGTCATCATTTAAAGGTTTAAGAGACTGACGAAAATGACCGAAACCTAACCTAACTAATACACTTAACTAAAAACAGTATTTTCGAGCATGAAAAAAAGCGCACCAAGCAGAATCACGTTCAACTTTACTGAACGCGCTCTAACGACAACGAGAAGGAAAAAAGACTGCAGTGCCGCATCTTGCTCTCTGTCTAGTATTACAATTATTCGTGTTAAAATACCGTTACGACATCAAAAAATGCTGTTTCGAGAAAAACCGTTTTAAAGATTTTTGAGCACTCACAGTAGACGGTGAAGTGTTGTTTATTCAAAATATAAGTACTTAGATATTTTTCATGTTCCTAAACCTCTAGTTATGTCATTTAATACTAGATTACGGTATACCTAGGAAAACTAAAAGGGTCAGTTTGACTCTCTTCAGAATGCTTGTGCGTAGATCAGTTAAGTATCCACAATCTTAAAACATAATCCTAATTAATTTAATAAAAACGTATTATAGATTTGATCATCTAAATTCTATGGTATTTCATGTGATTTAGTCATCCAAAATATTTTATTAAACGGAACACTGGCTTTTTATCTACAGGTATTCATTAGTTTCTTTGATAATTGAGTTCGTTTTCTCTATAAATAATAAAAGATCGGTCAAAATTCTCTTTTAAAAAAAAATGAAACTGAGGTATCCCATACCAAAGGTACATACCGAGGGTACCTTATACCCATAACTACCTGGGGATATGGGATGCTAATCAAAATAAATAATTCTCAATCAATAACGCTAATCAAAATAATAAACTCTCGGAATAAACTTCTACATATACGTTTCTATAAGGCTGAAACATGAATGATTAAATAACCCCTTAATTTGGATCAAATTATGAAAAGTCAGAAATACTCAACACTTTCAGTTCGTTATTTTTTCAAATTATAGAGTAACAAAAAACAAGTGGGGCCACATTGGCCCCGTCTGTCTTTCTAGTGTTAAAGGAGTTAGACTTAGCACCTTTAAATTATAAAAATATTAACCTTTTTTTTCATTCCAGAATCAAACTTTCTATGAACTAATGATAACATTATCATTAAAATATCGGTGATTAACAGAAAGCATTAGACAACATTGGTTTTATCTAAATTTTTTTCAGTAATTTCAGTATTTTATTTAGTATTTATGAACGTGTACTTTAAATTATATAAAAAGTTTACGTTTGGCAGTCAACAGTAAACGCATTGCACTTTTTCTAAAAAGATATTTGTCTTAATGGACACTGGAATTTCAAAAATAAATTCCCAAAAGCCCGCAATTCCAAAATTTTTAATAAGTAAATAAAATGGTCCAGTTCCAACAACAAACAAATCTGTGACAAATTAACAGGATTTTGTGTTTCTCTAAAACCGCAGGGGGAAATGTTTCTAAATAAAGCGTGAAATTCGCACATCTCTTTCCTTTTGACTTTTAATGAGTTCCTATACATTACTGTCAAGCAGTTTCAGTGGCCCCAACGGACCCGAGAAGGTCGTTAAGTGGTCCGGATCCCTTCGGACCACCTGGTCTTTAAAGAATTTTAAACAAAAAGAGAAAAAAATATATTTTTCTCAAATCCTTAAGTGGCATAACCCCTTAAGAGCTTTAACAAATATGAAACTATGCCTGATACTTTTAAATAAGTAACAAAACTATTTCTTTGCAAAACCTCATATCATTCCATTTTTAAAAAATAATTGTAGATAGCTAATCACTATAAAATTATAGGATTTTGTCTGCCATTTATTTTCGTTATAAATTCTAAATTGAGGTGTCAAGTTGTGTTGACAAGAGAAGGAGTCACCAAAGCTTTTAGGAAACTCTTTCGGGAGTAATAATTTCAGTTGTTACTATGGAAACGGTATTTTCATTCTACTCACCTTCAAAATATCTCACGTTACCATAATTGCACTTCTTACCAATTTTATTTGAGATAATTTTAGGATCTTTAATGAGAAATGCTCCCACCGATTAAAATGAACTCTCATAATTTCATCTACATAATTCTGAAATGATAATGCAATTATTTAAATGTTGGAATGAAATTTAAACACTTTAAATATTTCAGAAAAGTTTTAGAATTTCAATTGAACCAGTACATTGTCTGAAATTTTGGAAACCACGATATCGTTCCATTTCTCAACAACTTTAGTATGGTGGAAACTTGGACTTGAATTTCATGACACCATGGTTTAACTTAAATGGAAATATAGTTCAATTCAAAACCGTATTAAAGTTTCAAACATTTGCTCGATTTTAAACATTTTAAAATTTTTCTGAAAGTGTACAGCTTTCGTAGAGTATTCATAAGTTTTTCTAGGAATGTAAATATTTTAAAGTATGGATATTAGGAAGTGTTTCTTACAGAAAAAAGATTTTAAAGTATACTCTGTTAGAATTTTCATTCCAAAATTACGGTAAAATAAGCAGCAGCAGTCAGTCCATCCAATTAGCCGTAAAATTTACGGTAAAGAAGATTCTTTACCTTTAGGGGCTTGAAAATGTTTACAACTAATTAGGTTAAAAATCATAAATACAAAACTGTACGGTTCTTCAACCTTTTACAAATAGCATCCCCGTAAAAAAAGAAATTTAACTGGACATTGGAGCTAGACTTTCCGCTAGGTTATGGGCATTGCAATTGAATTAACGTTGACTTTTTGTGTTCAACAGCTTTATGGTGCTGCATTCTATGCGTGAGTGTGAGTATCGTATTCTAACAGTCGATGGTCACAAATTGGAGAGTGCAAGACACTAGAAACTCCTCATGTGTTAAAAAGAATGGAGGAAATATTATGGTGTCAACGCTGAAACTCGAACCCCTGTTCTGTCGGACGTAAGATTCACAGATTAGCCCTATAGACTATAATATGTACCCAGCTGCTATGAACTAAATGTCTTCTAAAGGTGGGTGCAAAATTCTAGTTGATGGTGCAAAATTCTGGTTGTTTAACCATATGAGGTGAAAGCATTTAATAAACGGTTTTTCTCACAGTTAACAGTTTGAAAACTATCTGGTTATTTGACTGTTTTGTTTGAATATGGTAAAATAACAGTTACATAAATTGTTATTTAACCATTGTTTCCGAGAAATTTCTAACAGTGTTTAAAGATTTTAGAGTTTGATAATGATAAGTTTTTCTCAGAGTATAAAGATTTTAGAGACAGGATATTACTAATTTTTCTCAAAATGTTAAAAGTTTAGAGTAATGATATTCGAAGTTCTTATTCGAGTGTAAAATTTTTTTAAGTATGGAGAAGTTTATTTGATAATGAGTTACAGTGTGGTTGATATTAAATTTATATCGATTTAGGAAAAGCACTAGTGTGAATATCAGAAAACTTTATTCTTCTGAGTAAACGTATTGTTTGTACAATAAATTAAGAAATTTTTTACTTTATTAATTCTACGTGTATCCACATACTTTGAATTGTATACTTAAAAAAATTTTAAATAAATTCGGTGAAGCAAAAAATATTCTAGGGCTATGGCATGAGCTTTCTGCACGGAAGACTCAATACTAATTTGATTTTCATCGATTCACTTAATTTAATAAATGAAAGTATTTTTCTTAGATTGCAAAAATCCTCCAGAAAGTATTATCTTTATAATAATATTGATACATGGAGCAACAAAATCTTTCCAAAAGGCATATGAAGCAGGCAAAAATGATAATTTATAAACACAATAAAAACAATTCTACCAGCAACAAAAACTGGATGGTATTAACGGTTTACTCTCTGAAGACTTTATTTAACTAAAGTAGTGTGATTTACTTGATGTCCCATTAGATGTGATATCAAGTGTTAAATTTTTTCTATTAAACAGAACAAAAATCAATCGTGGTTTAGTTATGGATTCCATGAATCAACCATCAAATCCGGGAATCAACTGACAAGACCGTGAACATCAGGAATAAAAATGCCTTTAAAAGTTTGAAAATACCTTTTAAAGTTTGCTAAGAACTATTCTATCTATTTCCATATGAATGCATTTAGCCCTGTTATTTCTAATTTATTCGTAAACTTTTTGTTTGAATGAGCAAGCAATTCGATTAAGTAAAAATAATAATTGCTCTTTTTTTTAACACACTAAGGGTTTCCCTCTAAAGGATATATTATGATATGAATATTAAACTAGAGATAATGGGAAAGAAAAATTTTGTGACTTTTAATGAATAAAAAATAATTTTACTCAAATATCTTTTACGCTTTGTTAATACGCACGTTTTAAATGCCATTTCATAATATTTTAAGTTTTATTTTTTTTAAATTGAAATTAAAAAATATGAATCAAAAGGAATTTAAAAAATTAAAAAATTAAAAATTAAAAAAACAGTTCAATTTTTTTAATTATTTAAAAAAAAACATTTTAAGTAAAATTAAGAAAACAAATTTTTAAAAAGTTATATTGGCAATTTAAAAAAATTATAGAAACGAAAACTATTCCCAAAAACTGATTAGAACGCATACCATCACATTACACTTATTATACAGCATCAAATAAACCACATGATTCTACACAATCTAGTTATCAGATTTTCACTTACTAATATACAATATGGAAAACATGGCGCCAGTAGTTTATTGAGAGTAGTCAAAAGCTTGGACCTCTTAATGTTAATTAAAAAGAATTAAAAGGAATAAAAATAAATCAAAAAAGAATTTAAAAATTAAAAAATTTAAAATAAATAATTGAAAAAGCAGTTTTAAAAAAATACAAAAAGCTTTTAAAAAGCTATACTGGCAATCTGCAATCAATAACTGGTAATCTAAGAAACGAAGACTATTCCCAAAACTGAATCAAACACATATCATCACATTGTACTTATTATACAGCATCAAATAAACCACATTCATACTACATTATCTAGTTATCAGATTTTTACATACAATATGCAATATTGAAAATATGGCACCAGAAATTTATTGAGAGTGGTCAAAAGCTTGGACCTCTTAATGTTAATTACACTTTTAACGTGTTTCGCGATATCCCCGTATCTCTTTATGCAAGTAAAAACAATTTTGTTCACAAGTCAGCAAAAATCAATCATGAATCAATCAATCAATGTTCATTTATTCAGTGAAAATTTCATGTAAAATATATTTTTTAAGATTATTTACTAAGTTCTTTCATTTAATTCAATAATGATCAATAAAAAAAATTTTTTAATTGCATGGTTAAGAAAAACATCGAGTAAAATAATGTATAATATTTTTTACATCATTATAATTCATACTTTAAATTATTTTACATCATTATTATTTTATTTACATAATACGTATTTCGAAATACAAAATATAAAATCCCAATACTCTCTGAGTAATAAAATTTCAAATTACAAAATTAAAAAAATAATTATAAAAATTTATTTTTTACACGCAATTATCTTTCCCTTATTTCACTATTTTTGATTCTCATCAAGCGTTTCAGAGATATTACAATAATTTTAAAAAGGTGAACATAATATCAAGGATTTCAAACATTTGCCTACTCTTCTGACTAAACTAGTGGAAATATGCTTTCCAGATTTCGGCTATCCCCACCACCTGTATTTTAGGGACAAGAATCTTGAATCCGATGAAATAAATTTGTTCTAAATACTTATTTTTGTGCCTAATTTTGTGATTGAAAGTATCGTTTGCACAAATTAATAAACATATTGATGGTCAACTCTTTAATTAAGGTCAACACAACATTATACAAGATGTTCACCAATCACCAACCTTAATATATTTCTAGAATCCTTGTCAAAAATATGCATGTAAAATTCGCAAGGAAAAAGTAAAAACACTAACGAAATCTAACGAATCACTACTGTGGAAGGCAAGACTGGAAATATCAAAGCCTAACTACTGATTGCCAGAAGAACCAGATGCGATTAGTTCAAGCTCATCCAAGTTTCATCAGGAATCAATCTGGTTTTGATTGTTTTTGTTCTGTCTTACTCATAAGTGATTCGCCGGATTTCGATAGTTTATAATAAGAATTCACCACCCTTAATGCGACATTTTTGGCAAGTAGTCTAAAAAATATATAAAGTGGCACTACAAAACACCTTATATGCCTTCCTTCAAAAAAAATTTTGTTCTTCCATAAATTATTGGTTTAATTTATAAATTTTGAAAGTGACTTAATCTATTTAAAACCATCAAGAATGTATTATTTTTAAGCAATTCTTATTGTGCGATTTGATCTGGTAACTTATACAAACTTAAAAACTCAAAAGAAGTCATATAACCATAATACCAATTGCTGACATTTTAAATTAAAGGTAACGCAAACCCTTATAAAATTCAATCTTAAAATAGGTAGATATATAGATATAATCCAATTTCAAATTGAACGGTTCGTATAAAAGAAGTTTTTCTTTTCATTCTTTTTCAATTCTCTTCAGTTATTTTTCGAATCTTAAGATTAAATTTGAATGTGAGTCACTAAAAGACTTAAGGTTATAAACGGCTTTAAAAAATGTGAAAATACGAAGAGAAATGTTTTCAACTATCTCTTTTAGCCAGATCGACTATAAGGAGATTAAAACGATATTATGGGCAACTTCTTATCATTTTTGGCTTTTGAGACCAAATATGAGAAGAATAAATGGTGAAATTGTGTTTAAAAAGTAGCAATAAGCCTAGAATATATGTAAGAAGATTAGGTGTGGTTACGAAATACAAAAAATGTAATATGTTTTGTTATTTGAATAATAAGAGGTTGTTTTTAAATTATTAACCTTGCGTTTTTAAAACTTTACTTTGTATCAATGCTTTAAGTAGTATTCTTAACACTAGAAAGACTGAAACTTACCTATATTGCCCAAAAGTAGTCAAATGACTGAATGGTGAAAGAATAACTAATGTGTAAAGAAATTTGCTTAAAATTAATTTTAATATTTTTTATATTATTTACAGTTATATAACACGTTATTAGTAAATATTAACAATAAAAAAAATTATATGTTGTACAAGAAGTCACATAATTCTAAGAAATTGCGTCATTATATACATCATTGTCTTTCTAATTGAAATTACAAAGCAGTCAAAGTGACTTTCTTGGGCAATCTAGTGTTTACATAGCCCATGTGTTTCAAAAAAATTCTAAAATATTCTCAAAACGCATTTATATCAAAATAACTTTTTTTTTCATTATTTTCTAATGAATTTTGAAACTTATTCGGCTGTTACGCATAAAAATTTTAGCATAATTTTGTGTCATAGGATTTTTCTTTAAAATTCGAAACTGTTTTGTTAAGTAATAATGCACAATGAGCCTTAATGCCACAATGGTTAATAGTGTTTTTCGAAATTTTTCTTCGAAAGAAAATAGATAAAGCTTCAATTGAAACAAAACTATTATTTTAAACTATAAATACCATCTTACCGTCGAGAGTTATCTGATCTTTAGAACAAACAAAAAACTTAAATATTATATATGTAATAACACTTTTTTAAAATCATCAATTTTTCCCTTCGATAAAAAATAAAAAATCAATTAATAATTTTAAATTTTCGCAACTTTTTATGATAGAGATCTTTTCATACATAAAAAAAAATTAGACCACAAACATTTTTTTATACAACTCTAGATTCTCTTCAAATTGAGATTTATGCCATTTTCAGAATTACTATACACGGCACTAGCTCAGGATATGCCAAACTTGAACTAACAGTCATAAATAACTGTTGCAAATTCACCAGCAGTTATAAAAATAGCATATTATTCTCGAAAAAAAATTTTTTTAATGTGAAGACAGAGTCTTCGAAAAACAGCCTTAAAGCGTTAAACTGACGTAGCGTTTGAGCAAAGTTCTATATCCGATGGTGGTCTGAAGCCCATATCAAGATTTCAAATCGATGGGTACCAGCTTGTTTGGGTAGATAGAGGGCTTGCAATGCAGACCACGCTGATACCCTCCATCATCCAAAATTGCGATTCTTCCACTACATGACCCATGGCTATTGCTGGATAGCTCTGCTTTTCAGTGCACAAAAGAAATTTTTGAATTTTCTTTTTTATTTTAACGAAGAAGATTTTACTACAACACTCGATAGCTGTTTTATTGATTTAAAAATATTACTGGCTTCAGAAAGTTAGTACCATTTTGACTACCTAACACAAAGTTTGCAAACACGATCCCTTTAGCAGCAAGACATTTTTTGTTTAAAATTTAACTCTCAAAAATTTATTGCTTTGGCCCTAAATTGTTTCCTTTCCAACTAAAACAAAACTTTTGCATTAAAAAAAATTATTATTATTTCTTCATATTGACGTTTTGTGCGGTTTTTAGAATTAGAATAGAGGACACTATCTCAAGATAGACTTAATTTGAACTAACAGTCATAAATAATCATTGCAAGTTCGAAGAGGTAATGAAAATAACATCTAATTTGCGAAAAGGAATTATTTCATATGAAGGCAGAGCCTTCGAGAAACAACCTTATGGTGCTAAACTGACATGGCGTTGGAGCAAGATTCTATACCCGATGGTGGTCTGAAGCCTATCGAGATTTCATATCGATAAGTACTAGCTTGTCTGGGTAGCTGGTACGCGATGCGTACCACACTGGTATTGTCCATATTGCCATTGGTCAAGAATTGTCCACCTCATGAACCCTGACTGTTGCCGGATTACTCATTTTTACAGTGCACAACAGAACGAATTTTCATTTTTTTTATTTTAACGAAAGTGGTTTTACTACAATACTCAATACTATTTAAATAATTTCGCAAAGTAAGTACCATTTTTGTCATCTAACACTGACCTTGCAGGCACGATCCCATTAGAAGAAAGAAAAAGTGTATACTTATTTAAAAAGATACATTTAATCCAGAGTTAATTTTTTTTTTTAAATTAACTCACGAAAATTTATTACTCTGGCCCTAAATTGTTTCCTTTCCAACCAAAGCAAACTTTTTATAAAAATGTTTGGTCTCAAGAGTGCTTTTCAGAACTTTTCCAACGGGGAAAATAACAGGGGGGGGGGCGGAATATAGTTTGAGCTCCTCAAACTTGAAGAAAAACTTTAATTTTTAACTATATATGCTATATAGCTAAAAAGAATTGCGTGACCTTAAAAACGAACTAATAAGTTAATATTTAAGAAATAATTCACCTTATTTTTTAAAAAAAAGAAAAAAACGCCAGTTTTGCAAAATTTCTCAACCTGAATGAAGAACACTGAAATCAATGCATAATTCTCAATTTTAGAATATTATTGTGAGCCCAAACAATATAGCGTGGGAACAACTTCCCACAGATTTAGAAACCTTGATCACGAGCGTTTTTATTGTCAAGAAGTTGTGACCTTTCCTCAGACTGATATTTTTCCTCATATTCATAATTACCATGGAGAACGCTGGCAAGAGAAGGACAAATACTTAATCAACAGTCATGAAATTTTACTAATTATAAAAAGATATATTATTCACAAAAATTATCATATTTTCTGTATTGAGCAATGAATCAAAAAACATTTTTGAGTTAAAACGAAAATCATATTTTGTTTGTTGATATTAAAATTGTTTTCAAAGCATAGATTGTTTGGGCTGTGTGTACACTGAGAAAAATAATATGGACAAAACTACCAGAATATGATAAATTTAACGTGTTTTTGACTCTAAAGGAGAACTAAAAAGCTCGGTAATTTTCAATTAACTATAAAATATTGTTTTATAATATGCGATGAAATTTGATTGGTAATTTTATCATGATACCTTAGAACATGGCATAAAAACCATTTATTTGGTTAAATTTACTCTTCAGTTTTGCATTTTTTACTAAACGCATGGTAATAAAAACAATAATTTTAAAAGCCAGAATTTCCGATAAATCGCTACTATATAAATGAAAAAGTTACCAAATGAATGATTTTAACACCGTATATTTTGGTTTTATTAAACATATTTATGGCTTTTTACCAAAACTATCATTACCATTCAGTAGGGTAATTTTACCAGAATTTTCTTCCCCGTGTATAAAGAAAGCAGCGTTTTCCAAACTATTAAAATCAATTCTAGGTTTTCGTTAGATATACTTTTTGAAAATAAAAATATATCCTGTACTATAATTTAAAAGATCTTCTTATGTAATTTACAAGATCTATAAATCAAAAAATACTTCTAATTTAATGTAGTAACACACTTAACTGATTTAAAAATTTAAGCTATAAAGTTATATCATATTCTATTAGATCTTCCCAGATTTAGCAATAAAAGCAAACCTGAAGTCATGATTTCGCTTTTCCTAAAGTGATCTGAATATCTAATGCTAAAAAAATATTTAAATATAAACTCTTAAGCTCTTCATTTATTGCATAAATCTTTGGTAAGAAATTCAGTACTCAAATAAAATGTTTCCTGTTATGTTCGTAAGACCAAGTTTCGAATGATATATTTAAAGTAAAACTCGTAAACGAAGCCCATTTACAATAAATTGCATTATAAAACCTTATCTCAAGAACTGTATAGTTTTATGGCATATTAAAGGACTTCTTCCTTCTAAGTAAAATAACATAAAATACTCCTTGCAGACCCGTGAAACAAAATAATTTGATGCTTTCAACTCTTAACAGATCTACATTATAGGGAAACTTGTAATTTCCTTATAACCATACAATTTGGAACGAGTTTATTACGAGTATTTTTCTACTATTTTTCAAGTATTTAATTTAATTTTAAATGGAAGGACCAAAAGCAATATATGTCACAAACAATTTATACTGTGAAAAATTCACAGCAATATTGCAATGAACTTGAAAGAAACAAATCAGAATTTCTTTATATTCTTCTTTTTCATATAATAAAGAGTAAAGCATAGAGGTTCACTTTTAAACTTTTTTTAAAAATTAATCAACTTGCAAAATTGTATTATGAATGCATTTCAATTATTTAGACCCGCTTATGAATTTTTTTCATAGCATAAATTCTAACAGTTTTTTTAAATAAACATAAATTGCACTACAGGCCTAACTAATAGTGGGACAGTACCTGCAACGATAGAAGAAAATGGAATCACATTCAATTAAATAATTTTAGTAATTCTAAAAAAAAAATCTTTGAGTTTTAATTTTTAATGGTTATGTATATTAAGTACGGTAATATTTCTGTTTGTTCGTAAAATAAATAAATAGATAATGAAAGGAAAATAAAAATAGAAATGAAAATTTAATTGGTTTGAGGTATAAAATCGATCTAAACCAAAGGAGATCTTGGAAAATCACAGTTTAGAATAAAACGTTTCTAATGCTTTTATAAATGTGATAGAAAAAACATCTGATTCTGGACAAAATATTGCAAAAGAAATCAGATAGATGGGAAAATGTCTTACTCTAGACTAAATATTACATAAAGATCTACTTGCAAAGACATTTTTAACCGTATACTGCATTGGAATCTAACTATATAAAATTCAAAATGCCCTTTTTTTTTTACTTTTTGATCTATTATACAAGCGAATTCTTTCTTTTTTATTGAATATTTCGAAAAAAATATTTTTTCACGAAATAGATATAAATGCTCAAAACAATTTCACCTTGAGGTTTAACAATCTTATTGTTTCAGAGAAATTTTTCTTTTTTAACATCAATCGACATCTTGGATTTTAGGTATAAGATTTTATTTGCATTTTTTTTTTTTTGCACTTAATGAGATTTTGATGATAAATTGTCATTCGGCAGCATTATAACTATACAAAAAATTGAAAATAAAAGAATCGCTATATTAGACTACGAGAAATTTTAAGAACTTCCACACATTATTTTTCAATACTATAAAGCAAAAAAAAAATTTGTTTTGAGTACATTATTTGAAAATACATACTTTTTTGCTATCAGACTTTTTAAAATTTAACTTTGCGTTAATAAAAACCGATATTTCAGTTCCGATTTTTCAGACTTCTCAGTTCCCTCAGATTGGATGGCACTGGATGCAGCTGTCTGATGCCCCGCTCAATCTCATCCCACAAATTCTCAATTGGATTGAGATCTGGTGATTGTGTGGGCCAACGAAGCATGATAAAGTTATCGTCATGTTCTCGAACCATCTGACGGCAATATGTACTGAATAACAAGGAGCATTGCTCGCTGAAAGTATCCATCCCGAGCATGGTGCACCATTAACATAGCAGGATGTACTTGATCTACGATAACACTTAAAAACCCTAGGGCACTCAGACATTGTTCCGCAGGAATCAAAGGACCCATACAATGCCCAGCAAATGCCCCCCCAAACCATAACATTGCCTCCACTAGCTTGATTTGATAGATTTTTTAAATGCATTTATAAGAATTACAGCCAATTAGAGCAGCAGTTAGTTGCTGTATAGTTTAAATCTGTGATACCCAATGCAATGTGCTATACACATTCTTTCAATTATCTTTAATTTAAAATTTCAATAACAACTTTGTTCGTAAATTAAATAACTAATAATTCTTTAATAAAAAATAATTAGTGTGAATAAAAAATTGCTTTATATTTTTAAAAAAAATAATAATACTTACACTACCACTTGTTAATTCCAATACACCTTTCTTTTTTCTATATCTTTTATTGAAATAATGCAAATACGGTACTTAATTTAATTTGTGACGTTGCTTTTAAAACTGTTTAAATTTATATTTTGCTTCAAATTTTGATCGTAAAAGGGGATAAAACTATCTTTTCGCCACTTCCAAAAACAAAAATTGGGAAGCAAAGTTTTAAAGACTACATCACATTATGCAGAATACACATGATTTCATGTGATTATTTGAAAAAGAGCAAAAAATATATAAATATTACAAGTCAAATTTATTCAGTTCCATTCAATGTAACTGGAATAACATAGGATCCGAAATTTTGAACAACCTAACCATAAAATGAGCCAAAGATGTGGGCTGTAAGCGTTACTTTGATTAAGGAAAAAATTTTAAGACAAAATACTGTTTTGCATGATAATTTGTGTAATGAAAAATTTCTCTTTGCTTGAATAAATGATTATATTTATGTGATATATAAATGATATGATAACAACTTAGAAAGCTGAAAATGCAATAGGTGGAATTGATAAGTGGTAGTGCAAATTGCCAGTCACTTATTTAAAAATATCTATACTATGTATTATATGGATTATTGCATTTAGATATGATTATGCAAATCAATATAATGATTAACATCAGGATCAGAGCTTAGTTAAACGAAATAATGTAACAAATAGAAAAATGAAACACTCTAATTTGAAAAATAACACTAAAGTAGTGCATTTTGAATGTTTGACCAATGTGATTATTATAAAAGGGGCTAGTTTTTCTTGGTTAAATAATCGCATTATAAATGGAAACATATTTGTATATTATTTTGCAAGTATTGTACTATATTTAAACTGGGAAATAATGTATGTGTAAGACTCGTACCTGGCCAATATAACATAAGACTATATTACATTCAAATCATTTGTTTACATCTGATTCTATAAGTTCTTCTCATTTTCTACGATATTCTAAAAAATTTGAAAACATGAAAACATTCACTTGGTGGAAATGCAATCAAAAGCACCGGAAAAGCACTTTAGAGTAAAAATCAGTAAAAGTTTGATTTAACGAGTAGGGCATACTATGAAAAGTCCTTCATTAAGTCAAGTTTTCAAGTTAATTCTATAAAAAGCCCTCCATTACGCCAAGTTTTCAATTCACTGTCAAAATGTTAATATGAAAGATATAAAAATTTTATGAGCAAAAAATAATTTATCTTCCTCTTCACATTTTTCTACTGTTTAAGCGACCCTTATTTTAAAAAAAGGCAAAATGGTAACCATTTTTATTCATATTTGATGTACCACTTGCTGTAACTAATTTGCTTGAAAAATATCTAACTAGTTGATTAACTAAAAATGAGAAAAAGTAAATATGCCTCTTTCCCCTTTTAGATTTTTTTATTGCCCATCCTCAGTACTATCTTCTACTGTAAATTATCGTTATATAGCGAACTTTTGGGAATTCACTATTACAAAATTATGGGAGAATTTTGGAAAATTCAATTTTATACTATTTTTCTTATTCCAACTAATCATTATTGCCCAATTTTGGTATAGAATCATGGTCATTAAATTGAAGACACTTGTTGATTTGGTATAAAAAGTTATATTTAATAAGGAGTTAAAGTTTATAAATAGTCCTAAAATTATTTTCAACAGAATTTTCTAGAATATATAAATTATTAGGATATATTTTTTACCCAGTTTCACAAAATTTATCTTTAAACCAATGAAAACTCGTTTGCGATTTTCGTAATTTTTTTATGAAATATTATCTCAAATATTTTAAGTTCTTTTATAGTAGTAGAGGTAGTAATATTTAAAATTCTTTTCATAATAGAGATACTATTGCATACTATTGCGTTAAAACTTAATTTGACCAGAAAAACTAGAGCATAGCTTCGAGCAACGATGAAAACAATATTATTTTCTTGAAAAATGAATCATTATTTGTCTAAAACTTAAAACGAATTCAACTAAGTTTCTATTGAAGAGACGGATAATACTTAACAGAGATCATTAGTGAAAAATTTCAACTAATGAGAGAAAGTCAGAGTAAATAAAAAAGCAGTACAACCAGTTTCTAATACTTTGAAGTTGAAAATGAAAAAAAAAAGAAAATAGGAATAACAAACTGCTTGAGCATGCAGGCTGCTCGTAAACAATTAAAATGCGATTTCTGGGAGTTAAACGTATAAAAACTGCTGAAGCTCTCATAATTTGGTGTTCTGAGTGTCCAGGAAAATTATCAATTCAGTTAAGGTGTCATAAATTTGGAAAGGAGAAAAAATAATTATTTCATTTGCGTAGTTTTTACGTAAATACTGTCTTCATTGATATCTTTTTAAGAAGTTTTTTTTTTCTTCCTTTTCAAACTACTTTCTCTTTCTTAACTACTTTCCTTTTTTTAACTCTACTTTTCATGAAATATTACAATTGTTTTGAACATTTACGTGATTACGATAAGATTATTAATCTGTATTAAGATTATTAATCCGTATTGAGATAATCTGTGTTAAGATTTTTTTTTCCGAAGAGTCTCTGATTTTCGATGAAATAGCTTTGTTATTCACTCTTCCAAAGCAAAAAATAAATAATATAATTATATTTCTAAAAAAAAAGCATTGTTTTAAATGTTAACAGGAACATCTGGAGACTATTGTCATAGAAATTACATAAAAAGACCTCCACACTTTGTTTGCAATTTTTATTAAAAAATTTTGACTTGTTATTTATTTTAAATGATATTTGGCTTCTGAATTTTGTTAAATCTATATAAATTAACTTTCATAAAGAGACTAACAAATCACTGCGAAGAGAAGTATGGTCAAACCTACCAAAATATGATAAAATGTGCCGTATTTCTGGCTCTATTGGAGCACCAAAAGCCTTGGTAATTTTTACCGAGCACTTTGGTAATGATTTTAGTAAAATTAACCATAAAATATAGTTTTATAATATGTGATAAAGTTTGGAAAAATGTGTTATAATACCTTGGAACATGGCATAAAAACCATTTATTCGGTTTAATTTACTTTTCAATTTTGTATTTTTTACTAAATGTGTGGTAATAAGAACTACAATTTTGAAAACCAGAATTTCCGGTAGACCATCACCATATGAACGGAAAGATGACCAAATGGATAGTTTAAATACCGTATAAATTTTTTTTGGTTATATTTTGGTTACCGTATATTTTGGTAACCAAAAATAGGCCGTATATTTTGGAAACATGTGTTTTGTTTACCAGAAATGCCATTACCATACAGTACGGTAATTTTACGGACCTTTATTCAGTGATGAAACATTGTTTTGAAATCCAATTATTCAATTTGTATCAGTATGAATCATTAATTTATTTTTATTGTTATATCAAACTCTGCGGAAACTTTAATAAGCAATATAGTTTAGAGAAATTATTATTACTATAATTATTTTTATTTTCTTTTAATTTAAAAATAACTTTTCTGAACTATATTATATTTTGTTTCAAATCTAAATAAGTGAAAATGTAGTTCACTGGTAACTTACTTACTCAGAAGTTCATTTGAAAAATACAATTAACGAATTTCAAAATGACATTAATTGTATTTTCAGGAATGCATTGTCAATGTAGTGGTATTCCTGTTTTATAATCGATATGTTAACAAAAATTTCTTAAAAATCATGAGGTATTTAATTAATCAAAAACTGTAAACAAAATCGCAGAAAGTGAAAAAGAAAGAAAAATCTTATGTGCAATGGAAATATATCAATAATACACATGCTGTAAATTTTTTTATTGTATCAATTGAAAATTAAAAATGCAATAAAGCAATAAGAATCAATATTTTGAGAAAAATATCTCACAAAAGATTGAATAAAAAGATTGTTTTTTCTCCACGGGAATAACGGAGTGATGGAATATTTTAGATGGAAATAGATGGAACTTTTTTTTTTCTAATCTAAAAACCGTGAAATGCTACGATTGACACGAAAATTGTTTGAAATGCGATTTTTTTTCTTCATTTTATAACTTTTATTTTAACGCCAACTAGTGCTTTTCTAAAGAGTCACAATTTATACCGTATAATTGATATAAAATTTAAGAGAATAAATCAATAGTAAAATAATATGTTTAAGAGGATCCCAATGTTTAAAGACAGACGGTTCAGTGAATTTAATGCTTGCAAAGCAACAGTCAATAAATTAGTTACACGTTGATGGATTGAAATTGATTTAGTTTTGGGAATCTAAAGCAGACAAGAAATCAAACTGATCAAAGTGGCTATTCGTATAAATACCTACAAATAGCGTGGATGCTGAGAGATTGTTTTGAAATATAAAAATTTATTAAGAAATAAGAAACGAAATATCAAAATGAATAATTTAACAATTTAAGTACAATATTTTAGCACCAAAACTCTGTTCATTTAAAGAAAAAATAGTAATACTGCACAAAATTTAAAGAAATAGTTTCTTCTGCTCTTTTATGTTTTCATTTTACTATTTAGTTCATATCTATGTCTTTCGGTGTAAGAAAAATCATTTAAATTTAAGGAAAAAAACTGTTAGTTGATGTACCAGTACAAAACTGTTTATTTCGCAGAAAAATATTGTTATTTAAAAATGGACATCTGTCTTTTAAGCAGATAAGCATTGTTATTTTAAGAAACAAATTCCGTTATTTTAATAAAAAGAACTAAATAAAATAATTGTCTGTATATAGGCAAGTGAGAAGCACGAGCAGAATTTGTAAGACCACTCAACGTTGGGATTCGAAAATGGGATTCGAGGAGAATGTTCTGTTCTCTGATTTACCGAAGGTCTAATTGCCTTTATGTTAAAAGTCTTATTGAAATCCTATTTAAGTGTAAAAGCATTTAAAATTATTGTGACGTATAAAATTGTATGGCAACTTAATTTACCAAAAAGTTATGTCTGAAAAAGCGTAATAATCCGGTAGAGTATCATTTTAACAATTCGCAGTTGTTGTTGTTTTATACAATGTTCCAAACCATAAAATAATTGTTGAAAATTAAGAACAATTACAGAAAATAATCGTAAACTGATTTGAAAAAAGATTATGTTGTCGTACAGTAAGCAAAACTGAATGACAAAAACTCGAATTTAAATTGTCCTTATTCCGTTAAGGATAAGGGTGAAAAACAGAGAAAATCCGTTGTCAACAAAACAGCTTTAAACCGTCATATATGCAGAAAAAGTCCACACAAAAAAACGGGAATTTTTCTTTTTGTGGGAAACGGTTAAAAACAGAAAAATATGTACTTTTCTTTTAACAGTTTTTTTCTGTGGAGAAAAATGCTTTTTTATGCAGAATTTACAGTTAATTCTTACAGTTTATATTTTATATTTCCATTTCCTTTCTTTCCTTTTTTTTTGTGTGTGTTCCCTCAAAATTTTAAAAAATCATATGCGAATGTCGATCATTTTTTTTCCTCAGCACATTTTCAACCCTGCATATAACTTATAAAGCTTTCTTTATATTCATTGATTATTTCTGCCCTCTTCAAACTTTCGATAAAGATTTGTTTCTTTATCTACTTTGAATGTCGGCTGGATGCATTTTTGTATCATGCAGTTTTATTCCTAAACGTATCTATCATCATCATAACTAATGAATCATAATACATAATGTAAACTGAATTATAAACAATTAAATAAATAAACAACAATAATTATAATAACAGCAATAAAAATATGAGCGACGATAATTATATTAACAACAATAACTATTAAAATAACAATAATTAAAATAATAAGAACTAATTGTATTAACAACGCTTGGCTATTTTAACAACAATTAATTACATCAACAGCTATTAATTATATTAACAATAATTAATTGCTATATTGACATTTAAAATATTGAATAATCTTACAAGAATGTGGTATATCACATTCCATAACATTTTGTATTTTTGATTTAAAAATAACTACCTAAATTTTATTGCTCTTGCTGTATTCCATTCAATATACACTGTGAATGGAATAATTTTATTACAGTTTAAGTTATTCAAATCACCTTATTTGTTACAAAAATTATGGATATAAATAATAATGATGTGTTAATGTTACTGCATTGTAACAATTGTTATTTGCATACTTCCATCAATTTCTTAGAAATATATATATANATATATATATATATATATATATATATTTCTTGCTTTATGATTCATATTTACATTACATACGTCTTAAATTCCAGTTTCAAAGAAAACGCCCTGGAAACACGTCTTTTTATGTCATTGTAGACGTATTCACATTTTCACATTACTAAGTTCAGAATTAAATAGAATTACTAAATTCAGAATCACAAAGTCATGAAGTCACAAAAAAACCACCCATCCGCTCTGTAGTTTGACTATTCTAGTTATTATACTAGTTATTGTTCTTGAACTTAGTAAACAAACGATTTCTTTTTGACTTACAAATTATTCATAAAAACAGATTGCCAGTAGAGAAAAATTTGATAGTTTATTTTAAGATATTTCTTATAAAAGATATAAGTAAATAATATACTTATGCTGCTTTAAGATTAGAATTCAACAATGATAATCTTTTTATGATTATGGAATTGCTATTAAATTATATGAAAATTTAATAATAATCTTCAATAAATAATTGATTTGTTTGTCAATTTCATGATTGTCAAAAAAAAACTTACATTTACTTAAGGTGTAGCAGAATTTCAAAATAAAAATATGCAGTAGAGATCTTATTAAAATATAAGAACAATTGTTATTTTATGAATGGTTTATGAAATTTTACATTTATTAACCAACAGAGTACTACAAAGTAAACTAGATAATTCACACGAAATATTGCAATAAACCATTATCAAAATATTAGGTAGATAAAAATCATTCTAAACTCTCGTCAACTAATCAAATGAAATCACTTCTGCATTCCCCGAAAAGTCAAAATCACTATCTTTACTATAGCATGAATCACTATCTTTAAATATAGCATGAAGCATTTGGTATAAAAAAAATTAAAACTTATAGGATTCTATTTTTAATTCGGTATTTAAAAATTCAGGAAGTATTTTTAAATTATTAATCCCTAAGTACAATTTACTGAAATAGGCATTTATCAACCAATAAAGTTAAACTAATAAATTACTCTTGAATGTGAAAAAAAAAATCGTTATAAATTATTAGACAACATAAAATCGTTATAAATATAATATTAGGTAATTAAAACTTGTGTTACACTCGTACATAGTCAACTGAAATCACTTCTATGCTCCCAAAACAAAAGTTAAAATCTCTAATGCAATTCACTGATATATGCATTTATCAACCAAAAACGTCAAATGAATAAATTACAATAAATGTGAAAAAAATCGTTATAAATTATTAGACAACATAAAATCGCTATAAGTATAATATTAGGTAATTAAAAGTTGTATTACACTCGTGCATAGTCAACTGAAATCACTTCTGTGCTCCCAAAACAAAAGTTAAAATCTCTAATGTAATTCACTGATATATGCATTTATCAACCAAAAACGTCAAACGAATAAATTACAATAAATGTGAAAAAAAATCGTTATAAATTATTAGACAACATAAAATCGCTATAAGTATAATATTAGGCAATTGAAAGTTGTATTACACTCGTGCATAGTCAACTGAAATCACTTCTGTGCTCCCAAAACAAAAGTTAAAATCATTAACGTAGTTCACAGAAATATACATTTATCAACCAACAAAGTCAAACGAATAAATTACACTAAATGTGAAAAAAATCCTTATAAAGTATTAGACAACATAAAATCGTTACAAATATAGTTTTAGGTAATTAAAAGTTTTACTAAACTTGTGCATAGTCAACTGAAATCACTTGTGCGTTCCCAAAACAAAAGTTAAAATCATTGATTCTTATCACTAATGATTAATTAGAGAATAGCATGATGTACTCATTATAAAGAATAATAAAAGTTTTTAGTATTCGAATTCTGATTAAAAATTATTAAAAATTCTCAGTTTAGTTATAGTAATTGTTTTTTATTAATTAAAAAAGAAACATCGTATTTCTTCAAAAACGTATTCTTTATTCGAATATCAAAGTCATTCCTAAATGTAATTAAAGAATTTGATTCTAAATACTTTCAATTATATTAGTTTATTATGCAAATTATTTATTAAGCATCAGCTGGTCAAAGTTTTGGCCAAAATAACTGCGAACTTTTCCGAAAGTGCACAAAAATAAATAATTTAAAGCATGAACAAATCATGTAATAAATTTTTAAGATTTAACTAGTGTAAAACAATATTTTAAATTCTTATTAAGTCCAAATAAACAGCCTAAAAAAGAAAATTCAGTATCGAAGAAAATTTGCCAGCAACTTAATTGTTGTAAAGGTTTGCGATGAATGCAGGACACATAAAAAAGTATACATACGTTGTTATTAGACTGTACATTACAGAGAATTATATAAATCACATCAACATATCACAGACAAAATAGTTATAATCTTTCTTGAAAGGGCTCTAAAAGAATTAATTTAAATTCTACACACATCAGGTATTTAATTTTTATATCAAACCAGAATGAAAGAAAATTGCTTATTCCGTCTATCAAATCCAAGTAAACAATCTTATGAAGTAAATTTTAAATAGAAAAATAGATTGCCCACAACTTTACTGTTGTAAATGTATGCGATAGCTGATGACACACAAAAAAACTTCGCTTCAATGAAACATCTAAATCTTTCTACACTATTGTTTGATGTTTAATATTTTATAGTTTATTGACTTAGTAACTCTAACCGAGATACCACAATTAATTTTATTGCGCAATATAAAAATTACTGCTAAGTGATAAGAGTAAACATTAATAAACTGTGAAATATTGAAGATTTATAAAAATAACATTATACTTACATTAAACGGGACTTGTTGTGACATCCGGCGCTTAGAGATTATACTAAATCCTGGAAAACTACGGGATATGACAATCCTTTGGTTCCTTAAAGATGCTTAGGATGAAATCACGCTGGAGAAGAATGATTTTCTGTTTTTAGACTATCCTGATCCTAAATGACGTAGAGGACAGGAGAAATTTCACCCTTGGATACCATTTTCCCAGAAAAGCGCCATCTGTCGAATTGTTTTGATAAAAGGATAATAAGAAGTTAAGAAGGAGAAGTGACAGTTTTTGTTAACAAAATTATAAATCTTTACTTAAGTTTATTTTTTTATTCACCATTAAAAAACAATGTACCTATAAAAATTGGCCTATAATACAATTTTGAACTAAGTTCAGAAATATTTCTCAAACAATCACTCAATCTTTGTAACATTTCATTGGAATATTTTTTGAGTATTTTTTTAAAGTTTGAATACTTTAAATCTTACAGAGGTTACTACCAATCATCGGAAAAAAAGAAATTTTATTTTTTCCCATGCAATAGTTCAGTGTAAAAAATTCCGGATCAAAATACGGTAAAATTACTGGCACTCAGGATGCCGGTACTTTTTACCGTAAATCCATTTTCACTTAAATATGCTACGAAACAAAAAATCTGATGTACCATAATTAATGCAGTGATAATTACTATAAAATCTTTGCCTCACTCTAACTAAATAAATATTATTGTAAAAATTACGGTACAATTATTTTAAGGTAAAAATGGATTTTATGATGAATTGGATTTTACGGATGATGCACCCAAAGTGCTCATACAGTGTACCTTAAGACATGGGATTGCATAAGGCGGATCGTACCTCCGTATTAAGTTGCGAAGAACAATATGAAAACTATTTCCTTTCTTATTAAGTAACTAGTTAATACTCTAGAATATTTTATATTTAATTTTATTCGCTAAAATGTGTTACATTGAGACTAGGTAAGTTTGAAATTCCAAACTTAAAAGTATTTTTAGAAAAAGGTCAACTCTTAAACTTCGGTTATAAAATAAAATATATGCTTTGCTCTGCAGATTATTTCTTCAATAAACGAATAAAATATTCTTTATGTCTATTTATTTTTGTCTTTGATCCTTTAACACTACATCGATATTACATTTCAGCAAAAATGAAAATAGATTAGATAAAGCTAATCCGACAGCAATATCGTCCGTCCGAGAGAATAAATATTCTTTATGCCCATTTAATATTATGTTTGGTCCTTAACACTATAGCACTATTACATTTCAGCAAAAATAAAAATTGAATAGATAAATATAAACCAAAAGCAATATCGTCCGTCCGAGAGACATTGTCACAAAAAAACAGTAATTTCAGTTCTTTTTCTCTATTCGTTATTTATAATCTGCAGGCAAAAATAAAATAATTGGATCTTGAAATCATGTGTTAAAAGAATATTTCATAGTCCATTTAAATATGCGGCAGTTCAATTAAGAATAATATGTAATAAATATTTAAATTAAGTCAGACTAGACAAAATCAAAATCGGGAGAAAATTGGTTACAGTACCTCAACTGTAAAAGATGGGCACGGGGAGCCTGTTGCAATAATGAAAAGCATTATCAACTAACTTAATTTACTAAAAGTTCCTAGGTCACTATATTCAAAAGTACTTATCTTCCTTGATTTTGAAATCACTAAACATTTCTCAAGGCAGAAAGGCTATTGCGTTGTTTTAATGCTTTAAATAAATGTTTCAGCAGGTAAAAACATTGTTTTTTTTTCTATTTTATTCAATCAAGTTCGGTAAGTCGGGTACTGGTATACATTTTTTAAGTACTAGCATACCTCAAAAAATATTTATTTTACCCTATAAAATACATTTTTTTTTGCATTAAACAATAATTTTGGAGCTAAAAGACTAGTTTATCATTCAAATTAAACTTAAGCAATTTTATTCATTTAACTTCTGGGGAAAAAAGAAAAAACTCCAGGATCCAGTTTTGTACAACTTTTCTCTATCATTCACAATACTCAACACTAGACCAAGAAAACAATGCTAATCACATAGTTTAAGTCTACAGGTATATGAAATATAAGGTATGAAATTTACTAAGTATATTGAAATTAACTAGGTATATGAAATATAAAAATTATTAAGATGTTAATTTCATGAAGTTTCATCATGTAATGTATTCCTAAACTTTAAGGCACCCCAACTCGAAGAGTGTCTCTTATGAAATTTACAGAAATATAAACAAATTAATACAAATTTATGTAGTTTGCTTTTTATTTGAACAATACATTCTTTTAAATATCTACAAATAATCAAAGGGCAAAATATAAATTTATAAACGTTTTAAAACTTAAATTTAAGGCCGGGATACCATAATTGGTAGGGCGTCGGGCTCATATCCATAAGGTCGTGGGTTCCATCCTCACCGGCCGAAGATCCGTGTTGCAAGTGGGGACTGGTGCGCGTTAAATCTGTCGGGTCACAAAGTTCTCCATGTTTCCATAAAAAATTATACCTCTGGGGGTACAGAATTAGAGATTGATCGTTCTCTGGTTCAGGTCAAAATTACGATCTGTGGATGAATGAATGGGTGTATTAATGGGTCCGCCCTATCAACGGGTTGTGAGGTGTGTGTGGCTAAAGTCGTATTCTTGGCCATAGATGACACCACTGAAATACAAGAAACGCACCCTCTGCCTTAAAATTCTCTTGGTCTCACCAAGCAGGCTTACTGATATTAGAAACAACAAACTTAAATATATCTTTCTAAAAAATTATGTTTCTCATATTCAAATTCTCTTCATACTTAGTATTTAAGCTTTAACAATTAATTCAAATTATGACAATCAAATTAAGACAATAAATTATGCGAATCAAATTATTACAATCAAATACGAGAACTTGTCTGAAATTAAGAAATGGATACAATTTAGAAAGGAATCATGTTTACAACATCACTAAAATGTATGACGAATATTTTAGAAACTCACTAAAATCCGCAAAGTAGCTTAGAGACTTTCGAGTCTCATCCCCAAGAAACAAAATATTTCACAGTTTAGGCAACGCTAAATATATGTACAGTGAGCTAAAACAAAATTCATAGCTTAAAATAATGTAAAAATTTGTAGATCTTACAATCCAAGATTGTTCGGCTATTAATAAATAAAATAATAAGAAAAGTAGCTTAAAAATTTTTTTTAATGAATTTTCTTTGAATGGACTAGTTTTATAATACAGTGCTAACAGGTTTCCTATTAACTTAAGTTCCAGAAATATAACGATGAACAAGAAACATGAAACTAACATAATGGGGCCCAAAACTTAACAGTTTTTCTTGAGTAGACTATTGAGACCATGCTTTCCAGATTGTGATTGCGCCCCACACTTTGCGAGACAAAAGTCAAAATCTGTGGGGGGAAAAGGAATGTCTTTCTCAGATACACTAAGACTTCGTAACCAAATTAATAGTTTACGTTAATCAATTGGTTTATTCGAAATTAACTCACCGAACAATTAAGATAGGATTTTAGTACAAATTTTTTTTTCCGGGGGTGGTGGTCTCACATACTCAGAATACGAATCAGCGTCAAAGCATGCGAATTATGAGGGATCTAAAAACTGGAGAAAAAAAATTAAAACAGGAAGATCGCAAAGTCTAGAACCTCATTAGAAAAGAGCAAAACTTCATCAAATCTCAGATTACAGTACAAAAAAAATTAAGGCCAACGGACATAAAACGATACCTGGATTACAATAATATCCTGTTAAATCCAGATCTTTTTGTGTGACACAACAATAGCAAGATGTTTTGGTGCAGATGAAACTGAGTTCACAGATTTAGATGAGTTTTTTTTTTTTTTTTTTTTTGAAATGTATATTAAGAAAGCCTTTTATTTATTTTTTAAAACCCTTCTCAAAAACTGAAGAAAAGAAATAAGCATATTAGGGGTTTCAAATTAGTATTTAAACGAAGAAGATGCAAAAAATGTCATCGAAACCTGTCATATCATTTTTAAAGAAGAAGTTCTGAAAACAACAGTTTAACAGCCAGCTGAAACTTGAAAATGATTCAAATTCTCGTCTTAAAAAATCATTTCCATTTCCAGAAAACTGGTTTTAATGTTTTCATTTCCACCATTCTGAATAATGATTCGTTAGATTCTGATAGCATTTTTTTTATCACTTGAATATTAATTCATGACCCCTAAGGAATATGTTTCGTTTACATAATTTTTAAAACAGGATATAAAAATATGTACTAAAGGTGGCCATTATGAAACACTCTATTATACACACTGCTAGTTCAATCGAAAAATTTCTACAATTCAAAATATTTTAATCTCAGATTGACCAGCCAAATTCGATCGAAAAATTTCGATTTTAAATACTAAGGGTGTTGGAACTATTTTGGGTTCAAGAGCAGTATATAAAAAAAATATTAATCATGAATATAGCCTAATACAACTAAACTTTAGTTGCAAATATTTAAGATCGTTTTTAGAAAGTTTTTAAAATTAAAGAGTCAAAATGCGTTTAATGTAGCATTTTAAAACGCAATTTGAATTTGTATATAAATATTTCAACATAGCTGTGATTCCGTTTCGAAATTACTTTAAAGTTTTTAAACTTCTCAATATAATAAAAAAGCACAGTTTTTACAAAAAAGTTAATTACCTGCATTTAGAATACTTAGTTGATATTTTAGTCTCTTTAGTTTTGACAAATGACCCGCTTTGAGCTCTTTAGAACTGCGTTAAATTTTTAATACTAAGGGGATAAAGAATTACACGAAATTCGGATAACAGTGGGAAACAAATTTCTTATTTCATTTACACAAATACTTGATCTTGCTTAATTCGGGTTAGGGGATTTCAAATCTAAAAGTAGTTTTGTTATTAATTCTGCAGTTTTTTTTAAATGACATTTTTAGCCTATTTATTGTCGAAATGTACAATTTTAAAAACATTATATAAAACAGGGGTCGCGTAAATGTTGCGACAAACTTCTGGGCTAGTAAGGGCACATCATTAGGATTAAAATTGCACAGGAATCTATGTCTGGATATGCCGTCGTACGTGTTCAGGGGAGCTTTCCTATTATGGCCTATTGAGAAGCACACGAAGAAACAGTTTATAATAGGGGAAGCGCCCTTAGCGGCGTATGATGATATTTCCTGTTAGGGGTTCTTATGCAATTTTAATCCTGATGATGTACCTTGAAGTTTGTCGCAACGTTTACACAATTCCCCTGTTATGTATAAAATTTTAAAACTTGTAGATTTCGACAATAAATAGGCTAAAAATGTCATTTAAAAAAACTGTAGCTAGGAGAGAGAAATGGATTGCAGATTTGAAATCAGCGGCATAAAAATATCTAAAGCAAAAAACTCTTTCAACAGAAAACAAAAGAAGAATGTGATGCCTAGTGGAGTCGAAATTTTAGAAAGGTTTACGAAAAAAGACATTTTGTTAAATTTGAAATTAATTCAAAATTTGTGAAACATTAACAAAATCAAACCAACTCATTAGAACTAATCAAATCAGAAACAGAATATTTAGGTGTGAGAGTTATGTTTTATTTTATTTTATTTCACTTATTGTTAAAACAATCAAGCGTAATTCTACGCCATTTAACACCCACCCATATAATTTCCCAAGATTAATAATTAATTTTTAAATTTATTTTTGCGAGAACATTTTTACACTACAAAACCAATAGAACTAAACAATGATATCAATTATAACAATCTTGCTTATTCATAAGTAATAATTGAGTGTAGACGTTATAGAAAGCAAATAGTCAAATAAATATTTAATTAAAGCATAAAATTATAAAAAAAATAAAATTTCAAGATCAAAACAATTTTTTTTAAATATTAAAAAACTTATATGAAAATAATGAAGAATTATGCTATACTTGATAACTGATAATACAATGAAATGATAATATAGTAAATTAGATAAAAAGCTTTCTAATCGTTTAAGGATTGCTAAGAAATATTAATTAAGAATATCTAAGAATTATTAATTAATGATATTAAATAAAGATTTTTAATTTATGATTTGACATAATGTCTAAAATATCTAGTAAAACACACATTAAGAGCTACTGCGTTTCAAAGTGGATTTATAGAAAAGAATTCTTATTAAACTAATTTTAAATAATATTTTGCGAAGAGTAAGGCTCAAAATTATTCTCAACTTAATAGTACAGAAAATATTTGTATCTCGACTCTATATTTCAGTTTATTTATAACTTACTAAATTTTCCGCTGCATTACTCCTCTTTCCGTTGAAATGAATATTAATTAGTTGGCTTCGCATTTAATGATGTAGTCTCTTAATGTTCAAGTAAATGAAAACTCGGAGTTCGTACTTTCTACTCTCTATAAGAAATATTTAAAAATTCGTTTTCGAATTTTGCACGGTTTCGGTAAGGAATATGTTAAAATTAACTTTCAAATTTTACTTAACTTGCAATCTATTGCAGCATAGAATACTTTATAATGAAAAAACTACTATCTTAAGATTAAAAAAAACTATTCTAAACTAATTTTTAACTAGAAAACGATTTTTTCGAAATCTTTTTCTAGTAATAAATGTTAAGGGTTTGTTTTGGAATAAAAATATGTGTATATTGGGTGAGTAAATCGCATTTCTTAAAAAAAAATTATCAGCTTTATTCTAAGAGAGAAGAGTAAAATATTCCCTCTTTCTCTCCATTTTTTTCTTTTCTTTTTAATAAACAAACGATTTCAGATTTTAAAAAAAAAGTGTTTTGAAAACAAATTTTTAATTGTAATACAAAATAATTTCTGACGCTGCGCTATTCCAATTGCATTTTTTTTTATGCAATTTTTTCCTCCGAATAAAAATTCACATTAAATATTCTTTGAGACGGGACTGAGAGAGAGAAAGTGATTGGTGGAATTCTGGCAGAGTGGTCGAATCAGATCCAGTAGGAATTTTCTTTAAGTTTCTGAAAATCATGCATTAAATATTATTAGTGTTTAAAGTTTTAATCTTTTCTGTTGTGCCCTGTATTTCTGACATAATTATTTAAAATATTAATGGAAAAAAGATTACTAAATCAAAAAAATTATGACGTCAAGTAGATATTATGACGATTCGAAATGACAGGATTGTTTGAAAAGATGGCAGTCAAACGATTGCTTATATTGTAACTGTTGGAAGAATTTGGAACATTAGCTCAGTGTCAGCACTCCCATTAGCAAATTTTCTGAGCAGCAAATTATTCTGCTTTAATGGAAAGATCGTGTAATATCTTCTGAATAAGAATGCTAATTTCTACTATTTTTTAACATTAGAGCCAAAATAGTTGTTGTTGTAGTTCATTTACGCCGCACTAAAGCTGCACAATGGGCTATTGGCGACGGTCTGGGAAAGATCCCTGAAGATGAGCCGAAGACATGCCATCACAATTTTGATCCTCTGCGGAGGGGATGGCACCCCCGGTTCGGTAGCCCGACAACCTGCATACAAAGTCGAGCACTTCATGGTAGAACAGTTTGACAAGGACCGATACCATATATTCTCGATCCTTTCGCAGGTTGATCAAAGTGGTAGCCTACCTGCTCACTGACAGTTACTAGTGATGATTGACTTCGGTGATTTACTGGGAATCTTGTCCTACAATCAGTCCACCATGGGACATAGTTCTACTGAAATATTACAAATTAATTTTCAAAAATCTAAAAAGTATTTTGGGTTGAGCTGGTATTAATACGAAAACCAATTTGTTGATTTTAACATGAATGAAAACAAACGATGTGGTTGAACTCAAGCGCTTGAAATAATGAAGTGATTTTTAAAAAAGGTGATACTTTTATATCAAACTATTTCTTCGTATAGTTTTTAGATAGGTACTATACAAATTTCCAGATTTGCCTCTAGATAACAGTGCATTATGCAGAAGCATCTTATTGCTTTCTTGGAATGTTTAGATGTTCTTAAACAACACTCTTTTGAACAATATGAGCTTTAAATAAAATATTCAAGCTAATTCCTATGTGATGACTCTGAAGCAATTTCCTTTACAAAGAGAGAAAAAAATGATAAATAAAGTTTATATATGGGTGGAGGATTCAAATTGTCTTGTTCTTTCACTCAATACTCCAGAGCGTAAAAGTAACGAATTGAAATTACGTCACGAACCTGAAGAAATAAAAAATAGTCCGGTACGGTACTTTTATTTATGTTGCATTAGAGCTGCACAACGGGCTTTTGGTGACGGTCTGGGAAGCATCCCTGAGGATGACTCGGAGGCTAAAAAAACATACGTCACATCCCGTTTCACAGGGAGGACAAATTCACACACCATCCATTCAACCGCAAATCGCAATTTTGATTTTAACCAGAACACGATCAATCTCCGATCCAGTAACCCCAGAAGTATTGATATGCTACGGAAACTTCAAAGACTTTGTGACCTGACGTATTTAGCATGCACCAGTCACCATTTTGTACATGTGGAGACCATCGGAGATCTAACTCAAAACCTCTTGGACATGGGCCCAACGCCCTACCTATCTCAACCCCTTTAAAAATAAATGCAGATTCGTAGAGAACGAGAATCCCTTTTGTTGCTACAGCGTATTCAAAGCTTAACCGTACGTTGAATCTGCATCCCAGTCCGTAGAAAGGTTAAAAATTCATGAATCTTATAATCGCCAATGTTAAGAATGTAACCTCATGAACCATGGTTTTTGGGTGTCATAAGCTTTTTGCTAAACCATGGATCATGGTTCAAAGTATTGCGATTTCGCCTCTGAACCCTGCAGCTGCATTATCTTATTTAGTTCTTCATCTGTTTTTTTTTCTTTTTCTGTTTTAATGAATTAGTTTTCAGATTTATTCTACTATAACACTTTAAATTGATTCATTGCACCATTTTTTGAAAATTTTGGTACACAGGTTCCAAGATTTACCAAACTAAGCTCTATAAATAAAGCTAAACAACGTGAATAAAGCAGAAATAATGATACGAAAATGGACGTGCTTGAGTTTTAACTCAATGAATAATAACAATGAAAATTCTGAAAATTCATTGGATCAGCTCTGTAAAGTTTCAGCCAAAGAAACTTAATGTTGCACAAGCAAGATGAATGGGCTACCAGTGTACCTAATCAAATCGAGATAACAAAAAGTTAATCATGACTTTAGATAAGCATAATATGTAACTTTATTAAAAATTAAGACATTGCCCAATACCTCCTAGCAGAGAGAAAGCCTCAAAAGAGTCAAAACAAAGCCTCAAAACAAACAAAAAAGAAATTTGATTCTTTATTGGTTCAAACGTAATGACATCTTTCGGTCCTCCACTGCGCAGTTTATGTTCGTTATATCGGACTACTATATTGATCCGCGCTTAGGCTTTGTCTCTTTTAAGAGGTACTGCGTTGTCTCAAGAATTTATATTAACCTTATATGTAGGCGGGGCTAATTTTCGCTAGCAAACGTAGCCGTCCGAGTGAACTTCCTGGATGGTTTGTTTGTTTATTTTGAAGAAGAATTGAATGCGTTACTAACAACAATATTGTCATCATTAACAAATTACACCTAAGAGCGAGCCACTGTGACATTTTTACAACTTTTTTTTCTTTTTGCCCAACTCGCTGTTGTTGTTGTTGTAGTTCATTTTCGTCGCACTAGAGCTGCACAATAGGCTATTGGCGACGGTCTGGGAAACATCCCTCAGGATGATCCTGATCCGAAGACATGCCATCACAATTTTGATCCTGTGCAGAGGGGATGGCCCCCGCTTCGGTAGCCCGACGACCTGCGCGCGAAATCGAGCACTTTACGGCAGAACAGTTTAACGAGGACCAATACCGCACACCCTCGGTCCCTACGCAGACTGATCCAAGTGGTCACCCACCCGCACACTGACCGCAGCCAGTGATGCTTGACTTCGGGGATCTACTGGGAACGATCAGTCCACTGCGGGACTTGCCCAACGTGCAACAGAGCCCTCTAGCTGTACTATATAAGGAAACGGTTAATTCATGCTGTGGCTTTGAAAAATTGACACTTTACAATTATAATTTAGTGTCTTTGTCACATTTTTGTTCATTTATGTTTGTTTCCTTCAATTATGCTCCATAATACGGTCTACTATAAACAGAAAAAAAAATCTGTATTCGTAATTTATTGAAAAAAAATTTAGGAAAAGCATTGTGTATTTTTATACATATTGCATTATTATACGAAATAACACTTGTTCATGTTTATTTTTTAATTTATTTAAGATGATTAATGTTACATGAACCTCATTTAAATATGCATTATATTCAACCTGGAAATGAATTTAAGAAAAAGTTAAATAAAGTTAAAAATTTAAATCAAATCGTAATTTACTTTAGGTACTAAGAAAAAATTTACGTACTTTGTCGCTATTAATTTTCGACTTCCTTTTATGAAAATCCAATCCTTTTCTCTTTTTTTCCTTTTTGTTTTGTTTTTAAAATAAAAACAAATAATTAAACGATTAAAAAGAATGTTTGTTGCTTAATATTTAAACTTCATACTTCTTGTTTGTCTCAATCAATTTTTTTTACAATTTTAAAGTCCGGCAAGTCTTAATTTACCAAAAAGTATTTCTTCACTTCCTTAAAAAAAATTTATTGAATCTTAATTGTAAATAATTAATATTTGTAGTTTTGAAGAATAAAATCGGCCAGAGGGTAGAAATGGTATCAAAAAGAAGGGGGGAACATACTACCAATGCAGTTGTAATCGATATTAAAATTGCGATAAAAACATTTCAATTTTTTAACTGAAGTAAAAACTTCAATTTGCAATTTGTGGTTAAAAAACGGTAAGAGAAACTTTAAATCTCAATGTTACAAAAAAGTTTATCATTAAATATTACATATTGCAAACTGCTAATAACAGTTTCCCTGATCAAATTCTTGCTAAAAATAATATTTTTAATTAATAGTTCATTCTAGGCATAAGAATTTCGTATTGAATATTTTAAAACAATAATGAAATATTGTTAAGGTTTTTTACACACGTATTATTTTACATTATCATTAAAATCTGTAGCACTAACTACAAATTCGAAATACAAGTTATAATAATATAAATGACGTCAACATTCAAATTATGACTTAGATTAACGTATTAGTCAGTAAAAAGAAATGTATTTGATTTGCTCTAACATAAGAAAATAACGAAATCTTCCCGCTCGGCTGAAATCCATCCGACTTAATCTTTTTTCCTACTATCTCTTATCTCAAGTTAAATGACCAATGTCCAGCCTTTTGATAACAATCGTTAAAATGTCAAACTAACTAATGGAGCTGAAGACGTAAGGTAATAAAAACTTAGACAAATCTGGTCTCTAACATTTCTTTTTTTCACTCTATTTACCCTAAGAAAAATCTAAATAACTTGAGTGAAATTTCAATTGCGAAATATTTAAAAAATGGGAAGTGCTAATTGTGTTAGCATTTAGCTCTTGATATTAATAAAAGCTATTAGTTATTGAATCAAAAATTTCTAAACTCTTAAAACTTTTTGATTCATTAGTGTTACTCGGATAACTGTAATATGATGAAACGCAACTTAAGTTTCAATCTCAAAACCCATTTTTGAACATAGAACAAAATATAATATAAAGTTTTTGTTACTAACATACAGTCGGTAAAAAAAGTATTGGCACATCAATATAGTTTCAAATATTTACGCAACGAAAAGTTCTAACTTTACCAATTAAACTATATTACACTCAATTTTCAAATGAAAACTAAATCACAAAATATAAAATTCCCGTCATTGTTAACAAAATATTTCCATAGAAAAAACGCATTTTATTTTACAAAAAAAATATTGGCACACTCGAATTGCATTACTACCACTACAGATAAGAAGAATAAAACCTTATATTCACTTACTGAAACCGATTCATAACTTGTACTAAGACTAGAGTATTAAGTTACGTTCAGTGTTATTTTGAATTTCTCTATTCATTAAGTATGAGTCCGAAGAAGTGTGAAATTCCAGGCTCCACTCGAGAAAAGATAATATGTCTCCGTGAATTAGGAAAAAGTTATCGGGATATTGGAAAAAAGTTAAAATTGAGCTTTTCAACAGTTCGTTCCATTATTAAAAAAGTGGAAGAAACAGGATCCACGAAAAATAAACCCCGATCTGGTCGCCCAGTCAAAGTAAATGACAGGGAAAGGAGGCATGTTGTTAAAATGGCCCTAAGAAATCCAACTCAAAGTGCTCGAAATTTAGCCAACGACTTTGCGTCAACTTCTGGCAAGTCAGTGACGCCACAAACTATTAGAAATGTTCTCCATATGAGTGGTCTTCGGGGTAGGAGGCCAAGGAAGAAACCTTTTATTAGCGAGGTTAATAGGAAAAAGAGACTTGAGTTTGCTCTGACCTATCGAAGTAAGCCAATGGAGTTTTGGAAGCAAGTTATTTTTTCTGATGAGAGTAAGTTTGAAATATTTCGGCCAAAAAGCATTTTAACTGTTTGGAGGAAAAAAGGTACTGCTCTTGATCAGAAAAATATCTTGTCAACAATTAAGCATGGTGGGGGAAATGTGATGGTTTGGGGCTGTATGGCGCATAATGGGGTTGGAAATTTGGAAGTTATTAATGGTAGGATGACAGCTTTATCGTATATAGAGGTTTTGCGCCGTAACTTGAAAAGCAGTGCTAGAAAATTAGGCCTCCAAGACACCTATATATTCCAGCAAGATAATGATCCTAAACATTCCGCGAATGTAACAAGGGAATGGTTGCTTTATAATGCACCAAGAAGGCTACGCACTCCCCCCCAATCTCCTGATCTAAACCCGATCGAACATCTTTGGCACCATCTAGATCAAGAAGTAAGGAATAACCACATTACGGGAAGAGATTCTTTAGAATCTACATTGATTCATTCCTGGAATAATATTTCCTCAGATATTACCAAAAAGTTAGTAGAATCTATGCCACGAAGATTAGAAGCAGTCATTAAGGTCAATGGATTGCATACAAGATATTAAAAAGCAAATCACCGATAATGAAAAATGTTTTTATTCATTTCACTAAGTGTGCTAATACTTTTTTTGCAAAAATATAATAATGTTTTTTTGTTTTAAATTCTGTTAAAGCAAGTGTGCTTTTTATTTTCACTTACTTTTGTTTTTACTATAATAAAGGTAAAGAAAATCCTAGTTTGGATTAGTTTGGTTATTTTATCTTGCAAGAATTTTAAATTAGCTTAGTGTGCTAATACTTTTTTTGTCAACTGTACCTAGCATAAATAAATAAAAAAAATCACTGTTGGTGAAGCATTTAATATGGAATCAATCCACAGAGACTTCAAAATTACTACTCGTTTGGTAACACTACCTATTTCACACGTACTAAGTTAAGAGCTCTTGATGCTCTAAGTGAAATAATGTTTTTGATATTAATAAAAACTATTAGTTTATGAATCAAAAATTTCTAAAAAACTATTAAAACTTTTTCATTCATTAGTGTTACTCGGATAACTGTAATTATGATGAAACGCAACTTAAGTTCCAATCTCAAAACCCATTTTTGAACATAGAACAAAATATAGTGTATAGTTTTTGCCACTCACACACTGTATATGTAAAAAAAGTATCGTTGATGGTGAAGCTTTAACGTGGAATCAATCTACAGACGCTTCAACATTCCTACTCATTTGGCAACACTTCCTACTTCACGCATACTAAGTGAAGTGCTCTAGATGCTGTAAATGAGATAATGCTCTTGATATTAATAAAAACCTTTAGCTATTGAATTAACTTTTGTTCTATTGATCAGATTTTCACTGATTATGTGCCCAGAAATATTAACAGTTCAAAAAGGTAACGTAAAATATGCTAATTAAAATTAATTATTAATTTCCTATTAATTAATATGAATTATTAATAATTATTTTTTATTATTAAAAATTAATTTTCATTATTAAAAATTAATTCTCATTATTAAAAATTAATTGCCATTATTAATAATTAATATTAATTATTAGATAATGAGTAATCATTAAAATTTGCACTAATTAATTAGTGCTAACAATAAATTAAGTTACGAAACCAAACACAAAAACGCACACTTAGTAAAGATACCTGTTTTTGCAACGGATTTGGGTTTTTGACTATCAGATTATGGGGGTAGTTAACACTTAATGATTATGAGGTTAATCTGAAAAATATGATCCTGTAAATTTTGGCAGGAGAGAGGCTCCTTAATGTTAATTTCGCCTTTTGTGTTTTTTGTTATATCTCAAAAACTTTTTAAGTGAATTGTAAAATTTTGGCTCACAATTATAAAATTTAATTAGCCAAAGATAATTCCATGTTGTTCTTTATTATTTATTTATTAGTGGTTGAGAAAATGTTTAATTGTAAGGCAGGCAAATTTTTACTTAATTTTAAATTTGGTAATTTTGAATGACAAAATATAAAATTTAAACATTATTGGTCTAATAATTTTTTATAAATGACTGTTTGAAAATCTGGCTTTAAAAAGAGGGGGGGAAAGTACTTTACATGAAATGATTTTTCCGATAGATTTTGATTCTTGGCCCTTAAAATATGGAGAAACAGTTACAATCTAAAAAGTAAGGAATCAATAATTTAATCAGGTTTGGATCATTTAACATTATTTTATTTTTTATTTTTTGAGTATTTTGCTATAAGGGAAAACGGAGTACAATGAAACGAACTATCTAAAAACCATCAAATTTATCGATATTTTATGTGCTAAACAACTATATATTTTATGTGTTACATAACTACATGTTTTATCTGTTACAAAACTATATGTTAAAAAGTATGTTGCACAATTATGTGTTCAGGTGAGAATTGAATACATTCGCAATTCTTCAATACTGACAAATAAAGATATTCAGATTTTAACCCTTAAAAGTAAATTTCATTTCTAAATTCTTTGTGTTGTCTCCATACCTCCAAACCCAAATTAAAGAAGAAGAAAAAATAATTAGAAGTTTGAAAATAATTTTTATGTAGTAACTTCAATGCGGAGAGTAGCATGATCATGTTTATTGTGCCTCTGATAGCATATTTATAAAACAGACAGCATTTAAACTGTAATCTAATGCAGCGCGTATTTTCACGTTGAATTTGACAGCTCTATTATTTTGAAAAGTTGTCGCACAAATCAAAGAATTAAAACTGGTGAGAGATGATATTTTTTTTTTCATTTCGTTTGTAAGCTTTTAATTCCAGACATAAAAGCATAACTCAAAATGAGTGTTTAAGAAAAATAGATACGAATTTTATAAAATGAACAAAAACCCCAAGTGCGTGTTTAAGAAAACTGACACGGCTCAAAAAGTGCATTTGAGAAAATTGACCTAGCTGAAAATGCGTATTTAAGAAAATGGACCTAGCTGAAAATGCTGATTTAAGAAAGGGGTAAAGCCTAAAATGCGTATTTAAGAAATTGAGCATGTCTGGGAATGCGCATTTAAAAAAATGAATGTAGAATTTTATTCCCTTTTTCAAATTTCTCTTATGAGTATTAAAGAATTAACTAGCGAATTCAAATAAATTCGTAATGTGATGTCGTCCATTTGCATAAATGTTTTAGCACATTTTTTTTTCTTAACTTACTTCGTCTTTTATTTAAAAAAAATACTTTTAAGGTCAACATTTCTTTTTACAGGGCTGCCACGGATCTAATAAAATTTTAATAATTAAAAAAATTATAACATTATCAGCACTATAAGAAATATGTTGAAAAAATAACAAACTGCCAGTCAGCAATACTAGATACTTAATAATCGATACTTTTAATTGTATACTTTTATAGTGTGAATTATTATATTTTCATGAATAGCTTATTTAAGGTAGTAGTAAACAAATTTGATTTAAAAAGTGGAAACAAGTATGGCTAATATTTTTTTTCAATGAAAATCAAACTGCGTTTGAAACTTATGGTCTTATAATTAAGTTCAATTGATATAAAAATATAGGATTGGAAAAAGTTTAATAGTTATTTTTAAACTACTAAAAATTTGTAAAAGTGACTATACGATTTAAAACTTTTAATATACCATAAAAAAGAAGAAAGCAAATTAATCAAGTCGACAATAAATCTCTAAAAGTAGTTTATTTATTTTTTGATTGTTATCATCAGTTAAATCAAAACTGTACTAAAATTATTAAGTTAATTTTCAAATTGATAAACGATCTCAGTATTTTTCGCAGGAACTGCTTAAGCTTTTTTTTTTTTTTTTTTTTTTTTTTTTTTTTTTTTTTTTTTTTTTTTTTTTTTTTTTTCATTATTTTGCAGATTGAAATTGCCTTTATAGAAACTCTGAAATTAATATAAATACGTCATAAAAATAACATTAGTATGCATGAGAAGCGTATTTTTTTAATGAAAAATGGTTTTAAAAAAATCGGTTTCACAGACAATTATTCTCTGGGCATAATCCATACCTTCTGTATGCAAATATTTGCATGTGCTATATAATACACTTGTGTTGACTTATTATATAGCAAAGGGTTTAGACAACATAATCAATTATATTTAGTATTCAGTAAGTTTGTTGGTTCCTTATAAGCATTACTGGGAAAGTAAATTAAGTTTGAAACTTATCGCAAGTACTAAGTAAACTAAATTTAAAAATTCCCACTTACAGAAGAGATAGTACAGTAAAACCTTTTTGTGTACTATAATAAGAAACATTAATTGTATGAAAAAAGTATGAAACACAAAATATAGTAATCAAAAGGAATTATAGTCTTAATAAAATATACAGCAGATAAAAGTTGCTATTTATCGTTAACATAATCAAAAATTATTTCGGAGAAACTAAACCTACTTATAAAATTAAATGCACGTAAATCGGTAACAAAAAAAAATCAAATTCTAATTATTTCGTACTTAATTTTACTAAGTACAAATCAGAAGGAACAAAAGGCAAATGAATTAAAATTACAAAAAATTAATTTAAAAGAAAAGGATTGTACATCCTGGTAATAAGTTTTTTTTTTTTTTTCAAAATAATATTTGTTTCTACAGTTTTTCTGTTTGTTTGCAGTAGCTAGAATTATTTGGTGATTTTTAGCTTGAATTTCTCTCTTCAACATTTTACCCACGAACAACAAAGAGACTTCATTTGTAACTGAAACCAGTACAATCAACAAAATTTAGCTAGCTTATTCCGTGTGTTATGAGTTTTATTTCACTTCAAGTATGAAAATTTTTATTTTGAGTCGCTCTGTGTTACATTATTAATTAAACATGAAATCTGTGTAAACTCTTGGTTTTGTGTAAAATATTCATACTGTTAAATATTTCACATTCCAAATCCATCGGGTTAATTTATATTTATTAATTTATAACCTAAATTAATAGGGTACACGTCAGAGAAGTCGTAAGTTCGACCCCCAACGGGAAAAGACTCTCCGTGTACAAAATGGTGACTGGTGCACGCTAAATCTGTCAAGGTCACAAAGTCCTTCAAGTTGCCATAACAAATCAATACTTCTGGGGGTACTGTATCAGAGATTGATTGAGCTCTGGTTCAGATCAAAATTACGATCTGCGGATGGACGGATAGTGTGTGAATGTGTCCACCCTGTAACACGGGATGGGACGTATGTATGTTGTCTCCGGATCATCCTCAGGGGAGTTTGCCAAACTGTCTCCAATAGCCCATAATGCATCTCCAGTGCGACTTAAATAAAAGTATCGTACCTATCCTACTATGTCAAACAATATGTAAATTCTCTTTTTTAAGCAAAAAGACAAAAGGAATGGCGAAATATATAGATCAACTTAAAAAAGCAAACGGAAGACATGCATACTTTAAAAAATAAAAAAAATTTCTTTCTAAATCACAATTCCTTCTTGATGTCTCACATCAAGACGAATTCTTTGAGAGAAACTTGAAACGCGAGATCGGCCATACAGAAAGAACTGTCTAGCATCGTGCCTAATCATAGTCATAATCATAATATTTCTCAAGGCATTTAGGCCCCGAAGGGGTTTTACTTTTTCACCTTGATGTGCGAAATCGTGCAGTAATTTTCTCCATGGGTTTTGAAAACCAGAAAGAAAAAGAAAATAAGGGTAATACAATCATGATATAGAAAAAAGTAAAAATAAGTTTGAACTATTTGCTGCAATTGTAGTGGGATAGGCGGAATCGCAGCACCGATAAGAAATCTGAATTATGAACAGTAGGTGGAACGACTGCAGCGCCAATTGCTTGCAGTTGCTTATAATTGAAATTTATAAATTAAATTTCTAAGTACCAATAAAAGATTAAAAATAGTGAAGGATTAATTGAATTTATCTGATAAAATCGCATCGCTAGTGAAAAAAGTGAGCTGGGGTTCTGATTTTGGAACCTTCAATTAGCATTTTTGCTTTAAAAATATTGTTGTAGTTTGTTGCAATGCATTTTTATAACATTGTGTGTCATGTGACATTAAAGTTTCAGTGAAGGTCTCTAATTTAAAATCTCTAATTATGTCTTTGTTTCTAATAAAATATGGGACTCCAAACATTTTTTTTCTTATTAATTTATTTTGGAAGACATTAAGTTTTTTAGCATTTACTTTACTGTAATTGCACCAGACAGGGGATGCATAAGTAATTATGGGTTTGATATATGTAAGATAAATGTATCGTTTGCTTTCAAGTGGCATTTTGGAGTAGGGACCTAGTAGACATTTTAATTTATTGTATATTCCAGTGGCTTTAGCTACTATTTTCTTAACATGATCATTCCAGTTTAGATTTTTATTTATTGTAATGCCCAGATAAGTGACCTCGCATCAACAATAGGAATATCATTTCCAAGGAAAGTTAATGTATTGTTAATAGTAAGTCGTCTAGGTCTTTTTACTAATAAGTAGGTTTGATTTTTGGTCATTAATTTTGACCTTCCAGATAGAACACCAGGTTTCAAAATCATATACTTTAGTTTATAGTTTATTAATAGCGTTTGTAACAGATCTAGACTAGACTGTATCATCTGCAAAATAAGCTGTAAGACTGTAATTGTCATCTCTATGGACAGGAACATTATATGTGTGAATTATTTGTAATATTGGGCCGAGAATACTTCCTTGGGGTACCCCGGCTCTTATTATTGTATTGAATGAGAGAATATCGTTTATTTTAATTGTAAATTATCCTTTTTTATTTTTAAGTAGTTGTTTATGAGAAAAATTTTGTCAGTTGGAACATTTAAGTTCATTAATTTATTTTTGAGACCATCATGCCAGACTCAGTCAAAGGCTTTAGTAACGTATTACATTAGGAGGGCCGAAATTTGTTTATTTGCAAGCCCCTGCCGAACGAATTTAATCCTCGTAAGTCATTTTGTTGTGTCGAGCTCCCCTCCGAAATCATTTTGTTCATTTGGGAGCATGTGCAGGCGGGATTTAAGTCTATTATGTATGACGCGTTCCAATTTTTTACTAAGTGTTGGTAATAAGCTAATAGGTCTGTGATTATGGACATAACTGGATCTTTAAGAGGTTTGAGAAAGAGTATAATGGTAGCTTCTTTCCATTGTTTGTCCCGTAGTGGACTGATCTTAAGGACACGGTTTCCAGTAAAACGCCGAAGTCAAGCATGACTGGCTGCGGTCAGTAAACTGTGGACTTCGCGCGCAGGTCGTTGGGCTACCAAAGCAAGGGAGTCATACCCTCTGCAGAGGATGAAAATTGCGATGGCATATATTCGAATCATCCTCGGGGATGTTTCACAGACCGTTGCCCATAGCTCATTGTGCAGCTCTAGTGCGACGTAAATGAAGTACCTACATCATTCCATTGTTTAGGAAAATCGCAATTTTTAAGACATGAATTTATTATTACTGTAATGTGATTAATATAATTATCAGGAAGCGCTCAGATCATTTTGTTGGTAATTTTATTTCCATCCGGTGCTTTCTTAAGTTTAAATTTTTAGTCATCATTTAAAGTCATCATTTACAGAGAATTGCTCTTCCATTGTGTCTGCAAAAGCTTCAGTCTTGTCTTTTGCAAGCACCTAGCCTTGGAGTGCCCAAAGCTTAAATACTTTCCTTGCAATCCATCATGGAGTTCATTGGAAAATGCGAGAAGATCACCAAAAATTAAGAAAATAATTAAAACAAATATATCTCATTAGGTTCTTAGACTTTTTTAGATTGCATATAATGATTATTAGCTGATTTGATTCATTTTGTTCATGAGACTCTTCTAAGGAAACTATTTACTGTTTCTGCTCTGTGATGAAATTTTTTTTTCTCTCCTTCTTCTATGTTTTTTATATAAATTTGTTAGTTAACTTTGAATTGCTTGTGTACATTTCCATATGCTTTGTCACTGTGTTTTGTGTGTTTTCATTTTGTCACTGAACGTTATGACTGAATTGTTGTTAAAACCTGATCAAAGCCGTGAAGTTAAACCAAGCTGTATTGTAGAAACGAAATGTAAAGAAAAATCCAGTTCTTAAGATCAAGGAATCATGCCCTGGAATCATGTTTTATTCATATGAATGCTGATTCCCTTGTTAACGGCATTAGTTCCTTACCACCTCTCCATAGCACGCGTAATTGCATTTTACCCAGATATGTCTTTCTTGGCCATTGTGTTTTTTCTCTCGTTCTGTTTTTCATCTTTTTTCTCTCTCGGCAACTGTGGTTTTTCCAGTTTTGTTCCTCACTTATATTTTCCAATTTTCGTAGGCAATTTTACGTATTATGTTTTTAATCACTTGTTTTTTCTCATTCATATCTGGCAAATCTTGAAAATTGTCCCTATTTTTGAGTGCTTGAAAAGTGTCGACTGTTATTTACAATTTGTATATTTTTGAAGCGAAGGAAGCTTTTAATCAAGTAATATCTTACCGCTTCAGTTTCTTGGGAGAGATCATTATTTAAAATCTTCTTTATACTTTGGCACAGCAGAAATTCAAAAATATCAAGTGATATAGTTGAAAAAAATTTTTTTATGGGACTGTGCAAACATTTGTTCTAC
Source organism: Parasteatoda tepidariorum (assembly GCF_043381705.1). Taxonomy (NCBI): domain Eukaryota; kingdom Metazoa; phylum Arthropoda; class Arachnida; order Araneae; family Theridiidae; genus Parasteatoda; species Parasteatoda tepidariorum. The sequence goes on from NC_092214.1 coordinate 68,976,314, forward strand.
AAAAAGAAACGACTGTATGACGTAGCAAAAGCTTTGGATTTGATTGGACCACTAAAATGACGTGTCTTCTGCTGACATGCTCTTAACAAATCAAATGCGAGATAAAGAATTTTTACGCTTGTTTCGCTGTAATATAAAATCGCCTGCAAGAACAATATTTATTATTCTTTCACGAATTTCTTTAAATGCGAACAGAAAGACGTTTAATTTTTACGATTTTTAGATATCATTTTAATTAAATCGTATTAGTTGTTAATTGATTATTGTATTTAATAAGAAAGCAAGCAAAAAGGAGACGTACAACGTCGTTTCAAGAGTTAGCGATGTTAATATACGTTCGCGATGGGAGTTTGGCATCCATTTAGCGTGCACTAAGATGCAAACAGGCTCTCCCCATAGGGATAATGTTTTTTTTTTTTTTTTTTTTTTTTTTCCTAAACTTGCATCAAAGTATAATTTTTCTTTCGGTTTAAAACATTTGCTATTCTCTCATACAGTTAGAATTTTTTTTTAAATCCAATTTAAGTTAAATTATAATTAGAGTGGCAAGTTTGTCACTGCGCAAATTTCCGTGTATTTTTTGCTTTTTTTTTTTAATTAACCAATTTTTAAAAAGTTCCAACTTGCGCAAAATTTTTTTAATATGAGAGATTTTTTTTCTATTTGTTTTAAGTTTATATTTACATTTAACTGCAATTACCACTTTTTTAGAACTTCAAAATTGATAGTGTATAACTAAGGAAACATTTAGGAGAATAGATCAATAGCAAAATGACAAGAAAATAGTTAAGAAATAGTCAGGATTCTATCAAGATAGCTCTTTCTACCCCTTGGATTATAAATTATGTAAAAAGGATACCATATCCCTTTAAATCCTTGAAGTGTAATAAGAAATAAAAAAGGACAAAAAAGTTCCTTTATTATTAACCTTCTCCTTAATCAAAACATTTACTGAAATAAAAGGATAATGAAATTTCGAAATCCTGTTGAAATGCTAGGCAAACGAATATTTGATGAATGAATAACTCTAATCCATTCATGGAATAACTTGACAACGTAAAATATGTTATAAAGAAATTCTATTCGTTTAAACAAGAAAAAAATCTTGCACGAAATTAAAGGAAATAATTTTTCAACTCTTTTATTATTTGTTGTTGTTGTTAATTTACGTCGCACTGAAGCTGCACAAAGGGCTATTGGCGACGGTCTGGGAACCATCCCGGAGGATGATCCGAAGACATGCCATCACAGTTTTGATCCTCTGCAGAGGGGACGGTACCCCCGCTTCGGTAGCCCGACGACCTGCGCGCGAAGTCGAGCACTTTACGGTAGCACACCCTCGGTCCCTACGCAGACTGATCCAAGTGGTCACCCACCCGCACATTGACCGCAGCCAGTGATGCTTGACTTCGGTAATCTGCTGGGAACCGTGTCTTAACAATCAGTCCACTGCGGGACCTTTTATTATCTGTACTACGTACAGAGGGCAAATTAAAAAAAAAAGAAAGGACCACCCTGAATTACTTTTGAGGGTATCTTCGCGCTCTAGGACTCAATCTTAAAGGTTTGAAGGGGGGACATCAAATATGCTAATTAATTAGTGCAGACGATATTTTAAATTACGAAATCAGACATAAAAACGTACTTTCTCTGAATAAACATACTTTTTTTCCCCCGACAGATTTAGATTTCTGACCACCAAAATATACAAGATAGCCACAATTTCATAAATATGGTCCCTAACGTTTGGTCAGGAAAGCGGTCCTAAGTTTGGACCCTTTAAAGGTAATTTTACTTTTTACATATTCCACAATATCTCGAGAGCTTTTTAAGCAAATTGAAAAATTTGTTCACCTAAGATAATTCCATGCAAAATATAACTTTTAGTAAATATTTACTATTTTTTATTAATCGTCACTCGTCTACAAAATTTTGAATTGTAAAAATAATAAATATTTATTAAAAGTTTTTTTTTGATTAAACGAGTTTTATAATTGCGCGATATGATGAAATAGGAAGAAAGTAAAATTAACATTAACTGGGCCACACTTTTGATCTCCTAACCAAACAATGAGGACCCCCTATATTTTGAGGGTTCGACCATAATCCGTCGAAAAAAAGGTATGTTTATTTAGAGAAAGTTCGTTTTTGTGTCCAATTTCGCAACTTAAAATATCATCTGCACTAATTAATTAGCATATTTGAGTTGACCACCTTGAACCATTGAATCCAAGAACGTGAAGATCCTATCATTAAGATCAAAAGTTATTTAAGGTGGTCCGTTTATTTATTTATTTTGTTGTGCACTGAATTTTTTCAGTATTGTAAATTTTTTCGTATTTGTAGTCAAGCGAAATTTTTTAAAATGACGAGCTAATTTCGGTATTTATACCCACTGAAAAATTTCGACCCTAAATATGTTCTAATTACTCACGCTTAAAATGTTTTTTAATAATTTGCCTAAGAGATAGTTGATATTGTTCTGCAAGTAAGGTGTTAAAAACCATCCAAAAATTGAGATTACAGTAATTATTAAAAATTTAAAGAATGATTTGGCTTTATTATTAAAAAGAAAGCAAAACAACATAAGAGTATAATATAGTTTATTACAATTATTAACTTGTGAGTAGAGCTCAAGTGTCACTTGCATCAGGATATATACTCTGAGTACTGAATAATACCCAACTATTTACAAAACTTTATCCTGGCAGTGATAATTTCAGACGTGGAAATATAAGACAGCTATTAAATATAGCTCTCACTTTGTATGCAAATGCTCATCTGAACATAATTTAATCTGTTCCCTAAACTTTTATGTACAAGAATTTATTTCTTTGTAAAAACGAATATGATTTATATATACAATGTTAATGTAATTGTTTTATTAAACAAACAAAATACATAGTAAAAAGATCTTTTGTTTAAAACATTCCTAAGCATCATTCGAAACGTAGACAATATATACAAAACAATTTCGCGTAGTTAGCATAACAAACAACTATGTACAAATAAGACACAAATGAGAACATATAACAAATGGCTATATTCATTCCTCATCAGGACACTTTATAATGCAAGAACAATCCAACCACAATCGAATTAACAAAGTTTCAATTTACAATGAATAAACAAACGAAGGTGGGTTCCACGTATACTAAATCTGTACAAATCTTTGGGAAAACTCTATCATTCATAACACAGATTTGTACATCTAATTTCAAATGAGTATAGCAAATTCATTTCTGGTAACACAATTAATAAAATACAGTGATTTTATTTTTATTTACACGAAAAAATATGTCAATAAATAATTATGATTCTGATACACAGATATTGAGCAATGCAAGATTGAAAAAAAAAAACAAGATTGAATATACATATATATTCTTCTTTTAAAAAAAAGAAAAAAAAGAAGGAAGAAATCTTTTTTATGTTATTTTTAAGCTAGATTTAAACAAAAAAAATTAAACTAGTCCTTAAATAAATTAAATAATTTTGAATGCAAAAACATTTTCTTCTATTATACCTACATAGACAATAAGAGATAATTAGAGCTGACATTAAATAAAAAATATATATTGCAAATTGGTTTCGGGCTTAATAATATGCCCTGATTTATTTTATAAGCTCTTTAGTGGGAATCCTATCTCAGTTGCTCAGCCATTCTAAAAAGAATGACACATACCAATAGGTAAACTTAATTTTAATTTGAGAAGAAAATGTGTCGTTGGGCTTTAAAACAAAGCAAAATATATTAATCAATAGGAAAACTATCTAACTATTATTTGCCTGGTTAATAACCAAAATCAAGCAAGTATTCATATTTACAATTATTTAATAGATAAATTCTTAATAATAACATAATAATTGTAAGTATTATTAGTTATATTTATTGTAAGTATTATTATATAACACACGTCAGCTTAGGCATTTTTCAAAAACATTGCTTCAAATATTATTACATATTTTATCAGGAAATATAAAAAGAACAAATAAAATTTATAGACAAAAACTTTTTAAGCTATTCATAAATTCTAAAACAACTATTTTATTCCAGATTTAAGATTTGCATAGGATTATATATTATTTGCATTGGATTATTTGTAAATGAAAGAGTCACTTCCAATTAGAAATTATAAGAACTCTGACTAATATCACTTGAAATGATAATAATTGTAAATATTATTAGTTATATTTATTGCAAGTATTATTAGTTACTTTTATTGTAAGTATTATTATATAACACACATCAGCTAAAGCATTTTTCAAAAACATTTCTTCAAATATTATTACATATTTTATTAAGAATTATATAAAAAGAACAAATAAAATTTAAAGGAAAACTTTTTAAGCTATTCATAAATTTTAAGACACTTATTTTATTCCAATCTTAAGATTTGCATATGATTATATATTATTTGCATTGGATTATTTGTAAATGAAAGATTCACTTCCAATTATAAATTATAAGGACTCTGACTAATATCACTTGAAATGAATTATAGGTACAACCATGTGTTACAGACCGATACTATTCGATTTCAATTCACAGACAAAATGACATTGCAGCTAGATAGAACATTTGATACAGCAAAATCATAATATTTTGATTCCAAAGTTAATTGATTAAACAAATACATTAAAATTATAATTCAAATAAAAATGGATGCATGATTAAGAACAGTAAAAAATATTGAGATAAAAAAAATTACTTTAACGCTTACAAAACCACAATAGTCAGTAATACGGGCTCCTGAAATAAGTAAATTTGAGAAAATATTTTACAAAAAAAACAAAATGTAATTTTATTGCGAAAGTCTTAACAAAAAACTTACTGATTCACAGACAATTTTTCTCAGAGCATAATCTATGCTTGTTGCATGCAATAATTTTTATGTGCTACATAATGGACTCATGTTCACTTATTTCATTGCAAGAGTTTAGACAGTCAATTATATTTGGTATCACTTACTTTATTAATTCATTATAAGCATTTGTAGCTAAATAAATTAAGTCTGATAAACTTATTGCAGGTACTAAGTTTACTAAATAGGAAGAATCCCACCCTCAAAAGAGATGGTACAGTAAATCATTTTTATAAACTATAAAAGAAAGATTACTTGTATAAGAAATACTAAATATAAAATGTAGTAATTAAGTAGAATTATAGTCTTAATTAAATTTACAACAGATAAAAGTTGTCATATATCGTTAAAACGACTTAAAATTTGAAACAAACTAAACATATTTATAAAGTTAAATATGAGTATATTGGTAACCAAAAGAAAGTCAAATTTTAATTATTTTGTACTTGGTTTTATTAAAAATAAGAAGGGACAAAAAGCAAATATATTAAAATTAATTAAAATTTGGTTAACCAGAGAAAAAAAATGAAATGAAATATCAAAAGCAAATGCTGATTTGTCACATAAAAATCTTTCAAGTATAAAAACATTATTAATTAATTAATAGATTATTAAATATTAAAAATTACTTAAATTATTAAAAATTTCTCTTTTAAAACTATCTTCAACCATCACAAACTGAATAAACATAACAATTATTATTTTTTTTATAGATTAAATATTGTGGAAATGGTTATTTAAACTCCAGTTAATTATTTGTACAAATTATTGAGAAGTTTTTTTTATATACCTTTCGTACATCATTTCAAGTCCTTTTTCATATTGCATAGAAATAAAAAAACAAATATTGATTAATATAAATTTTGACTGACATTGAATAGGAACTACTCAAACATCAATTAAGTCATACAAGGTAATAAGCTTATGCAGTTTCAATTAAAAAACCTAGTTGAATGCCAACACATATGTTTGTTGCAGGCATGTTTTGCTTAAGAACACATTTAAATTATTTCAGAGATACATTTTGCTATATGTATCTAATACTGATTAACTTGCATTGCGTTTACTTATAAAAAAAAAAAAAATTTATGGGTTTTTCAAATTAACACATCATTTGCAGGATACAGCAAAACACAGTTTAAAAAGTGCTATATCTATATAATTTTGTGATCGTAGGAAAATTTAAATAACAAATGCAACAATATTTTGTTTTCCCTTTATTTTTGCATGAAATAACTCATTTATTATTACCACTAATATAAATAAATCAGAAAAAATGGACTCAATATTAACAATTATTTTGGAATAAAATTTTCAAATTATGTATATAGGGAAATATTACTTATTTAAAATGTAATAAATTAAGTACAACAAAATTTTTTTAAACCATGAAATTTTAAAATTGCTTTGTAATCATGAACATAAATGTGATTTTTATATAGAGCAGCTTTTATAGTATTAACAGTTAATACTTAAGTAATTTATCAGCATATAACACAAGAAAGACAAAAGGTATTAAAATTTTCCTTCTATAAATTTTTAAACTTTTGCAAGAGCCCAAATCGAGTAATGTTAAGGATACCACAATATTTAAATTCAGCACATTATTGCTGACAACCTTGCTTTTCACTTTTATTTGCAAATTTTACTTCGATTTAAAACCTATTTCTATAGACTTGTCAACAAGTTTCAAAAATCAACTTGACAGAAAATTTACTGAAATATAACTTGCAAAAAGAAAAGGGGGAGGGGGTAAGAACAGTAAAAATACGGTATTATCAATGTTTCATAATTAAATTAAAGCAATTATTTAAACTACCAAATATGACATGCAAAGTAAGCAATATGACGTGTATACAAAAAGTTATTTCCTTAAACTTAAAATAAAGGTATACCATATTTGGACACTTATTGATATTAAACATATTCCAAATAAATAACAAACTTTTAGTTAACAGAGACAAAAAAAAAATGTATTGAATGTAATGTAAATAATGTACGGTCTTGTAATATATGTAATGTTAATAAATATAATGTATTGTAATAAATGTATTGAAGTATAACTTGGAACAAATTTAAGAAAAATTAATTTTGATTTTTTTTAATATTAAATATCAATTATTTAAAAATAAACCAAATAAACACATAACATTTATAACAGTTTCTAAATAAATTTAACTCGTAGTTTAAATTATGGGTTTTGGCACAGCATAATAAAAAGTCTATTTTTCATAAATATTTTATATTTACATCATTCATTTCATAATTTTTAGATTTCACCAATCAATATAATAGCTGTGTAAACGCCTAATATTTCATTATTAATCTGACATTCCTAGCAAATACTGTTGGTGATGCTTGATAATGCAGGATAAGAATATATAGAGTTATTAAAAGCTATTTATAAATTATTCTAAAATCATAAGAGACATAGAAAACAATTGCGTGCGTCAAAAATTAATTGAATAGTTATTTTTAAGTCACAACTGAATAAACTTTTGATACATCAAAAAAAGTGTATATTGCAGATTGCAAATCTAGAAAATGGATATTAAAAATAATTGGGTATCAATCTTTTTATCAATGACTATCAAATATTTTGGTGTTAGGTACATTACATTCAAATATTAAATATTATTTGTATAATATCTTATCTTATACATGGTATGACTTAAAATATGCTTCATGTTAAATTAATTTCTAATCAAATTTAAAATTAATAATTTTGCAAAGATAGTAAATAATATGTTGCAAAATATGAGAATTCAGTAAAAGTAAACATTATTACCAATTAAAAATTTCTTTACCTTAAATTTTTAGCTTTCAGTTTTTGTCATAATTAGAAGATATATTTTAAGATACAAGTTATTTCAAAAATATTTTTTGTATATTTAAGACACTTAATATTATTACTACTTAATATTATTATAACAGAAGAAAGTTATAATCACTATCACTGATTGTCACTTTTTCTTATTCTAATATCCTTAAACTGCATAGCCACGTAGAAAAGAAAGGCATCTTTATGTTTGTGTATAACACTTTCTCAAGTATTTTGCAAGTTAAAAAGTATGAAATATTTTCCAGTTCTAAAGATATAAATATTTAATACAACCCTCAACTTATATTAATAGCTATGTCATAAAATGTAGCTTTTGTATCTGAAAAAGCTACATTTACAGTTCATGTTAAGAAACAGAATTCGTTCATGCTAAGTGAACTTTGGTAATATTTGGACTTCAGAAACTCAATGAGGTGGGTAGGAAGGAAAAAAAAAGTCAATTTTTAAAAACACACATCTTATTTAAATAATAATTTCCGATTCTGATTAAAATTCAAATTTTAAAGAAAATATGAATAAATGAGCCCAAAAGCACTTATTTACAAATAAATTAATTATGTAAATAAAAATTTATCATGCACCTCATTTTTATATAGCACTCTCTCAGTCATATCCATATTCACATATATTTATATGTATGTATATATATATATATTTATATTATGTACAATAATTGATAGTAATATATTTTCTTTCTTTTTTTTTACATAATTCATAAAAACAAATATACTTCTTAACTAGAAGATTATAAATTTTTATCTCAATATAAAAATAAATAACATAAATAAAATTTCCACATAAATTAAGAGCTACAATAATGTGCAAACACTTTAAACTTTTACAAAAGGATTAACTTCTGATCACGTTAGCTGCAAATAAATAAACTAAGTATTTAAAGGAGTATTTCTGAAATCACTTAATCATAGTATATATAAACAGCATTGATAGCTGCAAATGAATAAATGAGTATTTAAATCATAGAATTTAACAAGTATTTCAATCATAAAATTAAATGAGTATATAAATCTTATAGCAAAAGCATCTTATAGCATCTTAATTTTAGGAGTATGAATTATTACATTTTACAGAAAAAATCATGATAAAATCATTGCTTATAAAAAAATTCATACGCTACTAATAGTCAATAAATCAATGATGAGCTATGAGTTTATTATTTATTTTCATATCATTTATATTGCTGAGTGCCATTTAAAAAAAAGCAATTATGCTTAGACACAAGGGATTTCTTTCTTTATTGGTATTCAATAGCAATCTTAGTGCATAAACTCCATTTCGACTATATACCATGGCCTATGACACTGTTTTCATATTTAACTTGGCGCTCAACGTATAAATAAATTTCAGCTCTATGCTGAATATTAAAAACTGGAATCAATTTAAAAACAGATATTATTCATTATGAATTCTTGAAGAAAGAAATGATTTTTGTAATGTTATAATTTTAACTTTGCAAAGAATAAACATTCGAAGCATATAAAAATTACACAAAACATAGAAAGAATATATATTTTGCTGTATACATAGAAACAATAAATTTCAAGCATACTTCATAATCATATTGCAAAATTCTGGTACATACAATAACCCAATATAAATACCATTGCTAAAACATGCCTGAGTTCCCACAGGTAAAATTATAATCAAGATTCGGAAAATAATTTTGAAAAAATATTATTTTGTTAAAATTAAGGCTTTAATTTAAAAAGAACTAAAAAAATTTAAAATTAAAATATTTATTACATATTTAAAAAATAAAATGTCAATGATTTTTTAAAGAAAGCAGAGAATGTAGTAAACATTCACTAAAATAATTATAACGCATATTCATGAATCAGTAAGTGAATTAATTAATATCATTATTTTAAAGTTCTAATATCATTAAAAAATAGCTCATTAGTAAAAAGAAATGGTATAACTTAATCCAAATAAAAATATATTAAATTATAGACAAAAATATCAAATAAAAACATTTCATAAAACACAACTTTTTTTTTCAGAATTTTTAACTGAAAATAACAAGTGTAATAATGCTTATAGTATAATTGCTATAATGATTTCATGATCTGGCCAATTACTTACATATTGCTTTAGAAATATCCTTTTTAAAAAACATCAATCAGAGAATTATGCTGTAAGTGGAAACTCAGCTTATTTTGTTTAAATATCATTATATATCAAAAGTTGTTTAAAATAAGTCTAAAGTCTTTCCAATATTAATTCCATAAAAAGTATAATAAACAATGAAAATAAACTTGATTTTCTCTGGAATGTGCACAATAAAAATTAACATTTTTTCGTATGATAATTAATTCATTGCTAAATAATTTTAAACTATTTAAATATCACAATTCAGAAAGAAATAAAACTTATGATATATAATGAAATACTTATGGTACAGTATAAACAAAGATGCAATATTGGTAGAAATGATATGATATATATGTTCAGAACCAATTTTAAAACAAATGACTGTACAAATGCAATAAATATTTGAATAATTTATAAGAATCTTACGAGATCAGAGTAAGACAACAAATAAAACATTTGGCAAAACAAAAACAATTATCAAATACTTTCTTTCATTGCAACAGATGTTTCACTGACCACATTTACATTTATGCAAAATTAACACAATTGGTACAAAATTCACTAAAAACATTTGATAACGATTTATAGTAAAAAAACTATATTGCTATACAGAGTATTACTAACAATAATTCTCAGGAGTTTATTATAAAAGATTTGTATTCAAAGATTTGGGGCCAAAATGGTTTCATCTTTTAAATTGAGAAACAAAAGTGATGAAACCATAAATGTAAAAGGTTATAAATTTTCAACATATTTGTCGAGCTGTTCTTCCCTGGTCAGATGAGTTAAGTCCATGTTTTCCTGATTAACTGGGCTCTGAAGCTGTGTAGCTATACTAGGATGAGAAGACACTGGGTTTGTCAGATGTGTTAGCATCATATCATTATTAGTAGTCATTTGATCAGGACCTGACAGTCCTGATGTACCAACAGTTAGACTAGGATGTGGTGATTGAGTCTGAGAAGGGTAATGAGGAGATGGTACTAATTGCTGCCTAGGTGAAGGAATAGGCTGAGAGGTATTTGCTTGAGTTCGAGGTGATGCACTGGGCTGGGGGGACCGAACTGTTTGAGATAAATGTACAGAAGTTGGAGGAGGTGAGCGAACTTGTTGCATGAGCTGCTGTTGAGATGGAGATGGCACAGGACCTTGAGGGTGACCAAGAATACCTTGTTGTGGACTCATTGGTGGGTGTGTGGGAGAAGTCATTTGTTTTATTTGAGATTGCATTAAAATTTGTGGTGGCTGTTGCTGAAACTGAAATTGAGAATTGTCATTTTGATATCCTTGTTGATGACCAAAATTCATAGGGATGGGCATTCTTGAACGTTGAGCATACATCAGGGGTTGTTGTGGATGGGGAAACTGATTTGGCTGAGGCTGTCTTTGCATAGTTAATAAATGAGGCTGTGGTTTGTACCAGACATTAGGTTGTTGATGAGGGGGAGCTATCATACTTCCATCATTTAGTATCATTTGTTGCTGTTGCTGCTGCTGTTGTTGCTGCTGCTGTTGTTGCTGAGCTGTCCTCTGTTTGATAAATGCAGCCATTAATTGAGGGTTTGATTTTAAAATTGTTAACACCTGTTGCTGCTGTTGAGGAGAATTGGGAGATTTTAATGTTTGAAGTAATTGTTGTAAGGCTTGAGTAGGCCTCTGCATGGATACAGAAGGTCCTGGATTATTTAATACCTGAGGAGGTGGACCCATTGAAGCAACAGTATTTCCCATAGAACCAGGCATAGATCCTGGTCCCATTAACTGGTTTTGTGGTCTCATACCTATTTGTTGAGGAGGCTGGGGACTTGGGTGAGGCGACTGAGAATAAGATGGATTATCCCAGCATGCAACATTTCCCATGGCAAGCATACGATTCGGTACATTAGGTAGCATTTGATTCATAGGTTTTTGCATTTGAGTTTGAATTGGTTGTGCAGCTATAACTGGGTTTGGAGTAGGAGGATTAACAACAGGATTACCTTTACCAAAGCTAACTGAAGTTGTTACCATATGAGGAGCAGTTTGCCTGGCAGCTGCTGCCTGAACTTGTTGCACAGCTTGTAGAGCACCAACAGGAGGACCAGTTGATGGTTTCATGCCTATTCCAGGCTGAGGAGGATGTGGAGAGGTGTGGGAAGGTTGACCAGGAGAAGACTGACTTGCTGAATTTGAACTTCCAGGACTTGTTTGCGGCACAGCACCAGAAACTCCACGATTGGTCATAGTAGCAATACGCCTTTTCAAAATCTGGGCTTGTTGCAATCGCTGCTGTAACTGTTGCTGCCTTAGTTTGTGTTTTATATTCAAACAAAACGGAACTGGACATTTGGCTTCCTAAATAAAAAATATATTTTAAAATACCAAAATATAAAGATGAATGCAAAAATAAACAACCGTTTTCTATTCAAAAATACAAAATTTATTTAACACTGTGTCTTTTAGAGACCCATTTGAACATGCATTCAATGTAATTGATTTTGTATTGATGTACCAAACTAGTAATTTGCACCCCTTATTCATTTGTGCCCACCTAATCTTGGGATAGAAGAAAATGGGTAGTTTTGAATTACAAAAGGCATTGCATTTAACTTCTTCAATTCTTGAATGAGTTTTGATCAGTGACTTTCAAGTGAATTCTTCAAAGAACTTTTTTTTCTTCTAATTCTTGAAATCTTTTATTTCTTTTTATAACTTTTAAAATAACTTTTGATGAAATATAAAGGCAATATCAGCTGCAGTTCAAAATATATCAGGGAAAAAAGTAAACCTTTTTCTGTGCTGAAAAGAATATGTTAAAATACAATAATTTCCATGCACTCTGTGTGCGTGTGTTTATATGTGAGCAATTTTCCATATACAGTACAGAACCCGTTATCCGGAAATCAGAAAACCGGAAAACCAAAAAACCGGAATGAAATTCGATAAATTTTCCCGCCATTTTCAAAAAAAAATTTTTTTTTTCCTCATAAGATTTTAGGATTTTTTTTTCTATTTTGAAAGATGTTTACCTTACCATCATTTTGGAAATAATCATTAGTGTATTACTTCATCGTTTTTTCTTCTTTTTCAGATTATTTCCAAATTATTATTTTTTTTAGTTGAGTTTAACAATAAAAAAATACGGCTTTTTGTAGCGATTCAGAAAACCGGANTATAATATATATACATTGTAACGTCCTATATCCGGACGCCCCTTTTCCGGAAGGGTCGATTTCCCGGGCACTTTTTAGCAATCAAAATAAACACACGTCTCTTCATCTTCCCCTCTTTTAAAAAAAAGAGAGATCTTTTGACACGTTTTTTTCCTTTTCCAGCTTCTAATGATTTATGCATTAAACCCATAAACCACCAGAAAGAGGAAGAGAAGATCTACCAAGACCGTCGAATGACCATTAGTGACGCTCTTCCTCTGGAATGCAGTAAAGGAGGGAGCCCTCCCCCTTCTTTTCTATGCACCTGGCTAGTAAAAGAGGAATTTCCTGAAACCTTTTTAGGAATGTGAGTGATTAGGAGTGTTAGGGAAAGCAGAAATACTGTGAAAAAGGGTAAACGCAGCAAACGTTAACGTGGAGGGGTAGTCACTTTCAGTCACACAAGAAAAAATAAAGAGAACCTAATCAGCATGCTGTGCCTTTATGCTTGATTGATAGCCAATGATCAGAGAGAAAATAAGAATTTGTCACTTCCCCACCCTCAACTTGAATAACAAATAAGGAGGAAATGAATTATTCTCCTCCACTTACCCACCTTAATGAATGACGGGAATTTCCCCTTCTTGTTTGAATCATTCTAGGCGAAGAGAGCAATTAATATTTTCATAACTGTCAAAGTTTTTTCGTTATCTATATTTTAAGCAATAATTCTTTTTTTCTAATATTTTGTTTTTGATTGATCAGATATAATTCTAATACTAAAACATTATTGCCAGAAAAATAATGTATATTTATTATTTGCTTCTTAGATTCAGATCGTTTATTAGATTGTTTTAAGCTTTGTTTACCTTGGGGGTCGATTATATGGAAAAATCTAACATTCGGACTTCCGGAAGTCTCACCAATTCCGGATACGCACCTTTCCACTGTGTATATATATATGGAAAATTGCTCACACTATTATTGAGTATCAAGCCTCAGTGGTTAAGGCACTGAATTGTCATTATGAAATACCTGAGTTCAATACCCAGAGGCATCTCCACCTACCCACCTTATTGAATGACGGGAATTTCCCCTTCTTGCTTGAATCGTTCTAGTTCAAAATGGTGGAGAGAGCAATTACTATTTTCATAACTGGGAATTTTTTCCGTTTTCTATATTTATTTTTAGAATAGCAATAATTATTTTTTTTCTAATATTTTGTTTATGATTGATTAGATATCATTCTAATACTAAAACATTATTCCCCGAAAAATAATGTTATTTATTTTCTGCTTCTTAGATTCAGATCATTTTAAGCTTTGTTTACCTTGGAGGTCAATTATATGGAAAAATAAAATATACGGACTTCGGAAAGTCCCGCCGATTCCGGATACGCGACTTTCCATTGTAATAGTATGCCCTATATATAAACTTAATAGAAATTATGGAAAAAGAATTACATTAAAAAAAATTTGTTCTTCTGGTGTTTTGTGGATTTTACATGTCTGACTATATCAGTTTTACCACCATGCGCGATGCTAGTCATTTTTACATACCTTGCAACGTACATCATGTATTCCAAGATTCGATCCAGAAATAAATGGTAATTCAAGAAAATAAGACTCCTTAAAGGCTTGTTTGTATTGTTTTCGTTCAGACATAATAAATTAACAAGATTAATCTAATGTGCAAATAAATATCACCAGAAACCAATTGCTGTTTTGCTTTTACACAAGCCATTTTCTTTTAATGTTTGCTTTCGTGCTGGCAAACAGGAAGTCACGTGATAACGGGAAGCGCTCCCGCAACTGAAGTTGAATTCCTTCTCTCATTGGTAAAAGAGAGGAGAAATTCATTACATCACACTGAACGATGTGACGTAAATGGAAGGAAAGGGAGGATTACCACAAGCTGGCTTCCTACGGCCATTACTATAGGAGCATCGACGTCTGTCTTTTAAAAAAAATACTAGCTATAGGGCGGACGGGTAAATTGCGGAAGATCTTATCTTCTGCGCATAAAACAACTGACATAAACTGCGCATAAAACAACTGACATAAAAAATAGCTTAAATAAGTAATAATGCAGGAAACTTCTGCAAAATGAGGAAGGGTTGGCAGCTATGATAATGCAACAAAAATTACAAACTAAAATGTTGTAAGAGAAATATAAAATTATATGTTGTTATTTTAATTTATTTTCACTGAATTAGTAAAGTTAATTACAAAGCATCAGTTTCCTCTCAGGAAAATACCTTTAATGAGTTTAATCTTTATAAGTAAATAAAGAACTAGAAGTCTTAAATATATTAGATATATATAATAAAAAAGGGTAAATTTTCAAAAAGAACACTGGAAATACTTCATTAAAAAAAACATTGTATAAAAGCTTAATATTTAAAAGAGTGTAACCTGGATCTTCTTAACTTACTTGACAGTGTTTGGCATGATAACAACAAAGAGCAATGAGTTGTTTACAAATAGGACAGCCTCCATTGGGCTTACGTTTACAGCTTTTAGCATGCTGTACAATTTTCTTCATTTTCTGGCAGCTAGGCAAACGACAGTTAGCATCTCTGCATTGACAAGCATGAACAAGGCACTGAATACAGCGTTGAATGGATAATATTCTGGATTCTTGAGGATTTGTTTGTTTCTGATCACAAGTTCCTGAATCATCATCCAAACCAAATCCAAGTTTCTCCATTTTATGATTGTGTCCATCTTTGTCAAAGCAATTTACACACAAATCAAAGTCCTAAAAACAAAGTTAAAATTTTTAATTAAATGGCTTATTGTACAGTGCACAAAAAAAAAAAAACTTTTGATCTGATGATCAGATTTTCACTGGGAGTCTATCTTAATTATTTTATAGGGTGACCTCAAATATGCTAATTAGTTAGTGCAGATGCTATTTTAAGTTAGTACACCACAGTATATACATAAGCTAGTAGTATTAAGTTAGTACAATTTAGGATGCGTTTATTAGATTTTAAAATTTATTTTCCTTTTTAGATATCATTGTTTCACATAAATTCTTTTTTTTTTCCTTATATTTAAAAACTTTATTATCCTTTGCAAAATAATGAAAAACCTCAAATTTAAATAATGTTATTTTTCACATCAATATCTATTATGAAGCATAATTTTTTATTAGAGCAAATAGGGTTAATGAAGAGTGTTAAAGGAATACATGAAGTTCTTAATATTTTAAGATTTAGTAATACATTAAAGTATTACTAAATACATTAAAGTTTTACCCAACAACAAAGTCTCCCAAAAGAAAGTTTTTCTCTTATAACAAAATTTTTCATTGGAATGTTAAATCACATTAAAAGTATTCTCCAAATATTTTAGACAACTCAGATGTAAAATTTTGAAGAAAATTTGCAACTTCTGGGTAACCAATTTTCTTTCATGTGCCTATTTCTGTCTTCTTAGGTAAACACTTGAATTGTTCATTATAGGAACAAATTATTACAAAAGAATTATTACAAATGAAGGGGAAAAAAATTCATTTCATCACTTTTTTATATGATGTATTAATTTATTTTTATTTAAGTCATAATCAGGACTCACGCTAAGAATCCGCCACCTCGCCAAATGTGATAAATCATAAATTTGGAGCATAAAATTGTGTTTAGGTGAATTATTTCTTCCACTGGAAAGGAAATATATATAAAATATTGTTAAGATTTGCGTTCGGCAAATAGTTTTGATATTTCGCTAATTTACTATCTAATAATTTGAAATTCTTAGCATGGGCCCTGCATATTTATACTTTTAAAATTTTTACATTGACCAAAAACTTAATATTTACATACAGATTTACTTGAATGCTTGCATGAATCTATAACTTTCATAGAAAAAAAAACATTTTTATAGTAAATTTTTCAACTGAAATCAAATTATTTCACAAGAGAGTGAATCTACTGCATTTAGATGCATTATAATATTTTTTAAAAACTTAGCTTTTTAAAAATTCAAATACATTTGCAAACATAATTGCACCTGTTTAAGAAAAAATATTTTCTAACTTTTCCTACGCATGAGGCCCTTTTTTTCATAAGTAGCACATTGCTCTTATAGTAGCAACATCCAGCTACCATCATACAAATGCAAAACAAATTCAAAGCAAAATTATTTTATTTTTGATGGAATGTTTAATTTGTTGGTAGAAAAGCTCAAAAAAAGTTAATTTTTAGAAAAAACTTATTTAGATCAGATATATCATTGAACAAAAATGGTTGATTAAGGGTATTGTGAGTGCTTTCTCTCTATCCTTAGTCTCTGCAGTTTTGGAAATGACAACACCTATAGCATAAACCGATTTCACCTCTCAATATTCATGTGTGGCAATCCCTTTTATTGATCTGTTTTAGTTACATCTGTCATGCACTGTTATGAACTGTTTAAAAAATGGGTCAGGCAGAATTCTTCGATTTTTAAGTATTAATATCTGGCTATCTATGTATTATGTACAGAGAGGATTTTGTACTGCACTATTAAAAGTAATTTGTCAAATTATGCAACTGAAAATTATTTTTTTACCCAGACTGAATGATTTCACAAAAAAGTTTTAATTTTGATTGTTTCAAAGCAAGCTTGACTGCAATCTCATTCTTTCCCACCTGCCTTTTACTTATATCATACCAAGATATGCATGCTAGAGTTTGACCTATGGTGTGTTTCATTCTTTTCAAAACTTACAAGTAAAACTTAGTTGAAATATTCTTGCATTGTAGAGACCATGCAGAGTGACAAAATTAGGGATATTTTTTTCAATTTAAATAATATACTAGCGACAAGGCCTTCAACAACTAACTGTTTGCAACATGTAGCTGTTTCTAGTGGTAAGGAACTAAAACAGAAAATGATAAAACAAGAATAATTTTAAATTTGGCTAGCACTTAAGGACATTGGTGATTGATTACATTGGTTTTTAAATTATGAAAGGTCTAAGTTCTTTTAAAATTTAATTTATTAAAACAAGAATAAAATATTAAAGAACAACTTTTGCTACCACAAGGAAAAATCTTCCTTAGAATATTTGAAAAATCTGTAGCAGTTAGAAGGTGTGCATGGCTATTTAAATTGAAAAGTAATAGTGATAATAAGATGCTTACATCACAAACAGTACAATGGTATCTAGTTTCAACATGTTTTTTACAGTTGTTACATGTGTAAACGAATCGATCCTGTCCTTGATTATGCAACTCATATAACATAGCTATTGTTGAAAATTTTGTTCTTCGTAAAGATGAAAATTCATAATGCTTTTCTCTTGCAAGCGTTAAGAAAGCATCTCGACCATCCATCATATCACATGCAATAAATGGATCAGGATCAACTATAGATGGTAAACTGGCAGCAGCTTGGACAGAGTGTAGTCTAATTACAAAGAACACCTATAATGAAAACAACATCAATTATGTTTATTTGTTTATTGTTTTTTTTAAATCAAATAATGAATGCATTCCCTTAAACCAGTAGAAAATGAATTTATTTAATTTTATAAAGGATCTGTAAGGATTGCAAATTATAAATGTAAACATGTGTTGAAAAATAATACAAATATAATGACATAGAATAACTTTTATTTATTGTCATTGCATATCACTTATAATTTGCAACCCTAAGAGCAAAATGGGAATTTTTGTCTTTTTTAAAGATAGTTTTGCTCCTTCAAATTGGTCATGAGTTGTTAAAGCACCCTGTATAAAAGTATGTGAATAATTTTAAGTATATTGACTGTGAATATTTCAGAAAAAATGCACAAAAGTTCCAAATGTCTTATTGCTATAAAGCGGTCAATACATATTCCTATTCTATTTTTTATTGGGTCATTTTTGTGCTCCAGGCCATTATCCACTTTGAAAAATCACATTAAGCATTAGTATTTTCGTAAGATTTAAAAATTGACATAATGAATATTATAGAACATAATTGAGTGCTCCTCCCAAAAAATAACGGTCCCATCCTGAATAACTTTTGATCTATGCTAATTAATTGGTGTAGACGATATGTTAAATTATGAAAGCAGGCACAAAATCGTAATTCCTCAGAATAAAAATACTTTTCTACCCATAAAATATAGAGGGTAGCTGCACCCTGGGAAATATGGCACTCATAGTTTGGTCAGGGGAATGATTCAAAGTTTGAAAATCTTAATATTAATTTTACTTTTTGCGCATTTCGCCATATCTCGAGAATTTAAGAGAAATTTTTAAAAAATTCACACAATTATAAAATTTGTTTATCCAAAAATAATTTCCATTCATAAAATAAACTTTAGTAAATATTTATTGTTTTATTTAATAACAGTTGAAAAAATTTTACATTGTAAGGTATTACATAATTTTAATAAATTTATTTTACATGGCTAAATACAAAATTTGAGCAAAATCAGTCAACTAGTTTTTGAGAAATTGAATCTCGAAAAAGCAGTATATATAAAATTCAATCGTTTAAGAACTATTCAACCAATTTTTCTCAAATTTTGGATATTGCCAAGTAAAATTAAATACTTTAAAATGATGTAAAAAATTCTAAGCCTTACAATTCAAATTTTTTTCGACTAATATATAAATAAAATAATAAAAGATAATAAATATCTACTAAAATTTATTTTTTGCATGAAATTATAGTTTGATAAATGAATTTTTATAATTGTGTAAAAAATATTTCAATTTGCTTAAAAAGTTCTCAAGATATGGCGAAATACTCAAAATTAACATTAAGGAGTTCAAATTTTGGATTGCTCTCCTAACCAAGCTATGGGGACCATATTTTTCAGATTGCAGTTGCTCCCTATATCTTGGAGATTAGAAATTCATTAAAAAAAGGTGTTTATTTAGAGAAAGTATGTTTTTATGTCTGATTTCTTAACTTAAAATATCACTTGCACTAATTAATTAGCATATTTGACATCACCCCCTTGAACCTTTAAGATTGAGTCCTAAAATGTGAAGATCCGATTATTAGAAAAACCAATTATTGAAAAAAAAATCAATGATTTGATCGATTGAATTCAGAACAAAAATTTAAGATAACAGCGATTGTGCAGCAATCGCAACGTAACAGTAGGTCTACTAAAAATAATTGACAAGAATACTAAAACCCAGACAGAAAAAAAATGGTATGAAATAATGCAGAACGAAATGATCGCTGCAAAAGTCTCACTGAAAATAATTTACAAGAAACCCGACAATTATTTCTGAAGAAATAAAATGCGTGACGATCACAAAATGACTTAAGTCCCATTGAAAATAATCTTCAAAAAACGCAAAATCCCAAAGACAAAAATGGACATAAAGAATTTATGCATTGCATTCTATATTACAACGCTGATCCTCGCCCGAAACTGGGAGTTCTGATTCAATTCGCTCTTCATCATTCAACATCACAAAACTAACATTATCTTAATAGCAAAATCTCTGCAGCTAGACGAAATCAAAATCGTCTTCGTTAGGATGGTAACAGCGTTAGCCTAGTCAAGGATCTTTGCATATTAAATCGTTAAACCGCGATTGCAATCTAATTCCGGCAGCTTAAATCAGATTTCTGATGCATCGCCTAAAACGAAAGTCACTACATCGGCCTACTGATATATGCGTTAAATCAATATTTCGCAATACATTGATTTATCGCCCAGTCCTAACTATGCTCCAATTTAAAAAACATTTTTTACAAATATAAAAGGTATACATATTAGAAAATAGGTACCTATATAAAAGTCGAATTACAATAAAATATGAATGTTAATAGAAGGAAAAAAGAATTAAAAATAACAAAACTGCCCCTCAGAGAGAACATATAACAAGTACTTTATTAAATCCAATGGAAATTTAAATTTTTGGCTCTTTGGACATAAATGATTGTATAAAGGCTTGCTTTCTTTTATTAACGTTCTGAAAAGTAATGTTCATTTTTGAGAAACAACTTCGCCAAGAGTAAAAAAAAGTCTCCTAATAGTCCCCTATTCCTGAAAATAGTTGCTTTTTTAGCCTTTTCAGGCAAAAAAAGTTGCCATAGTCGCCCATGGCCAAAAATAGTAGCAAATAGTTGCATTTTAGTAGTCTGTGACAACCCTGTACACATTATTCTGAGAGCTGATATTATTCAGAGTTCAAGCAGTGGCAATATATGATATATACTGCTACAATTGTATCATGTATAAGAAAAATGCTGTCTAAAGATAGCTATAGAACTACCCTTATAATCTTGATATCTTTTGATACTCATAGGTTTGATTACATATATTACATTATTTCATGATTCTCCCCAGAATCAGATTTTAAATCAATAAAAAAAAAGATAGCAAAAATTACAATTAGGAGTAAAATATTAACATATAGTAAAATTCATAAGTGGATATTAGAAATTTAAAGGTAGTTTAAAATATCCAATATTTATAATTATAAATTAAAAAGATTTCACTGTAAAGTAATTTTTTCAAAATGGATAAAGTTTAACATAATGACTAAGTATACTTACTAATAATAAGCACTTTTTCGAAATGTTCAAAAAGTCATTTAATACAGATATTGCGAATAGAGATTTTAAGACTTGTGTGAAGTGTAATAAAATCCACAGTCAAATTACATTTTATAATTCATCTCTCTAATGTATAAAAAAAAAGTTTAGATAATGCAAAAGCTATCATTTATTAATTATCAAATTATTATTTATTAATTATCAAATTAATAAATAATGAACAGCCAATGTTACCTCTTTATGCTTTTCCATTGTAGAATATATTTTTGCTGACAAATCATTTCCAGTATATGGAACAGTAGACTTCTTGTTATTTTTCCTTTGATTGTTTTTACTTTTATTGGATTTTTTGTTGCGATTACTCTTCTGTCCTTTCTGGTTACCCTAGGAAGGGATTTCGTTTTATAAACAATATAAAATGCAAAATTTTTATGAAATGAAATTTTTATTAAATAAAAGAAAAAATGAGAAATATATATATAAATTGGTAAGGACCTAAAAAGATTTATAAAACAAAATATTTCCTGGCAATCAGTAGGCTACAAACCACACCAAAGTTAAAGCTGTATTTTTATTTAATTGAATACTGATAGTGATCAATAGATCTGAAAACTCCACAAATTTAGCCTAAGACCCTGTGCTAAAAAGCTGAAGTAAGATTCACCTCTGAAATACTGCGCGATATTCTGTTTCCAGTAATTAAAGATGTGATACTACTTTTAACAATGCTTTTCATGTTGTGAAACGCCACTATGATTGTAACCCTACCAAGTTCAAGCCTTCTAAAGATTTTTTGGAAACTATTAATTTATTTATTGAGTTGTTTTGCTACCACGATTTCATCATTGCTTACATTTGTGCCGCTTGAAGGAGGGGGAAAACAACATGCGTTTTAAAATAAGCAAACAACAAACATATCAAAAGTAAAAAGAAACATAGCTGAGACACTGAAGTACCCATGTCTAATTTTCTAGGCAATTCCGTTTTTCTTTAATTGATAAAGAAGCATTTTTTTCTTTTTTCAACTGATGTGAAAACATTGTAGGTAAAATAAAAGCAAATCCAGAAAGATAACTTAATAAAACTTAATACAATTAGCAATAATTCAATAAAACTTAATAAAAATAACTCAATTTAAGCTTAATAGCATGTGTGTGGTTAAGACCATAATTAAAAAAAATAATAACTTACCAAAAACTAAATAAGTAAATTAAAAAACAAGCAGTTGAAACTCACAATTTCTTAAATCATACAGCAAGATTAGTAAAAACGAACATATAGGACGTGCGGAATTGCTTTAAGTACAAAATATTTGGCGAGAAGTATTAGTTCTGGAGTATTTTCCAAGTTCAATTACAGTTCCTATTAATGTATTAATAGGTATACTGCATGTTTTAGCGAAAGATAGAAATAAAAAGAGATGAATTTCAGAGATATGTAGTTTAATTCTTGGTTGGGGTTAATGGAACTTAAATTAGTAAAGTATATATTTATTTAGAAGAGGGTTCCTAAAGTCATTTTCATGCCAATGGTTAAAGAAAAAACAATTACTTTATTCTCTACCCCTTAAATATTACATAGTATGGGGAAGAATGAAATTTTTTAAGGAAATGCATGTTTTTAAACATAGTCAGATTTTCCATTTGGAGTCCCCCTTTATTGTAACTGGTGTCATGTTTACCCTTCCTTCTTCCTTTTCAACCGTAGTTCCTCTTTCCCTAGCAATCTAATAAAGAGGTAAAAAAATGCTCCTTTTTTTTTTAACCAGTTGCTATACTTGTTTGGACATTACGAGAGCAGGGGACGATTTAGTTGCAGTCTTTTAAACAAATCTCCCTCTCTTTCTGCATTTCAGAGCAGCAGCACACTACGAATGGTCTTGGTATTTCTCTTCCTCCCCTTCTGGCGATTTATGGGCTCAATGCGTAAATCACCAAAAGGTAGAAGTAGAGAACAAGAGTCAAATGACACCTGGTTCTCTTAAGCCTCCAGGTACAAAAAAGGGGGAAATAAAGAGATTTGTTTATTTTCAATATTAAAAAAATGCCAGAGAATGATCCTTTCCGGAAAGGGGCGTCCAGATAAGGGATTTTATACAGTTTTAAGTGAAAAATGTTTTAACTATCAGGTATCAATTTTTCATCATATGATAACTATAATGCAATTTGCGTGCAGTAAGATTTACCTTGGTACATTATACAATCTCTAACATTTCAATATTCGGTAAGAAATTTTTTAGTATAACAAATGTTGAGTTTTTCTGTCCTTAATGTAACGATTACAAGTGGTTTTGTTGTATCATATTTTGCAATTCTGTTTTATTCCCTATGTAATGCTGATAATCCAAAGCAAAAAATAAAGGGAAAATTTGCTTTAATCTTAAAATTTTTCTGACGCAGTAATGTATACTTATATTATACAGAGGGGAAAAATACAATACCCTCCTATGGGTTAGGCTGATGGTACAAGAACTTTAATTAGACTGGTAGGAAATTAAATACATGCTTTTTAGTAAAATTTAAAGTTATCATGCATACTTCTTTTTAATATAAAGAAAAATCAAATTAGACTGAAAATGTAATGTTTTTGAATTGTTTTTTTATCTTTCTTTTTCTAGTTATGTAAGAATAATAAGGTTCTTCTTTTTTTTTGAATAAAAACTACTTTAAAAATAAAACTTTTTTTTTTCAATTTTTGTTTTAAAAAATTGGCTAAGTTGTGCTTTTATTTGCTAGGAAATTACTCTTCATTGATGTCTAAATCAGTTAAAGCATTTGAATAACAAATTAGTCATTCATACGCAAACTCTAATGTTTTGTTTGCAACTAACTTGAGTAATACTTTGATGAAATGCTAAGCCTAAAAACCCAAATAATAAAAACAGACCATTGTATTTACTCATTTGCTAAAAGCAAGCTTAGTATGAGAGTAATAAACATATATCATATTTTTCTGCGGTTATCTTTGACTTTTATTCCTAACGATTTTATTAACTTCAAATAATTATCAATGTAATTTCTTATTTCAAATTTTGCATTTATTCAACTATCATATTTAGTTAAAATTGTTTTCGGCCCGCTTCCAAAGCAGACACTTCTCTTTAACAAAGACACCTCTCTTTATCTAAAAAGTATCCGATTTACCAAGCTGTTCCTAAGGTATTCACTTTACCAAGATTTTACTGAATTAAAATTTCGTATAAGAGTAAAATATGTCATGCCTAAACTAGTTATTTCAGCTTGCTTTATTATAAAGAAACTGATGGAATACATAGATTTCCAAATATACAACTATTAATAAGAACAATTTTAAGGTTACTATAAGGCAGAATACGGTTGTGTCAAACATAAATGAGTGTTACCTAGCACTGTATATCCCACCACGATTGGCCGGGTACCCAGTTTTTTACTGGGTGCCAGTAATAACCAGGTTATGAAAATCTGACCAGCAAAGTCGGGTACTGGGTAATTGGCCGGTACTCAGTACCCCCACACTCCTAATTCTTATTAGTTTTCTTGTAAAGTTTTAATGAATATATTTCTATAATAACTAAATATTTAAAATTTATTTTTCGCAATTCCATTTGTTCATTGATTGCATAGATTGTGATCGAGCCAATATTTTCCAAATAAAGAAATGACAAATGCAGCAAGTAAAAATTAAAAATAAAATATATTACAGAAATCTATTTTGCAATCATTAAGATTTTTGACTTACACTGTATCAAACATGTTATGTAATTGTGTCTAAATTTGAGAGGCGTAATCGGTTTCACAACCAGTGTCATTTAACCCCTCAAAAATGCATATTTTTGTCAAAAATTTGGTGGAGCCCTTAATCAGTATTTTAAAGTAAGAATTTAATGTATTTCTTTTCTAAATTCTAACTCTTAACTATATTTTAATTCTTGTCTGTGAATAAAAGACAGCTTAAAAACACAAAAAGATACCCACGTCCATGCTATCCTCGGCTTCACCATTTGCATCAGAAGCTGCAGCTCTTGCAGCTGCTTCAGCTGCAGCAGCTGCAGAGGCTTCTGCTTTTCTCTTCTCTTCTTCTTCCTGGTCGAGTTCTTTAATACTTTCTTCAAGAATATTTGGCCAAAAGTCTCCTTCAAAATATGGCAATTCAGCAGCACTTTTCATGTTGTCTTCAGTAGCTTGTTTCAGTATGTCCTATTGAAATCAAAAACATTAATATTAATCAGTATATATATACATAAACTAAACACAAAATCCTCTAACTGCATTACAAAATCATAATTAATTTTTAAACTTATTAAATCAAATAAACAAAAGAGAGACAAAAATTTAGAAGTGGTGAAGATCTGTAATTGTTTAATGTTCTGGATCAACATGAAAATAGTTAATTGGTGAACGAGACCCAAATTAAATTCAATGAGCGTGGGTGGTACTGATCTAGAAACAGAATAGTGCACGAACATCATGGGCTTTTTTGTGACATAAATCATGCCAAATTTCATTTTGCTATAAGCGAAAATATTTGGGAAATGCCTAGTCAATCCCTGAAATCAGTAAAACTTCAAGAGATTTCCTGTTTGATTTCAGAGGTCAGGAGTTAAAGCCTGAAATTGGACGTCTCTTGTGAAACCCGCTAATTGTTCATCAAATATTAAAACAATTAATGCTTTAACGAAACAAATAGTGTTTGAACGACAATGTTGTGAAAACCAGACTTTTTGTGTAATTCATGGCAACAATCAAAGAAAAAAATCGTTTTTTGGAAAAAAGAAAAATAGGTGCATTTTACAAACTCAACAAAAAATTAGCATTTTTAAGGACTTTTAAAAAATGAAAATGAAAAATAAGCACCTTTACCCACTTTTTAAAAACTCTACACACATTGACAGTTTTACTAATGTAAGATGAAATAATTGAAATTCGGAGAGAATACCTTGTAATCCATGACAATTCTATCCAGAATACCCTTATCAAGCATTTTTTTATACCATTCTTGTAACCGTTTAGGTTTTGGTATTTTTTGTTCAACTGGATGGCAATGGAAGATGTAATCATCCCCTTCACTAGGTGGACATGCCCATATGTGAGCCATTGTGTATCTAAAAGAAAGAAGAGACATACTTCACGATTTAAAAAGGTTATGCATGTAAACAAAAATAAAAAGCAACACCATCAAAAGACATTACTTCAATTTTGCCTAAGTAACTGAATTTAATAAAGCAGAAAGTTTTAATGAGACATCTGTTATGCTTCCTGAATACAGTAGAAAAAACACAATATTTATTGGAAGGTGTCAGATATCAAGTTTCTATAGTCTTTTAGATCACAAAAGAATGGTAAATATTAATCAAATGGCTAATATAATGCTGATGTTTATGCTAGATAATGTCTTTCTGAATGACAAGAAAAGGAAAATAAAAAATATTTCCCGAGGCAAATTTTACCAAAAATAATAAATTAAAATTCTAAGATGATCAAGACGAGTCAAATTACTGTCTCCAAATGTAAATGGATAAGTACTAAAGCAGAGTAAGATTGTATCTTTTCATGATTTTTGTAGAGCTAAATATCACTTAACTTTGACATATGATTGAATAACAAAATATGAGTCGTTTTAGCAACCATACACCAAGTGTTGATCTATCGAACAGTGTTTTCAGTTCTGCTAAAACTTGTACATGATTTTTTTGGGGTGTAAAAACTATACATCATTTGGATTTTACAACACTGTTTAATTATAAGTATATAATCAAAAAGTAAATCAATTTAAAAGTCACTCGGTAAAAAATTAGTAGTTTTTAGGATAAACCAATAGCAAAAATTTCAGAATGTTAAAACATTTTTAATCACTGAAATCTCTTTTCTCTAAAATAAGTAAATAGATTATCTCCTCCCAAATTTAGGCTGAAAATAGTTTTGATTTTCGGGATATGAGGTTCCGTACCCTACAAGAACTTCGAAAAAGAATTTTCATTTTCTGAACAATTATGTTACTATTTATACAGTATTATAAGCAATAGTTAATATTTACAAACATTGCTTTTAATATCTGTTTTCCATGATGCTTTTAATCTGTATAAGGGAGAGAGGGCTATGGAATTAATGTGAACTGCTGGAATATTTCAATATTTGAGAACTCAAAAAATCTCGGTTAACTTCGGGTGATTAGCAAAACTGCATTACATAACGTGCAGTTGCATAACGATGCATTTGATTGTTGAGTATCAATTTTCTAAAAAATGATATTTCTGGTGAAAAAATTAATTCTTAATTTGATTTTTAACTATCTCTTTAAACAAAATTTAATTTTCATAATTTTTAATGACAGGAATGATAAGAACAGATATGATTACAGATGTGCCAACCTAGCAAAATTTATATAATAACAAAGGGATAAAATTTTGCATCTGACTTGTTGCTACCACCATCAGTTGATACTGAAAATGGACATTTTTTATTATTTCTATAACAGATTCTTTTTCATATGAAGCCATTTTGTTTATAATGGCTGTTGTTTTTGTTCTACACGCAGCATATTTTTTTGAGATACTATCATTCAGAAACATTTGTCGGAACAATGGTAGAGCACGGTCAGCACAATTAATAGGCTGGCTGTGCTCTATCAAAAATGCAGTGAAGCATGCTTAAGCCCTTATAACAAAATCATTATCAATGCAGAAAGAAATTTTCTTGTTTCACTGCTTCTTTATCCTTTTGTCCATTTATATGCAACAAAATAACATTCTTGCTTCCGTGAGTGATTAATATATCACTTGCACAATCGGAACAAAAAACATACATACTTCCTTTTCTCGCAGCAATAATTGAAGGAAATTCATTGGTATATGATTGGTTAAAATTGGTTGCATATTTCCGTTTCGACTTCAACATCTTTAAAATATATTTTGAAAAATTATTAAAGAAAGAAAAAACAAATAATGGAAATCACGTTGTTTCAGTAAACAAACTAGTTTACAATAGTTTGTTGCCAACAGCTGAAAAAAAGAATGATCCATTAGCTGCCAACGGTTTAAAAAATATGCACTAAAAAATTATAAAAGCAGAAGGATACAGTAAGTATAGATTTCAACAATAGACAGTCAGAGTTTTCCGCCTCTGTCTTGACGCCACTTGGTATCGTCCTGTGATGTCATCTCATTCAATTGCCCATACAGAAAGAAAGGGAGATTCTTACGAGTCCTGTGTGTAAGGGGGTGGGTCAAATAGAAATGTGAAAAAAGAAGGGAAACTTTGAAGAAGGAAAAATAAATGAAGCATGTGCAGCTGCGCTTGAACCAGGTGGTAGTTCGATAAGAGGGAATGAAAAAATACAAGGTGTAATGGAACTCACGCTGAAAGAAAACCAAAACTTTCACACTCATGGAAAAAATCAGGTAATTTTAAGTTTGGCCATTGATTGAGGTAAAATTCGGGAGATTTTCGGATCAATTCCAGAGGGCAGGAGAAGAACACAAAATGCAGGAGACTCCCGCAAAAGGTGAGAGAGTTGGCACATCTGCGGTTATTAACTGTTTAAAATACCCCTTTTTTTATTAACCATTAATGAACTTCAATTATTGAGCAAAAAAGGTAAGCTGTGAAAAACTTTTGATTCAATTATCGGATCAGCACACTCTAGAAATCAATCTTAATTATTTGAGGTTCCAGTCATATTTTTAAAATTCGATTTCTCACGTAGTATATGATCGATTTCAGTCAAATTTTGTAATTTCCCTTGTAAAATTTCCTTCTTTAAAAATAGCACAAAAAAATAAGTCATACATTTAAAAAAATTCTGACCATTGTTAAATAAAATAATAAAAAAATAGCAGATATTTACTAAAAGCTATTTTTTGCATCGCTGAATAAACAAATTTATAACTTTTTGCAAACATTTTTTTTAATTTGATTAAAAGTTTGTGAGATATGGATCCAATGGCAATGACATGATGGTCTAATCATTCAATACAGACTTGACGATTCAATTATTTGATTATAAGTTACTCAGGATGATCTTTTGTCTAGCACACTGTATACACAGTTGTAAGGATACTATGGTCAAGACAATATTAAGCTTTCTGTGAGAATAATGTTAGTTAATTACTAATATGTCACTTATTAGGATACTTATTTGCTAAATTAGGTCAATTTTGTTAAGAACTTAATTTATGTACAATTTTTTCCACCTTTAATTTGGTAAATTCTTAGATAGTAGAAAATTTAAGAAAAACTAATGCATTTACAAATTCATAATTCTTAAAAATTCAAAATGGGATTATTATTATTTTTATCGCAGTTTTTAGAAAACATGCACTTCCAAAACTGCACAAAATAACTAAGCCATTCAGCGATTATTGAATTTTGATTTATCATATAATTTAATAAAATAAAAATCAAATTTGTCTTTGTGATAAAATTATTTTTCTACTCAACTAGTAGTAGTAGCCAGCACCAATTTTATAAAAAAAAAATTCTTTACTTTATTAGAACTTTACCTTTAGTTAAAATAAATATTGTAAAGATTATTTGCTTAATTTAGAACAAAATTAGTTCCATTTTTATCTTACTTGATTTTTATAAGTTGTCAATATAGACTTTGTGGCTTTTTCACATTAGTCTGTATGGACAAAACCAACTTTTTATTTAAAAAAATAGATTATTAAAAAAGTATACAGCCAACTTAGCTTATGTATCTGATAAAAATGAGGAAAAGTGCTCAAATTTAAATATAAAAATACTGGATACAATCATAATGATGAATAGTAAACCTCTTTAAATAAAGTTATAAAACTTGCCTACATTAGGTCCTGTCTCTTGTATAGAGAACAAAATTTAAAAAAAAGCAATAACCTAAAAAACTTGAAGATGGAGTTTTTATTAACAAATATATAAGGTCCAAAGCCAGTCATTAGTGCTAACTATTAATTTACGAAATCAGATACAAAACATACTTTACCTAAAAAATCATACTTTTTTTTATTTGTATTTGAATTCGATTTCTACGAATTTGATATTTATATGTATTCGAGTTACAAGTTTTTAATATAAAACTTTAAAAAATATATATATATATTTTGAATTTGAATTTTTGATTAAAGATATTTCTCACAAAAAATTATTCCCCATCTTCTAGGAAACTCAAATTATACATAGATATTTCATGCTTAAAAAAGTGAAAAATAAATTAATTTCAAACTAAAACAATGAAATAGTACCACTTACCCAAGCTGTTTCGCATAATCAAGGTAACCAAGAAGGATTTCATGATAAACAGCTGTTCGAAACTGTTTTGGACGAAAGAAATGAACACTATCGAGGTAAGCAATATATACACGCCTAAATTAAAAGAAAAAGATCACATCAATGTAAAGAAAGTTTGATACTTCCTAACTATGTTTTTGAAATTAACTAGGTGCCATAGCATTAAAAATGCTCATTTCGGTATATCACGCGAAACTTTTTAGTATTTAAAACAACTTAACAGTATGATTATTTTCTATTATTAAAATATAATAAACAAATATTAATTTTTTTTGCAATTTACAACGCATACATAACGTTCTTGAGATTTACGAATAACAGATCAAATTCATGTTGACTCATTACAACAATCAACATAGTGATTCAATTCGCAGATTTTCAAGTTGCATTCTTTCTCAATTTCATTATTATTTATTAAATGTCTTTTAGTTGATAAACTAAAGAAAATTTCAAGGTAAAGAACTTAGCATATATTGCAATTACTGAATTAAAGATCACACAAAATAATTTATGAAAAACAACTATTTTGACTAGGCATTTATACAATATATCAGTAATGGGCAACACATGGCACACATGCCATAGTTTCACACAGAGAAGTTATAACAATAAAATTTTAAGAGAAAGTATTTTGTGAAACTACCGTTTTTCCTAAAGTTGAATTTGTGAAGGTACCCATATGAACTCTGATGAATAAGATTCCAANTATATATATATATATATATATATATGAGTGTGTAACATAAAAAGCTTCAATTAATCTTTTCATGTTATTCTTTTTCTGTAAATCCTTTTCTTAATTTATTATTCAAAATGAAACGCTCTTTCTCACACTTTAAAATTCACATCCTGCCTTTTTATCTATTTTTAGTTCAAGTATGCATTAATTACCATTTTGACGATTATTCCTTTCACTAATTCGTGAGAAACTTTTTTCCTAGACCTATTTAACAGACCAATTATAATTACTAAGTTTTCCCTTAACATTAAACAAAACATTTTACAGATTTACTTTGCAAAATTTTCCCTAACTTTTATTGAGGAGCACAACGATTTTGTGTCACTTTGATAACTGTTCTCTGTCTAATAATTATTAAATAAATTTTGTGCCCACTTTCCCTGCCTAAGATCTGTTTTTATCTTTCCACTCGGCAATGACTGTATATATATGTGTATGCTTCGGCCAAAAAAAATAAAAAAATTTCTTCCAAAAATAGCACTCTTCCTCAAAAAGTTAGACATCCTTGCTTCATAAAATTAAATGAACAGTTATTAACTAACTAATATTATAAGAAAAATTAGATACAAGTACAGGAGTGCAGTTAATATGAAAGCCCATAGCTAAAGATGAAAATAATAACTTGGATATGAAATGACTTTAAAATAAGCAATCTATACTTTTTGACAAATTGAGATACATTTCACATACATTTATAATTAAATCTCATTCAAGTATGTTTGGTGTTCATAAGTTTTTGTAAGTTTAAATAATAAAGACTCATTTTTAAAATGACTGACTCAGTTATAAACTTAGTTTGCATACACATAAATATATCAACCCGTTTAAAAAATTGATATTACAATCCTAAACAAAATTATAAATATAAAATTTAAATATGTGACAAAATAAAAGGTAATAATCATCTAAAAATATTATGTTTATCCCACCTTGTGTTCGGAGGAGAACATTCAGAACCATATTCTTGTACATGCATGCCAAAAAAGCAGGTGTCCACACCATCAATTTCCTCAAACGCAAATAAAGCTTTTGCGCGATATGGAAATGTATCCGGCCATTCACCGCTATCAACATACCTATAAAAAATTAAAACAAAAACATTATTTCATGCCAATACTTATAAATTAAATTTAAAGAAAAAAAACATTTTATAAAAAAAAATCATACATATGACTATTAAGAGTTTAATACAAGACGTAACTCTTCACAGAAAATTGCCTTACATCTTGAACAAAAACTCATTTTAGCAATTTTCATGACAAGTTAATGAGTTAACTAACTTTTTTAACCATATTTATTTCTATATACTATTCCTATTTAATTTCTAAACAAACGACATGTTTCAATGACATGCTTGTACTGAACTCGCACCAAAAAAACTAAAAGTACAATGAAGAAAACTCAAGTGATATTGACTACAGTCCCAGTTTCGAAGGAATTGCAACGTGTGTCATCTATGATTAATCACATTGGCGAGAGTACCACGTGTCACTTACAAGGGAAGGGGAGGGCACCACGTACATCAGAGACAGCAGCCAAAATTTTCAGAAAATAGGAGGATTTAAAAAAATTGGAAAAAATAGGAGCACAAATAAAAATTCGCTTTAGAGTAGCTTAATACATTTTCATGAAAATAAAACTTAAATTGTAAAAAATATCTACGTCCCTACAAAACTAATATAAATTTTTGAAACAGTGATTAAAAATAAATTGCTGAAAAGATCAAAAATTCTCTAAAAGTGTAAAAGTAAGACAGATATTTTACTTTTTACTCTTTTCATTGAGCCTTTAACAATATAATTATGATGCAGAAGTAATAAATATAATATACAATTTGTATAAACAATATATTTATATAAAATTGGGCTAAAAGTATTTATTAAAAAACTGTTTTTGCCAAATTTTGCATTTTATAAATAAAATATTATCATATTAAAAACTATTGTTTTATAACATTTAAAAACACATTAATTTCAAATATAATTTTTTTTACGAAAAGAAGTTCTTTTGGAAAGGAAAATTTTTTTATGTTAAAAAAATTAAGATTTTATTCAATGTTCAATCAGTATTGAATTTTACAATTATTATTAATTTACAATACAACTACTTACAATTATTATTAACCCATTTGCAAAATTTTTTCTTTCTGGCTTTCTGTCAGATACTTTTAATAACCGATATACAAGTTACTAATTTAAAGTAATAAAAATATTGCTAACAAAAAAAAAAAACTTATTTGGATAAAATAAAATTGTACATAATATTTTTAATTGAATATATATATCTTTTATTCTAATGTTATGGGTGATATTTTCACAATTTGCAGGGGGAGGGGGACGCATGAATTATTTCCTTTTTTGTATTTTGTAAATAATCACGTAAGATAAAAAAAAAATTTTAAAAATTTGAAATCCATAGTAGTAACAACAGAGAAAAAGATTAAAGGCGAAGTTAGAAGAATCGGAATCTTCAAAAAGAAATTACTAAATGTTTTGAGATTCAAGTGTTGTAATAAATAATATCATATTAAAAATATCGGATTTTAAAAATTGTGCAGAAATCAATAGCAATAACTGCAAAAAAAATGTTAAAAATATGAGGATAAAATTTGAATATTCAAATGCACGATTCGAATTTCCCATATTGTCTAAAATATATTGGGATATTTAAAAACCTAGTGATAATCAATGTCAATTATTGCCGCAAACACAATTAAAACAGGATTTATGATGCTATCAGCATAACTTCAATACCTTAAAAAGTGATTATTTAAAGTGATTCAAATTTCAAGTGTAGAAATAATATAATCTGATTAATAACCTATTAGATCATATTATTTAGAAAAAGAAGAAAAAAACGATGAAATTGTCACACTAAAAATAAATAAGTGAGTTTTTGAGATTGTGATATATATAAGTGATTCGAGTTTTTTTTAAATTGTATAAAAAAAACATCAAGATTTGTTGTTTTTTTTAAAAGGAAAATTCCTATACAGCTGTGAATTCCTTACTGTTGAAAGAACAATATAAACATGCACAGATTAACGAGGATATCGGTGCAAACCAAGCATGTCAGAGAGAGATTTTAACCAAGCATGTCATAATATTAATATCTTTTTTAAAAAAACACAAGTATTAATTTTAAAAAAAAATTAGATTTAGAAAGAAAAAAAACAAATTAAGAGTGATTAAGATTAAGTGAAGACTGAAATGTGATTGAAAACGTTCATGTGCGTAATATATAAAAATATTGGAGAGTTTATTTCAACCAAATTTTCTTTTTTAAAAAAAAAAAAAGAAAAAAAGTACGTAAAAATGTAACCCATGGACTAATTATTTTGCTACGAATCTGAATTGGTAATAAAATCCCTTCCCTTCTCACATTTAAATTTTATTAAAATGTACAATATGGAGATCGTTATAAAAATAAAAAAAAAGAAAGAACATGATTTCTAGAGCAAACTATATTTTAAACTTTAGCAATTTAAGATTTTTTTTTTTATTCAATATTATCCAAAAACAGAAAGATCAGAAGCATTTTTTCCCCTTTGATGGGCGAGAAAAGCATCTTATGAAACTAGTTCTGCAGAGCAAAACGTATCTTTCGAAGAAAACAAAAACTTTTCTCTTCATTATTTTTTATTATTATTAACAAATGAAAATAGAAAAATCGTGAGCTTTTTTTCACTCTTTTGCGCGTGAAAGACGTTGTTTGAATACAATTTCAGGTGGAAAAACAAATCTTTCGAAAATTTCAGGAGGAAAGAAAAACGAAATTTTTTACTTCATTATTCTCAAATGTGAAGAGAAAATTCACAAAAATTTCTTTCAGATTGCAAATAAGGCATCTTATGAATATAATTATAAGGAGAAAAAAATCTTTCTAAAATTTCTGTAAAAACGAATTTTAAACTTTTTTACTTCAAAGGAAAAATCTTTCTGCTAAAACTCTGTAACGTTCTATGACAATTTCACCGTGAGTCTGGTACAGGATTATTAATACTATCTGGAGTTTAACTTGGGTTTTAACATTTTGCTAAAACATTAATCGAAATCAGAAGGAAAAGACATGCATCACAATCTTATTCCCCTCTATGCTGTGGGATTTTATTTCTCCTCCACTCCAGTTAAGCATGAATTGGGCAAGTAGACACAGAAGCTGAGGTACTTAAAAGAATTCATGTTCTACCATGTTCTGCCTCCTTCTCACACCCCATTCAAAATGAATGAATTGAGAAGCAGGTGCAGTTGCAAAATTTGACCATGAGTCGTTATTCCGTTTCCTTGGCGTCACTATATTCAAAGGGGCAGAAATATAGCAGAAAATGACAGATGATTTTTAAAAAAAAATAAGAAAAAGTAGGAAATAAAAGGAAATAACAGGAAGGAAAGGAGGGGTGCCAAAATAATAGAAGTAAGAAAAATAGAAGGATGGTGGTCCCTTCCGTATACAAGGACAGGTAAGGGTGGTATCCCTGCTCTGCTTTCTGAACCAGAAAAGAATATTTTCCCTCCCCTTCTCTTCCCTAAAACATTTTCTACAATAACTGAAAACAACCCAACCACTTTTCAAATAATTGCATTGAAACTAGATTTTGTCATTTTTGAAAGGTTAGAAACTTTGAATTAAAGAAGTTGGACTTAAATAACCAAGATTTTGTAGCATTAAGTGAATACACAAGTTTCAAGGGACTGACAAAAAACTTCAAATTATCTATGAAATCAAATTAAAGAAGTTTAAATTATCCAAAATCGACTGTACATAGAAATTGCAGTCATTTTAATTTTATTGATTTCAAATTTTTGTTACATAAGGTAATCAAATTTATTATTTTCTTAAATTTATTTCTTGCTTGTCCTTCTAAATGCACTAGGGTTTTCACTGCTGATTACCACTGTGCCAAATCAGAAGAAAATGCCTCATTTGGAAAAATAAAATTCGATCACATCTGCCGAAATGCAACAAGATACATGTCGAGAAGGGGAAAATATTTCAGCTCTCGCATTTGAACCAGAAAAAAAATCAGTTTTTAACTTGGCCCCAAAACTGCTCGACTTTACTTCATTTGTCTCAAAAATTGTTGGAATGGAAACTGTTCAAAGATTGATGAGTTTCTGGTGCAGAGATTTGAATTTGGATGAAACTTTAAATTTTCTCAAAAAGAATGGTTTGCATCAACTGCATTCCATAGGTGCATTTTACTGTGGTTATACCACTGCATTCGGTTGACTCTGAGAGGAGGGTTTAGCGTTATCAACACTACAAAAACAAAACTGAAAACATGTAAAAAATTTCAACAATGTAGTGTGTAACAAGCACACTAAGAATTTTTACAATTTTGAAAAGGCATATTTAATTTGTGCTTCAAAGATGAGCCAAAGAATACTTGAAAAATAAAATACTTTTCAATGATGCTTATAGGTATTTGTAATTTGATTTTTTTTTTTTTTTTTTTTTTTTTTTTTTTTTTTTTTTTGAAGAACACATTTTGTCATTTGCATAACTGATAATTGAATACAGATCAGAAACTTAAGATAGGGGAGAGAATTAATTGTGTTAACATTCGTCTTTTACTTTTGTTTTTTTCTGGCAAATCAGCCAAATTGCTAGGGGTTAGTTAAAAGACACCGAGAACAATGAAAAGCACAAAGGATTTATCATTGAAAAGCATGAGAAATGCATATTCAAAACTTTCTAAGTTTTCTCCTTTTTACAGAAGTTTAAGTTATTGAATTAATTTTTTTATCACTGTGTTTGGTCTTAACTTTTGATTAGTGATATATTTTAATTAATGCTCAGACACCTCCTCTTTTTTTACTCACTGCTGAATTTTGTGAGAAATCCACATTTAAACTATTGGTCACAATTATCTATTATACTCATAGTCACTTATTAATGTGTTACTAACAAACAATATCTTTCTTTTATGAAATCTGCTTTTTCCTTCCCATTTACACACACATATGTTACATTAGATACATCCATACATTATTAATTCTACTCTTTAACAGAAAGAAAATTTTATATTCAAGAATTGTGCATTCAGGGACTGACTTTAACATCAAATGCTATTAAAAGCTTAGCAACATAACAATTTTCTTACTTGTAGGCTTTTTACTTTTATTTTTAATTTTTGCAAGTAACTTTGATTAAGTACATATTTCTGTAAAGTTGATTTTAAAAAATTTAATTGATACTTTATACAATTTAATTGAAATTCATAACAAGATGCATTGCAATATAACTGTAGAGCATTCAAGCATAATAAATTTTTAAAAATATTATCACAAAGGAAAATTTTAAGAATTCACTTAGCCTAGAGAATGGGGTATTGATTAACCAACCTTGCTCGCATACCAGGCTTCACATCAACATACTTCTCAGCACTGGCTACAACTCTTATAGTTACTTCACCTGCACCACAATCTTTTTTCTTTAAAAAACTATTTACACGATTTTCAATATATTGCCCCAATTTTGACTGCTGAAGTCCTAAAAGAAAATAAAAATATGAGCAATTATGTTAAAATAATTAGTTAACATGTTTGGATACACAATAGTTAAAACAAGTTATGTACATAAAGGATCAAATAAAACTCTAAGCGAGAATTTATAAACCACATTTTACATACTAAGAACAGCTGTATCGTAACAGCTGTTTCGCTGTTTCGACAGCTGTTACGAAACAGCTGTCTGCTTTTAATAATATTTTTGTGCTCTTTAACGTTGTCTACCTTAGTTCGTATTTTAGCACAAAGGTCGCCCACTTGTGTATTTATGATTGACTTCAACGGGTCTTACTGGGTAAGTCTTATTATTATTATTGTTTCCATTCTATTCTATGTCTTTCATATTTGTTATTGCTGTTTCCTATCAGTATTTTATACTTCATTGATCATTCAATTCAACAGATTTCATAGTCTAAGGACTAAGAAGTTTAGGTATCTTAATCACTTGCATTTTTTACTTGATTGTAAACGCCTAAATATTATTCCTCATTTCATTAAATTTAAGACTAACCTTCCTTATTCCAAGAAAGTTAATTGCATTCTTCACAAGACTAAGTTTGCTCTCCTTAGAGCCGTCATTAATGAAACTAGGAATAAACTATCCAAAATTGAACGCGAATTGTACCATTTACACATCAGTGTGCCTAATCTAAATTCAAATTTTGACGCAATGGAAAAATCGTCTTGGAATAGGGCAACCAAAATCTCTTCAAAACATAGTTTAAACCTGAATAATAAGTTGAGTAAACTCATCAAAGTTAATGATAAAAAACCTGACGTTAGTTTGCCTGTTGTTAATCAAAATTCTGTAGTTAATCTCTCAAATACCACTCTTACTGATGTTCAAATTAATGCTTTAAAACTTAACAATAATTTTGCTATTTCAACTCGACCTTCATTACCTAAACTCATTGCTCCTATCGAAAGATCTTTTAAATTCAGTAAAATTAATGATGCTCAAAAAGATTCTATCAGACACCTTATTGCCAATACCGTAGACTTCAACTCAAAAATATCTAATTCAAACCTTAGCCTTTCCTCTAAAGTAATTCTTAAAGATATAAAGTCCAATCCCAACTTAATCGTTACCAAAGCTGACAAAGGTGGTCAAATTGTTCTTCTAAACAAAACAGACTATTTGGAGAAATCTAAACAACTTATTCTTGATGGTCCTTATAAAGAAATTCCCAAAGATCCGAGCACTAAAGAATTAAATGTTATAAAATCAACTATTAAATCCTCTATGTTAATTCCCAATAGACTTAAGGTTGTTTTGACTCCCTCTGTTTCTCATTGCGCTAGATTTTATTCTTTACCTAAGGTACATAAAGTTGGCACTCCTTTTAGACCAATTGTCTCCAACATTGGTACCTCGTCTTACAAACTCGCAAAATTTTTAGTTTCTGTCTTCTCCCCTCTCCTTGGTAATAATTCTTTTACTACCAAAAATTCCCTTGAGTTTGTTAAAGAAGTTAAAAATCTAAAACCTAATGGTTATTTGATGGCCTCATTTGATGTAAAATCACTGTTCACTAATGTTCCTGTTGAGGGGGCTTTGGAATGCCTAAAACTTAGACTTTCGGAATATCATTTTTCCCAATATGAGGTCAATGAATATGTTAACCTTACCCGTGTTTGTTTACAACAAAATACTTTCGCGTTTGACAACAAATTTTACCGTATGACCAATGGTCTTGCCATGGGAAATCCTTTGAGCCCTATACTTAGTGACATCTATATGCATTATTTTGAAAGTAAACTATTCAAAATCTTAACTTTCCCCTTTTATAAAAGATACGTTGATGACAGTTTTGCTTTGTTAGAGGAAA
Source organism: Parasteatoda tepidariorum (assembly GCF_043381705.1). Classification (NCBI taxonomy): domain Eukaryota; kingdom Metazoa; phylum Arthropoda; class Arachnida; order Araneae; family Theridiidae; genus Parasteatoda; species Parasteatoda tepidariorum. Next base: position 69,016,078 of record NC_092214.1, read on the forward strand.
ATAATTGTAATTTAGATCAAATCCTTAATGTTATGAACAGCATTGATTCTTGCATTCAGTTCACCTTTGAATTAGAGTCTGATCAAAAACTTCCTTTCTTAGATGTGCTTGTGACTCGGAATGATAATTCATTCCATACTACTGTCTTTCGTAAACCTTTTGCTGTTTCTCTTCCCCCTCATTACAAATCCGCCCACCCTCCCAACCAAAAACTTGCCTCTTTTCGGTCTTTTGTCCACCGTGCTGTTAATATTTGTTCCAATATTGATCTTCTTGATGCAGAATTAAACTACATCAAAGCCATTGCTCATGACAGAGGTTATTCCCCTAGCATTATTGATAATATTTATAAAAACGTAACTAAACAATCGCCTACCGATAAACCTTCCAAAGAATTTTCTAACAATTTGGTAATTTTACCCTATTTTCCTAAAATAAGTCGGCAAGTTGCTAACATCCTAATGAAGTTTGATTTCAATATTATTTTCAGTCCCATTAATAAGATAAAATTTTCTAATCTCAAACAGCCCATTGACAGTCAAAATAACTGGGGTATATACCAAATTAATTGCCAATGCGGCCTTTCATATATTTTATTTTATTTTATTTTATGACCGCCGTTGAACAGTCGACCCAATTCTTGGGTTTACAACTACAAATGTTCAACGCCGTAGCCTTGTAATTTTGAACCAATCCAGAAGACAAGGAAACTTCTGTATCGGTACCCCCAGAGGTATTGATTTGTTCCTTTCATATATTGGCCAAACTAAGCGTGCCTTCGAGTGCCGTGTCAAGGAACATGAAGCTTATGTCAAAAAACAAGAATTTAAACGCTCATCTATTGCCCAACATTGTTGGGACTCTAATCATAATTTTAATTTTTCCTCTTCTAAAGTCATTCAAAATTGTTCCTCAATATATGATTCAGATTTTTATGAGTCTTATCATATTTTCAAAAATTCCAAACTGTTGGTCAATGACCTCAAGTGTTCCTTATATTTCTCCTGTTTGGAAATCTATGATAAAACCTAACTAACCTCCCCCTTTTTGTTCCTTGCTTCCTATTCGCCGTCTTCCATTCACCCTTCCCTCCTATTGGCCGTTGGTCTAAACCCTCTTGTGACGTCATCTTTCTATATATATTTACTCTGTTCTCTTATTGTTTTCTGTTGCACTGATGAAGGTTGCCCTTTGAGCATCCGAAACAGCTGTCTGCTTTTAATAATATTTTTGTGCTCTTTAACGTTGTCTACCTTAGTTCGTAAAGAAAGTAGATATGCAACTATAGATGTAACTTACTTTTAGAAGTAAACTTATTTTCTTTTCTCTTTTTACCTTTACTCTTCAGGCAGTTATCACAGGTAAAGCTGAAAAGAGAATTATTACATAAAATTAAAAATTAAAGGTGTAAGAAAGTAACAATAACTAGGTAAGGTACCAAATTTAGTGTGAATATCTTTCTAACCTAATTATTGTCATTAATATGTCACACTTTTTAAATTCATTGGTAAAAACCTTAAGGATATTTAATATGTATGAAAGGTGGCACACATTAATCTAATTAATGAGTTTCTAAAACAATTTTAACTTATCTACCTAAAAAACACTTGAACATATTTTAAATATTAAAAATCACTCACATAAATTTTCTAATAGCAATAATTTTTTAAGAAAAACTCTAATTTAAGACCTAACAATCATACACATGGTTTTTATAATACATGGGTCTACTGTGCCTTACTTTCCCATAACTAATATCAGATTGAAATTTTAAAAAAACATGACATTATAAGAACATTAGATCTAAGATGAAATTAAATTAAAATTTAATTAGAGAATGTCTAATATGAAAAAGAACATTTATGAACCTTACCCTTCTGGCCAAATCACATCAAAATGTAGAACACAGATTTGATGCAATTTTCTTCCACAGTCATTACACTCAACAAACCTGTAAGTTGAAAAAAATTGTAGGAATATATTCAGAAGTATGAAAAAAAGGTTTAAAATATTATATGCATGTATTCAGAATGCACCGTAAATGCCTTTTGTAAAGTTAAAGTAGGCTGATAATGCACGATATTGCATAATATTATTTTTCATCTCTAGTTTTAATTTTTTCTTTCTATTTCTTTGGCATGTAATAAACAGGCTATATCTGTCAAAAATAAAGACTTCTCATAAATTCAAGAAGGTAAAAAAATTCAAAATGTGCCATTGTAGACTTTTCTTAATCAATCGATACGGTAAGTTATTTGTGTATTTAAACAACGTTGTTGCTTAGAAAAAATTTAGTTGCTAAATTATTACTTATGATCCTAATTGAACTACTAATTCAAGTAAAGTTTATACAGGGTTGTTGCACAAATAGATGAAGAAAATTCCCACTTTTCCAGGCTTTCCAGAAATATTTTTAAAACATCAGTTTAACATCGCAGTATGTACTGACAGTGCTGTGGTCAAAATATACAATGAACCACAAAAAATTTATATTATACATTATATTGTATATTTTATTTCAATTAAAAAATATAACCCCATAATTCAGTGAAAAAATGGTAGTAAAGACAAAAGAAATATATCATATAACAGACAGAAAAAAAAATTTTAAACAATATTTTGTCTCAACCAACACAAAAAATAATTTTTGTTTTAATTCTGCTATTTGGGAGTCAACAGCAGACACTTCTGATGAAAAATTCTTGATTAATTTTTGTTTAATTTTATATCCCTTGTCACATTTACACTTTGTGTAATGTAAAAATTTTTTCTTTTATTTATATTCAATCTTTTATTTATATCTAATCTTTTAATTTTCTTAAACCTTTATTTCCTTTTTTTATATATAGCAGTTTAAATTTATTTAAACTTTCTGTTTGACCTTCCTTGATGGTCAATGCAGTCATTGCACTTCCTGTGGGGAGAGATACCCCTCAATTCCTACCTTTCTTTTTTCTTTCTTTATTTTAAGGGGGCTAACTTAACCAAACTTCTTCCTTTGACTTTCAAACTCTCCTCCTCTATAAATTTAATTGGTTATCAATTTTCTGGTTCCATACCAGTTAACGAATTTTTTAAAGAAACTTTTACATTGCCTCTCTTGATGACACCTCTACTCCTTCTCCGAGATGCAGAATTCCGTCTGTATCGAGGGAATTAATTCTTCCTCCCACATCCTACTTTTTTTACTCAAAATATTAATGTAAAATCTTCAAAATCTTTATTAACTTCAGTAATTCAATGTTCTTTATATCAACCCTTTCGTATCTTTAAATTTTCTTTGAAAATCATTAATTTCTATAATTTAAATGATTTTTTTTTGTATTTATCCTATAACTCTTTAAATTTACCTTTGATTGCGAACCCTTATAAGATTTCGAATTTACTCTTTTGTCACCCATTTCTCTGCCAAAACCTTAGTATTTGCTAAAAATTATTTCCCTAGCTTCTTATTCAATTATCTGTTTTTGGTTGTGGGCGTGAGAGTTAGAAAATTAGTAAAAGATTCTGTTGTTCTTCTATGACTCCTTATTTAGTGCTTTTTTTCATCAAACTTTCCTGTATATGGTGAGTACTTCTTTTATTTGTAATGGGTATTTGTTTTATTTCTCTTTGGAAACATCACTAAATTCAGTTATGTGATATATTTTATTTTGGATATAGCATTTCATTATCTTATTTATCTTTAATCTTTGATTTTGATTAATTTTTAGTTTTCACCCTTATTCCAAATTTGGCAATATCAATTTATCCAATTTGTTCAAACCTCACACTTTGTGACCTTTTGAACCTATTTGGTTATTGTTATCCCACGATAACATTGTACTACCACTTTCCTTAACGATCACATTCCCCTTAATTTAAATACTTTTTATACTATTTTCGGCCTTAAATTGTTATTACAAAATTCAATTATTGCCTTCTTTTTATCATGACTATATCAAAATATATGCACACTTACATATTTCAACTCATCTATTTTATTGTAAAATAAATTTACTTTAATTCGCACCATAATATAATATATTGTTTAAAATGGCATCCCGGTTTAATTTAAATCTATAATCCCTACCTGCATGATGCCAAAGATTCAAAAATTAAAAAAGGATGAAATTTTAAAAGAAAAAAAAGGATGTATCTTGAGTCATGTAAATTGAAATAAAATGCTATTTTTCTGCATATATTTAAAAACACTGAAGAGATGAAATGATAATAAATAATCATACTATAAATAAATCAAATTATTTAAGATTAATTTGCTACTAATATTATGTGATGCAAATTAAATAAAATAAAAACTTAATTTATCTGAGCTTCTTCCAGATTTGATTTACAAAAATGCTTAAGTTCAATTATTAATAAATTTATTAGCATTTCTGCAATACACAGATATTCTGCATCACAGAAACTAGTTCATAAAAAAAATCTTTTTAAAAATACTAAATCATCTCACAAAAGAAACTAATAAATATATAAGCATTATGTGAATTCATAGTATTTAGAATCTTACTCATCCTCAACTAAATAAAATAATATTGCCAAAAATAAAATACGCAGAATATGACAACTGGATAGGATTGTTATCTTAGTGATAATATTTTTTTCCTTTTCTTTGGTTAAAAGCAAATGTTTTAAAAATGGAAGCAAATTATGAAAATGATGAAGCCTTATGAAAGCAAATAAAAGAATATCTTACCCTTTATTATGAATAAAAAATCAAAACACAAACCTTAAAAATTTATTAGAAATTTATGTCTTTACTAAATAAGAGCTTACAGTAAAAGTATTTCAAAACTTTTAATTAAAATTAATGTTAAAATTAATAGAAATTTAACTAAATCGAAAGTAAAATTCACCAAAAAGTAAGTTTTATAGTTTTCAATCTTGCAGACATGGTATATGTTAAAGAGTAAATTAAAAAACAACAGAAAACTAGAACAGTAAGTAGCCTAGCCTAGCCAGCCTAAAAAAAAGTAGGCTGGCCTGAGAAATTTGGTTGTATTTTTGCATTAAGTTTTAGTTTTATTGTTCAAATCCAGTACGATATATTACTTAATCACAACTTCAATCAAAATTGAATTTCAATATTTGCTGAATAGATGTTTTTTTGTTATGAAATTACTCAAAGAAAAAACTAACAGTTGAAAACAAATTTCAGAACAAAATCTAAAACATTTCTCATTACATTAAAAAAGATATAAACATTTTCAAAAGCAAAAGCTATAACAGAAGCAAAGAATTTTTGTAAGGGAAAGTAACTTTCAGTCAAGGTTTGTGATTTTTTTTGAAAAAATCAAAAGAATCAGATTTTTTTGATTTAAATCGGATTTTTTTGATTTAAATCAGATTTTTTTGATTTTTATTCAAATACACTGTAAGAACTTTAATTTATGATTAAAAAAAATTATAAATGTTTAATCAAATTAACTTAATATTAAAACTATATTGTAACAATATTTTAGAAGCTCTAACTAAAATAATTTTTCATTATAATACATGGCTTTGAATGCATAGCAACCATTTTGAAACAAATGCATGATTAAAATTTAAAGACTAGATGAAATAGAGAATTTAAAGAATACTTCAGGGGTCTGTCTGGGTTTTTCTGAGACTTCAACAAGTTGCTAGTAT
>NC_092214.1:69024318-69102636 GCF_043381705.1 Parasteatoda tepidariorum
CCCTAAAATTTTGTATATAGCTATTATAAGTTACGTTAATTTGATTTTAGTATGAAATCCTCGAATAAACATAGCAAAAATAGCATAATCTAAATAATATCAGATAAAAAGTTCATGTATTTAAATTCTGAAAACTTATAAATCGATTCAAATTTTCTTTTCAAAAGAGATTAAAATAATTTTTTATTTTATTTATTTATTTATTTTTTTTGCTTTTTGGACATAAATGAACTTAAAAATTGTCTATTGCCTAGAAACTTCGAGGTGTTTTCTATTAACTATTAATTAAACCTCTCAGAGCAATCACAAAACATTATTTCAATTTTTTTACAGTCAGAAATTGGTTGCCTAGCAACCTAGTAAAATTAAGCGTTTCTCTTTTGAATCAGTCAAGGGTTATCTTAAAATATTTATTTGCGCAGGCGACTTTTTTTGGCGGTTTTCTGGACTATCGCCAAATATATAAACCTTTATTGCAACCCAATTTACGATCCAATTGTTTTAAAATTTTGTCTACAATATGTAAAAAAAAATATATGTTTATTCAGAGAAAGTACGTTTTTGTGTCTGATTTCGTAACTTAATTAATAGTTAGCACTAATTAATTAGCATATTTGAGGTCACCCCCAGGAACCATTAAGATTGACACTTAGTTCGTGAAAATCGGATCATTAGAACGAAAGTTATTCAGGATGATATATATTTTTTTTTTTTGCGGACTGTACATATTAAGTGTAATTTTGTTAACTAAAATTAATTAATGCAGCAATTTATTTAAATTAAATTTTAATACTAAGAAAAAAGAAAATAATAAAAGTATCAAAAATTTAAAACACTGTTTTTTAACTTTTAAAATCAATATATATATCGATAAAAAAAATTAGTTGATTTAAATCAATGATTTTTTTAAAAAAATCATTTGATTTAAATCAAGATTTAAATCGTGATTTAAATCAAGCTGATTTAAATCAAGCTGATTTAAATCAACGAACCCTGCTTTCAGTAGAAAACAAATTTCAGAACAAAATCTAAAACATTTCTCATTACATTAAAAAAGATATAAACATTTTCAAAAGCAAAAGCTATAACAGAAGCAAAGAATTTTTGTAAGGGAAAGTAACTTACGGTTCCTGTTCTAGATGGTCATTTTTCATTTCAATAAATTGATCTTTCTTTATGACCCTTGAAAGAGACAATTAAAAGATAAGAAAAATGAGCAACAACTTTGAAATACAACATAAAAATTAAATAAATGAAAGACTTTAAGAAATTGACTATTGCATGCCAGCATAATTACAGTACATATCTTTTATGTATGCACAAATTGCAATGGTATGTTTTTCAGCTCTGTAAAAATATGTTTGCCAATAATTGGCTTTTTAACCTACTTTTACTATTTTTTTAAAAAATCATTCTTGGCAAGTATGTAACAAACTTCCTTTTTTTCCTAAAAATATGTTAACTTCCTTAGGTTAACGTATTTCCTTAAGTTAACATATTTCCTGGGAAAAAATTAAGTTTAACATAATAGCTTTTTTATGTTAAGTAAGATAAACAATCAACTTTAAATTAAAGCATGTCATCCTTGGTTACACACAGTAAAGAATCTGACCAACATAAATTTAGATCATAAATTTATGAGAGAAGGAGTACTAAACACATACTGAAAAAAACAGATAAAAGATTATATTATCATAAAACTTACGTAGGTGGCTGAGTCGGGTCATCCCCTAACGTCACTGTATCACCGGGTATTTCAGAAAAACACTTTTGGCAGTAAGTATACCTTAGGTGAACAAAACATGATATATTAATATATAATAAATTATGATAAAATAAGAAGTCTCTATTATATTTTTAAAAAAATAACTAATGTTTGGTAACAAATTTTGTAAAATAATAATTACTATAGGTCAATCTAATATTCAAGAAAATCAATGACAGGATTGTCTGCAATATTTAAAAGTATAACTCACAATTTTTCAATATTTAATAATAATCAAATTTCACATTCTCACAGCATGAATTTGGATCTGACAGATCAACAAGCATGAATACTGATTAGTTTATGTTAATAATAATTTTGTTATCAAGATTTATAACACCAGATTGCGCTGACCGCAAACAATTTATTAATTTTTTTTCTACACTTCCTTTCTTCAGTTTACATCACTACTTACCACTGAACATGATGAAATAAAATTATCTTAATCATTATAATTTGTGTAATTATTTTTGAATACTGTTGGTGCATCAACGACCGAAAAATAGGCCATCTGCATGAAAGCAAGTAAGTTAACATTTGTTTTGTTTTGGTCTCCGTAAAGTCGGTAATATTTGATATTTGCATTTATTATTACAGTAACGTGTGAGCTAATTATTTTTATAATGGATGATTTAGAGAAATTAAAATCGAAACGAGGTGTAATCAGACAGTTGATTATGAATTTGATAAATAAGATTGACAAATTGTTATTAGAAACACTTCCTGATTATGATTCTTTGTATGATTCACTAAATCAGTTAGTTGAAAAAAAACGAAACTTTAAAGGCTATTGATTTGAAAATTGAAAAATATTTTGAAAAGAGCGATGAATTTGAGAGTGAAATTATACAAAGTCAAGAGTATCCAGATCGAGTAGTGGCTTATAAAGGCAAAATCAAAAGATATTTACTGAAATGCCAGACTACAGGACAGGAAGTGGTAACAATAATTTATAAGAAAATATAAGTTATGGAAATATCTCACACGTTGTTAACATTAAATTACCTAAATTGGAGATAAACAAATTTTTTGGTGATGCCTGTCAGTGGCACAGTTTCTGGAATAGCTATAACATAGCTATACATAGTAGTGAGAGTCTTAAAAAATTTATAAATTTAATTATCTTAAGATGTATTAAGGGGGAGTTGCTTTGAGTGCAATTTCTGGGTTTATGGGACCTAATTATGATTCTTCTATTAAGTTGCCAACCGAAAGATTTGGTAGGCAAGATTTAATTATTAGTAGTCACATGAATAAACTTTTATCAATTAATTCTGTAAGAAATTCATATGATATTAAAGCTCTACGTAAGTTCTATGACGAATGTGAAATCCGCATTCGCAGTTTGCAATCAATGAATGTAACAAAAGGTAGTTATAGTAATTTACTCTGTCCTGCTATTTTACAAAACCTACCAGAGGACTTAAATTTAGATTATAATAAAAATAGAAAATCGAGTGTGGATTTTGAAATTGATGAACTAATTTCATTCATTAGAAAAGAGGTAGAATGTAGAGAAGCCTCACATGTGTTATCTAATACTTCTAAAAAACTAAGTGTTCCTTTTCGAAACACAGCAACAGTTGGAGAGCTATAGTAAACATAATTATAATTGAGAAAGTTCTCATCTTCCTCGGCATTAGTTTCGGCATCTAACAACTTATTTTGTTTGCTTTGTAATTCCAAAAATCACAAATCGAAGGATTGGTCTCTGACCATCAAAGAAAAAAAAACAAATGCTAAAAGATCAATTTCACTGTTTCCGGTGCTTAAAGAAATATCACACATCCAAAAAATGTTGGAATAAATGTATTTGCACATTATGTAAGAAACCGCATAGCGAATTAATTTGTGATAAATCAGCAACAAATAATGAGTCGAAAGAGAAAAACGATACTTTGGCATCCGTTACCGCTTCACGTGTTTCGAAACGAAAACAAAATGAAATTATCTATTTACAGACTTCTTTAGCGTATTTGATTTATGGTAATGTAAAGAAGTTGGTTAGAATTTTATATGACTTTGGTAGCCATCGCAGTTTTTTGAAACGTGATATTTGTAATGAGTTGAACCTCAGGACCATTAAAACTAAACGGTTGTATGTTTTCGGTTTTGGAGAAAAAATTTCCAAGGGGTGTTCTTACAATTTAGTGAAAGTGGATCTTCAGAACAAAAACGATAAAAAATTAAATGTTTGCATCGAAGCATTTGTAGTAGAAAAAATAACGTGTGGGAAAATAGCCGCACGCCATGAGAGAATTAAACAATTAACAAGGAAAAATAATACTTTTCTTTCGGATACCGGAGAAATAGATGATATAGACAATTTGATCGACTTCGATTTTCTACACGACGTAATCTTTGATACGTCTTTGAGGTTGGGAAAAGGACACGTTGCAACCGATAGTTTATTTGGTTTTGTGGTTCAAGGGAAATTCATGAATAATTGCCAATTAAATAGGATTGTAAATAATTCTATTATATCTGATGTTGATTATTCTTTGTTTTGGAACCTTGAAGGACTAGGCATAAATACTATGAACGAAGAAAATTTTGATAATAAAAGTGAAATGTTAAAAGGTTTTAATTCTGATTTGCATTTTGAAAATAATAGGTTAGTGAACGACTTCTCTGGAGACCTAACACAAAACATTTGTTAAATGATAACTTTGATCTGGCGTCAGAGAGGTTTGACAAATTAAAAAAGAGATTTAAAAATGATAAATCCTTGTTTGAAAAGTATAAAAAAGTTATAAAAACTTACGAAAATGAAGGGATAATTGAGAAAGTTAAAAACACTGATCCCCGAACTTATAAACAATGTTATTTACCTCATAGGGCGGTTATAAGAAACGATAAACTAACTAGTAAATCAAGGATAGTATTTGACGGTTCCGCGCCAGGGTGGCCACTCAAATCAGATTTCAAATTTCCCTGATTTTTCCAGGTTTTCCAGATAAAAATCTTAAAATTTCCAGGTTTTAGTTTCTTTATTCTAATAAAGTGTAGGCAAGAAAAGTGTCTATATTGTAAAATATTTTATTCAAAATTTTATTTTTTTAACATATTTTGAAAAGAATAATTTATTTTTACAATTTGGCAAGATTTTTTATTCTTTTATTAATGTTTTGGTACAAAATTTTGAATCAAAAATCATATATTGACCAACAAGAGAGTAAAATTAAATATTAGTATATAGTTAGTTCTTAAAAAAAAAACTTTTTTTTAAATTAAAATATGTTATAAAAGGTTAAAATGAAATAGAAAAAATTAGCATTAATGCAACAATTGTAACAATTTGTCGATAAACATTGCTGTTAGAGATTGTAAAAAAAAATGCGTGATTGGTTGGTTTGCTGAGAAAAAATAATTCACAGATTTCTTTTAATGGGAATACAAAAGCTTTCAGAAAAAGAGTGCAATGTAAAATCTATTATTATTATTAAATTATAACCAACTAATTTCTGGAGAATTTTATGAAGTTAAAAATACAAAAACATTTTGTCAAAATGGAAAAAAATTACCACGAAATCATTGGAACAAACTTAAGCCATAAATGGATTCAGCCCAAGGACGGAATTTAAAAACAGAAGCTTATATCCTAATCCCTTCTTACACCTCCACCACAATCTTTCCTAAATTGCACAGTCCATAGCGGTCAAAGGTTTCCACATTCGTTTAGCAACAGTGGGAGAATTTTATGTGGCATTCTAGTTTAACAGAGCTGTAATGGAGCAAATTTTGATGCAAGCAAAGTATTACTAAGTTGATGATATTTAAACTGCTTGAAGATACATTTCCGTCTAAAAAAAGTGGGTATAATGGATGAAATAATTTAAATTAAGAAGATTAGTAAATAATTTAAATTAGTGAAATTAAAAAAAATTCCAGCTTTTCTTTAAAATTCGCTGATTTTCTCAGGTTTTTCCAAGTATAAAAAAAATTCCCTGATAGTTCCAAGTTTTCAAGGTTTTCCAGGTGGGTGGCCACCCTGCGTGCATAAAAAAAAATTTATTGTCCCTTAACGACTGTTTGTACATTGGGCCAAATTTATACCCTGATATATATGAACTTATGCTAGCATTTCGGGAAAGCAAAATTGCTTTTATAGGGGACGTTCAGCAAGCTTTCTTACAAATAGGAATTAATGCAGAAAATTGAGATGTCACTAGATTTCTTTGGTCAGATGACCCCGATAATGATTCGTCTACAGTAATTTATAGATTTTGCCGTGTACTATTTGGTATCAACTGTAGCCCTTTTCTCTTAGCGGCAACAATTAGAGAGCATATTAAAAAGTTTGCAAAATCAAAGCCTCTTGCCTATGAATTACTTAATGAAAGGGTATATGTTGATGACGTAATAGGGGGGAGTGACAGTACAGATACAGCATTTCAAATGAGTTTGGATTGTGTTGAAATATTTCGGGATGCAGGCAAGGTATTGAGAAAGTTTCAAACAAATGATAAAAAATTATGTGAATTATGGAAGAATGCAGGTATAGATGTTCTGAATGAAAAGGAATCGTTAGGTCAATCAGGCTTTCCATTTAAAGTTTTGGGAGTTTGTTGGGATCTTAAAAGAGATGTATTTTACTTTGAGTCCAAATATGTGTTAAAATTGATAGACACAGGGTGCAATGCTTCTAAAATCTCTAGTTCAAAGCATTTGGAAAAGCGGATTGGAGTGGGATCAAGAGCTACCCTTAGATATGGATAATCAGTGGCGCGAAATATGTAAACAATTCGGTGAACTTAATGATTTGAAAATACCGCATTATTATTTTTTCGAAGCAGGTAACAAAGAAATTAAGTTCACAGTTACATATCTTCTCTGACGCCAGATTAAAGGGTTATGATACAGTTGCATATATCACATCAGAAACTAGTGATGGGCATATTTCTACATGTTTTGTTTCAGCTAAAAGTAGAATTGCGCCCCTCAAAAATGATTACATTATCAAGACTTGAGCTTCTAGGTGCCCTCCTCTCTGCTAGATTATTTTGAACTATTACTAGAGCCATAAAAATTCCGTGTGACAGTTTCTTTTGGTGCGATTCCTCTATTGTGTGTTGTTGCACAAAAACTCCTGCCATTCGTTTCAAGCAATTTGTGTGAAATCAATTGGAAGAAATTCAAGAGATTACTCAACCTAAGGACTGGTTCCACTGCCCCGGAATTGACAATCCTGCCGATCTTATAAGTAGAGGTGCTTCCATGAGAATATTGAAGAATTCCGACATTTGGTGGAAGGGGCCATCTTGGTTGTCCCTTCCGGCCGAAATGTGGCCAGAATTGAAACTCTTCAAAGAAAATGATGAACAAATTGAGTATCGTAAAAAAGAAGTCACTGTTATGAAATGTGTAGATTGTGAAGAACTTGAGTTAATAAATATCGCTAACTTTAGCAACCTCGAAAAAGTTGTTAGAATCATGGCATGGGTAAAGCGATATTTGAACTGTTTAAAGAAAGTTAAGCCGAATATGGACACTTTGACTGCAGAAGAGCTCCGAAATGCTGAAGATATACTAGTAGAGCTTACTCGAGCAAAATTCCTTGAAGGTGAGATACGAACTCTCCAATCTAATTTGCCTATTCCAGCTTCTACTACTATTTTCAATATAGCTCCTTATCTTGATGAAAAAGGTATCCTGAGAATCACAGGAAGATTGGACAAAGGACATTATTCTTTTGATGAGAAAAAGCCTATAATCATACCAAGACAGTCTAAATTTGCAGAGTTGCTTGTCAAGCGAGAACACGAAAATGTATTTCATTCTGGAGTAGAGAGCACTCTAGTACAAATTCGGAGAAGATTTTGGGTGCCTAAAGGAAGACAATTGGTAAAAAAGGTTGCCTCGAAATGTTTGATTTATCGCAGATACACAGTCAAACCTTCTACCCAAATGACTGGACAGCTTTCAAAAGATCGAATTAGTGAAACTCCTGCTTTTACTGTATGCGGAATTGATTTTGCCGGACTAATCTACGTCAAGGGTGAAAATGGAATAAAGAAATCATATATAGCCTTGTTCACATGTGCAGTCACGAGAGCAATGCATCTTGAATTAGTCACAGACATGTCTACTTCGACTTTTCTGCTCGCATTCAGAAGATTTCTCTCTAGAAGTGGAAACCATCGTTAATCTTCGACCCTTGTCCTACGTCACTAACAAAATCAGAGAACCGGAAATTCTTACCCCATCATAGTTTTTAACCCCTAGTAAAGAAAAGACAGAATATCCAGCCCATTTCATAGAAACCATTCATAGAGAATCCACCAAAAAGATTCTTATAAAAAGAAATGAATGCCAAGCTACATTATTGGCTAATTTATGGAAGCATTGGAAGGAGCGCTATTTGTTTAATTTGAGATCTGCACACAACTTAACTTCTCCTAACTTAACAAAATGTTTGAAAGTGGGAGATGTGGTTATGATGGAGGGCACCACAAAATCAAAACTATTATGGGACATAGGTATTATAACAAAAGTATTTCAAGGAAGTGATGGATTTGTAAGATCTTGCCTTATTCGCAAATCCAACGGCGAATATAAACGCCCAGTACAATTTATTTATCCTTAAGAACTCAATGACTGAAATGAACAATGATAGACTTTAATAGTTTATGTTTTTGTTTTTTTACTTTTTTTCAAGTGAATATTTGCATTGCATTTCAAAACTATTCGCATTTAAATGTTATTTTTTTAATTGTGTTATTTTTATGTTTAAAACGTTAGTGAACTCAGAGAAGTTCAAGTGGAGAGTGTTAATAATAATTTTGTTATCAAGATTTATAACACCAGATGGCGATAAGCACAAACAATTTATTATTTTTTTTTCTACACTTCCTTTCTTCAGTTTACATCACTACTTACCACTGAACACGATGGAATAAAATTACCCTAATCATTTTGTGTAATTATTGTTGAATTTGAGTTAGTTTAGAAGCAAAGGACTAAAAAAATCATAATACATACAAAAAAATAAGATTTTAAATTTTAAAGCTTTATTTTAACAAAAGCTTTAAAATGTTAATTACCCTGTTTTTCTAAAGCTAGCTATAGCAAGAAAGGTGCAGTAAAACAGTCATAGATCAAAACAACAATGACAATTTTCTAAAAATCATAGGAAATCACATCTGATTTTTATTTTAGCTTTAAATAGTTATTAGCAAAATTTGGCATACACAAGATAATCACAACATTTTAGTAAGAAACAAAACAATTTTTTCATTTATTACTGCAGCAGCTTCTTAATGCATTGCCCCATTAAACTTTAAACCAATATTTTATTTAATCTTTTTTTCCTCAGAACAATAATCATAGAAATTTCATGCATTTATTGTCAATTTTATTTTTGAATAAAAAGATTGATTATAAACAATAGAATAGACAATGAAAGACAATAGAAAGACAATGATTATAAACAATAGAATCATGGTCAGTTTAACTTCAATCTACTTATCCAGATTGATTTATTTGGCATATTTTCTTTTTTTTCCGTAGTACACACTTTTCTAATAACAACAATATTAAAAGTATTATAATTATTTCAAATATTTTGCTTATTTATTTATTAAATTGAAATAAGATGTAAAATATATGAAGATTTTTTTTTTTTAAAAAAAAGTAAAATATTAAAATGCACAAAAAATAAACCAAAAATGTAAGGTAAGATAACAAAAGAAGTAAAAAAAAATATAAAGCGGTTAGCATAATATTTCCCTATATCATTATTAATTTTTTCTCTAATTTAGTAAATACAGTAGAGAACCAATTATCCGGGATGCTCGGGACCATCGCTATCCCGGATGTCTGAATTTCCCGGTTTTCTGGATCGACCAAAAAGTGTCGTTAATCCATGTTTTATGGAACCCGAATTACAAGGAAAAAGTGTAATGCATAAAGTAAGAGTAAAAAGAAAGGTACTCCTAACTTTAAAAAGAATAAAAAAATGGTAGAAAAATAACATTTAAAAGAATTAAAAAATTTGCAAGTTTAGACAAGAAAAACAAGTTTAAAAAATACAAAATTCTCATATTTATTTTTTAAATATAATTACAATTCCTAAATTAACTAATCTAAACAAAACCAATGGTTAAATAACGCAATATATTTCATACCTAATTATACGGGAGAAACGATAAAATAAAAGGAAAACTTATTAATCGAAATAAAAACACTTGAAAATTATCGAACCGAAACGATAGTTAAGAAAGGTACTAGCATAAATATTAAAACCCGAAACAAGGCAAGATCAACGGAATTTTAAAAAAAAACCTCATGATAAAATGTATGAATAAAAAGAATTAATTTATTGAGTGCGAAATTTATCGTGAAAAGAAAAAAAATCAAACGTTGTGGAATCAGAAAAACAAAACTGCAATCTGCTTCATAAAATAATCCTATATTTAAATTAATAAACAATTCTCCTTTTATTTTATTTTTTGCTGATAAAAACACGATATTTAATTACAGCAGATGTGATTCCACATCAATAAAAGCTTGCAAATGATACCGCACTTCCAAAGAATGACAATTTATTCAGAAGAAAAAGATTTTATTTTTATTAATCGATGCCGAATAGATAAATATATTTTTCTCTTTCATCTTCTGTTCACTGATATGCATGCAATGCATTTTCCCCACCCCCCTCATAAATCAAACAGAAAACGAAATCAGCTTGCCACACCCTTGAGCTTGATTGACGGCCTTTAGAAGGAGAAAATAAAACATTCCTCCCTTCCCTGCCTTCAAGGTCACGGAGGAAATGACGTTTCTCTGGGTAAACGGGGGAAAAATTCTCCCCTTCCTTACATTTTCCTCTACTCAACTT
The DNA here is from genome assembly GCF_043381705.1 of Parasteatoda tepidariorum. Lineage (NCBI taxonomy): Eukaryota > Metazoa > Arthropoda > Arachnida > Araneae > Theridiidae > Parasteatoda > Parasteatoda tepidariorum. Next base: position 69,034,923 of record NC_092214.1, read on the forward strand.
CAAGGATGAGTTCAATTTCCGCTTTTTTTCATTATCGTTCTAGTTTAAAATGGCGGGAAAACTGATCAAAATTTTTCCCGGTTTTCTGGTTTCCCGGTTATCTGGATACCGGATAAATGGTTCTCTACTGTACAATTTTCTACATTCATTGGTGACTCATTTTTAGAAACTCATTTTACAACAGTTACAATAAAAAAATATCTCTTCTTTAAGCCTGATCTTAGTAAAAAATAGATTTTTATTTACATTATTTTTTTAGAGCTCTATTTTCAAAAGAATTTAAAATTTTGTGGTCATAGGATATATTTCTTAACTTGTATCAAAATGAGAAGCTCACTATAAAGAAAAAAGTATTTCAGATTTTAGTGTAGATAAGTGGCAAATTTACAATTATCTTCATTCTTAAATCGAAATCCAAACATTACAATAAAAATTTTGATTTCTTAAACGAAATAAAAAAAAATAAAAAAATGAATGAATAAAACAGTTAATTCTTGCAAAAATTAGCAGATCACAAAAATTCCTTCTAAAAAGTTTATTGTATAAAATTTGCACTCAGTGTTGCGTCACGCTGCAAACTGTCCTCTTCCTGCTGTTTCCCAAATTTTCAAGGTTACAGTAAGCATAAAAAAATTCTATAAATGTACTCTTAAATTGAAATTAAATGCCTGAACTCAGCGAAATAGGTCAAGTCTGTTGACAAAAACTGGAGTACCTATAAATTCTTCGAAATGGCATTAAAATATCAGACGAGTCTCCAGAGATGCAGCAAAGGGAGTTTGTTCCAGAATCTTGAAACAGTAGAAATTGTTTTATTTAGAGAATCGATAATGTTCAATAAATCGGTTATAATTTTAGTTGGTTATAACTTGAAGGGGAAAAAAGGAAAAGTGGATATATTCTTTCCTCTTTTTTTTTTAAATTTTAAAAATTTAAGAATTATAATATCTGTTATACTAGTCATAATAATGCAGTGTTGTATATTATTATAATCAATTTTATTTACCATTTGTATAAGTAAAAATAATCAGAAGAGAGTCATACAGAAAAATATTTTGTATTATAGAAAGAGAAACATAAAAGTACATATAAAAAGAGAAACATACCTATTCTGATAGCTCCAGTATTTGGCATCTCTAGGAATAGTACATAATTGTTTGCCATAACAGCATAAAACTTGAGGTTGAAAAACATACTTTCTGCCACAACAATAGCCTAATGATTGCATCACAGGATCAATTTCTAACTCAAATACTTCAGCAAGCTGAAATAAAAAGCAAAAGGAATTAATACAAGAATTCATTGAAAAATTATACAGAACTATTTATGTATTCTCACAAAAAGAAGTACATACAGCGGTCTCTTGTTAATGTGGCTCCACATATAAATTGTATCTCCAATTAATAGGGTAAACTTTCCCTCAGCCATTCCTTAAACTAATTTGTGGATTATCTAAATTTGCTTTAAACTATCCAATGAAATATATTTTTTGGAAACCAAATCATTTTGTTTTTATACAGCCAGCTTAATATGACACATGATAAACAAGTCTTTGAAACTGTGTTCCAAATTGAAAAGTACAAGCATGAATCTATCTAAGCAAAAATCAAATATAACACTGGCATGGAACACCTTCAAGGTAATAATGTTCCATTGACTCACTGATGTTAGTAGTTAAACTATACTTTTGTTTACGTTGGCACCTTTTGTTTATACCTTTTCTGGTATTCCTACAGTAGTTGGACAAGGGGCAGCTGCCATGAAGCATACCTGAAGTAAGAATTTAAATTTGTTCCCTTTCAATAAGTTTTAATAGTTTTTTTTATTAATTTATTTATTTCAAACTGCAAAATGTGTTGCTAGATAAATACTGCTGAGATTTTAGTTCTTATTCTCTCTCCTGATGATTCAATGAGAGAAGATCAGAAATTTGACATTTCTGCTCGAATCTTGTGGGCAAGGCTAAGAATAAAAAGAGGCAAGGACTACCATGTTGAACTGAGGCTCGCTCATGTATTTTAAACAATGGTGCCCTGCCGAAGTTAATTCAAATGACTACTTAAAGTCGAGTATTCAGCTCCTACTACCTGACAGAGTTTTGGCCTGTGTAAAGAATTATATAGAAAATCTTTTAAATAGTTAATGTTGTATAAACAATATTTTATTTTCAAAAAAGAGAACAAATATAGGGAAACAATTAATGATTAAAACATTTTATGTTGCTTTCCAACTGCAGGGTTGCCACTCAACTCTGGAAAAAAAAATTCTCTGTACATATTAGGCACAATATATTAAGAGAAAACAACAATTACTGGGCTCTTGTGTGAGCTATTGTTGGGCTAACTATATTTAATAGTTTTAATTACTGGAAAAACAGCTGAACATACTTAAATAATGCTATCGTAATTGAAATAGTTTAGTATAACTGAAATATAATGGTTAAATATCCCATAGATAACGCTTTGAGTGGTCAGCATTTTTCAAAAGAGAAAAATAAGAAACAAAATTCCCTGTATTTTCCCAGTTTGCAAAAAAAAAAATCAAAATTCCCTGCATTTTCCCTGTTATTTTAGGTAATTTTCAATTCTCTGTATTTTCCAGGTTTTCCCTGTGGAGAGGCAAGCGCTGAATTGGCTTACTTGATGAATTACCGAAGATAGTTATAAATAAAAGTTAAGAGAACTTAGGATTTAATTTATTTTTAAATTCAGTAGTTTCAATGATAATGCATTTCATTTTTTAAAATAACTCATAAGACAGTAGATTATGTCTAAACATAAATAACATAAATATTAAAAAACATATTAGATGTTTATGTGATACGAAAGTTAATGAAATAAACATTTTTGTCATAAACTCACTTTTGAGCAATGTCTGTAAACTTTGGAAGTCTTACGGTTGTACAACCAAGCATTATCAAACATAAGCCAAACATCTTCAACATACTGCCAAGGATCTTGATATTGTCCAGTGTCTAATTTTCTTTTTATGGTAGATAAATCCATTGGCCTTTTAATAATGTCAAAATAATCCTGCAAATACCATGATAATAATGAAGTCAATGGAAGAGTGAAACTTAAGTTTCGTATAGTAATACAATAATAAAAATTGCATTGGTAATGACACTTAATGGAAAATTCTGTGTGTACGGATGTGCATATATATAGCAAAATAAAATCAGTTCTATTGCAACTTTTGATTTTCACGATCTCTTTAATAGCAATCCTCTTTCTAAACTAAAAAATATTCTTTTGAGTAATTACTATGATTATAAAAATATCCTGAATTGCTTTTTAGATTATTGGGACATTTTGATTAGTTTTTGTTTTTTTAATCTTTACAATAACATATTTTTTGTTCAAACTGATGGAATACTGCAAAGATCTAATTATTCATCATTCATAGCTAACTTATTTTTACACTATTATGAAAAAAAATATACTCCTAATTTTAAATTTGTTTTTAGATTTATTGATGATTTAATTATCTTTAATTTTCAAAATTATGCAATTTTGTTAAATAATATTTAACTTGAGGAATTAACCTAGCCTTGTAATCATAACAATAATATTAATTTTAATTTTTGGATTTAAGTATTAAAAAAGAAAATATCTGTATTGTTGAAAATATCAATCAAATGAATATAATTTAAAAGAATTTGTAGTATTGTTTGCTTATAGAAAAAAATAGACAAACTCATCCATAAATTTAATAAAAAAGCAAGGGATATTAAATTAATGTTATTAAATTCTATATAAAATTGTTGACTTAATTGTATGTTTTGCATAATTGTATAACTAAATTTATATTTTTACAAGTGCAAATCCAATTCGGGCAAATCCATGGAGAACATTTAATAAAGAATTTTTTTTAATTTTTTTAAATAAGCATTTTTTTTTCATTTAATGTTAACATTTCATCTAAATTCAACCTTATTAATATTAAAATTCAACCTTATCAATTATAAACTTTGAATTATCCAGTATATTATTACCTTACGCACATCCAGATTCAGGCCAATCCAAGGTAACTAACAAATCAAATGCGCTTCTGTACTTCAGTAAAAACGCGCCATTAGTTGATTCCCTTCATCCTCTATTTACCCTTCTACTTTCATATTTTGTAATCTGGCAAACTTGTTACGAATACATTTTAAATCATTTTTGAGAAATGCCTGTAAGTGTAAGTACATTTGAATTCGCTACTCGCTTTATATATTACATTTCGCGTTTTATTCTTTATTTTCTTGAGTTTTTATTATCTATTTTTGCTTGATAGTTTTGTTTTTATTGTTTCTTTTTTCTATTTTGCATTTTTTGTTAATGGATCCTATTTTCATTCAAATTTTTTTTTTCTGGTGCTCTTCACACTATTGTATTGATATGTTTTGCTTTGACTATAAAAGTACAATATTAGAAAGCACTATTTATTTGGCTATAATCATGTGAGCTGATGACTAGATTATATTTTTTCCTAAATTCATTTTATTTTCAATTTTTTTTTAAATTTTAAAATTTTTTAAATTTTTGAATATTCAAAAAAAAACTTTTTAAATAATTTTTTTCTTTTCCTTTGGGAAATCTTTACATCTTTCTCTTTGTTTTCTCTTATACTTTTAACTTTATATATATATACACAGTGAAACCTCTTGGAAGCGACCACTCTCCATTCCACAGTAAAATGGTCCTTGATGGAGGTTGCTTGTTCTCAGAGGTTACCTCCATTGACTTCAACATTGCTATCGAAAATACATGATTTTTCACAAACAATTTAAATTTTAGTCAGTGTCATTTTCCTGGTGCGGAAATGCCAGTCCTAATGGCGTCATGAAAAGAAGGTACTATGAATACCAATTATGGATGATAAAGCTATTTTAAATAAATAAACAATTATATTTTTTGCTAAAGTCTGCATTTAATTTTATATCAGAAAACTTAGTTAACTTTAAAAGATGAGAAGAGGTGTATTTGTTTGAGATGCTTGGTTTTTCTAAATTAACTATTTTTTTTCTCTAATTTAACTTTCAATTCTATGACTAAAACATTGGTAGCATTGTCCTTAGTGCATTCTGACTCCAACATGAAGGTGTAACACGAAGTTGGATGTATCATTAAAAAAAGCTCTCTAAGAGCCTCATACAAATATTATGAATGCATTATAATATACTTATTTGTTTTGTTTTGATACTTTTTTGCTTCCTTATTTAACCTTTCCCGCATTTAGTGCAGATATTTGCGCAGTCACTGGGAGAGGTTTAAATTGTCTCTCCTAAAGGTTGTCTTCAAAACAAAGACTATGGAAAAAATTACATTTCTCCCAAAAGTAGTCATAAATAGAGATGCTCCTTTCTAGAGGCTTCACTGTATATGTGTGTATGTATATGTATGTATACACACAAAAATATAAATATATAGATGTTAGATATAACCACCCTTAAGGTCCAAATGAAAAGGGATGTTATAACAAAAGGTCGCTATGTCCTGACTACATTAAAATTGGTGCAAATATTTATTTATATTTCATCATAAAGACTAGACTAAATAAGTAAAAAAAATTATACACTTTAAACAGAATTATAAAACTGACTATTATGCAGTATCTTTTAATATTCCACATAAACTTTAACCAGTTATTCAGTGCTTTTTCTAGATTTTGAAACTTTGATTTACAAGAACGGTGTCATAAAATTAGAACTCTCAGTTCTTCTGCTTAGAATCACATTACGAATTTTAATTATTGTAAGCATGTTTTTGGGATCTTGAATAATTTAGCAATTTGGATTTTGCCATTATTTTTTTATCTACTTGCTTTAAAATTTTTTATTTCTGCTCCAAGCATATAGCGTTAAATTGGTTTAAAGCAGCCACTTTCACTAAATAACATACATCCAGAAATCCACATGATTTAACATAAAAATAAGCCACTTCTTAAAGAAGTGTGAATACAATTTTCAAACAGTATGATGGATGAACATATTGAACTTCATTTTTTAAAACAATTTTAAAAGGTAATGTTTATGCAGGAATCTGATTTCTCAATGACTGTGCAATGCTTTTTACTCTCAATAATGGTACCTAATCGATATCTTATAATTCTTTTGACCATTGATTACTCCCAAGAACTTCCTGGGTAAAGAAAATGTGGTCCTGTTACTCTTTCTTCATTCAAAGAGAATTTAAGATGTTACATGATTATTGAGTAGTAACATCAAAAGAAATAGTGGTTTAATAGTTTTCATTCAACTTTTGTTATCGATTGACTCATTGTCAATGAAAAAATGTTAGTTCTGAAAGCACAAAAATGAACACCTGTTTTTGGAATGATTTTCTTATAACTAAAAAAATAAAGAAAACTGTGGTAGCTATGTCGGAATGTAGGTAAATTTGGTTCAGTTCAGTTTGTCAAATGGTTTATATATATATATATATATATATATATATATATATATATATATANTATATATATATATATATATATACTAAAAAATATTTACCAGAATTAATTTTTTTAGTTAGCATCACTAATTTTCAAATTAATTTTTATAAATTTAAATAAAAAATGTAAAAACTAGAAAGAAATTAATTTTAATAATATTATGACTGTAAAACATAAAAAATTTATGTAACGTATGATAAACACATGAGATGATATACACATATTCAATAAAGATTGCAACCGACCACGCAAAAAAATTCTTGAAAACATGTAATTGTTTAAATCCAAACAAATAGTATGAAAGACAATTTATCAACTTATATATTAAATATTGTAAACGTGTTTTTTGAGATCTTGAATAATTTAGCAATTCGGATTTTGACGTTATTTTTTTTATCCACTTCCTTTAAAAAATTTCATTTCTGCTCTAAGTATATAGTGTTAAATTGGTTTAAAGCAGCCATTTTCACTAAATAACATACATCTAAGAGAACGGTATTTTATAAGTGAATTTAAAAAAAGGAAAGAACCACTAAGGAAAATTCCAAATTGGAAAGAGTTTTAAAGCAGAATCTCTTCTGTAACACTTTTAACTAAGGTTTTTATTTTTACAAAATGGAATTTTTTAAAAGACCTATATGAGTGATTTAAAAGATTTTGGAGAAAATAGCAACTTTAAAAGGTAATTAAAAGGACTATATAAAATGCCTTTTAAAATTTTTTTTATTTGAATGCAATTTTAAAGTTTTATGCAACTTTATACTTTAATTTTCATTTATTTACCTATCATCATTTTAACTTTTATTTCGGTACAGAGCAACAAAGAATATCTTCTTATAAACACCATATTAATTATTATTCTCTATTCTTTTTGTAAATAATATAATACCAAAATTGATTTTAAAAACAAATTATTGCATCATAAAAACAATCTTAAGTATTTTACTAAAGGTCACTTTTTCCTGATTTGCAGAAGTCAACTACATTGTGGTGACCCATAACTATTTTCCCTTTTCTTTATGCGTCAATCACAATTTTCACGAAGTGAAACTTTTAATTTGAAACTGAAACCCAAAATTGGGAACTGAAACTAAAATCTGTCTATCAAAATTTTAATCCAATAATATAATTTCTCAAATTAAATCTAGCCAATCATTGCACATTAAAGGTGTGGCTAATTCATTTCTCTGGTGAGATCCGAATCGAACATAGCATCTTTCTCTGCTAAAACTCATTGCAAAAGGACGTGTAGTCCTATCTCTCTATAATCTTATTATTTTGCCGTAGAGTATATGTTTGTGATGTGGTTAATAAAATCTTAATGTTTAACCTGTAAACCTTCTGATACTTTAAGTATACCTACACACCACAATCCCATAACATATAATAACTAGTACCATGTTACTTTAAAGTACTGTGGTTAACTACAGAATTGTTTATCTTTTTCCCCTTCAGTTTCAAAATTCAAACAGTGCTCATACATGAATTAAGTTATGCCAAGGCAAAAATTAATAAATAAGAATATTTTTTAAAGATAATAAAATTGGGTGCAGAATGAAAAACATATTTTAACTTCTACTTCCCTCTTACATTAAGAGAAGATTTTAATTCAGAAAAACCAGTTATAACCCTCACATTTTACTAAGATTAACTCCTTGAAGAGTGGTGTAGGTCATCATATACCCAATAAACAAAATATTCTGAATAAAGGATCTTTTAAAAAGAATTGAAAAAAATTCATTTATTCAAAGCAATATAAAACAAAACGGAAATGCAGCTTTTCCTTGATTAAGTTCTCTTTTTTAAGGGTTTATGACAAATAATGCGAAGGATAAAAAAATACTTACATTAATTATAAAAAGAGCTACAGAAATATGTAGGATTTTTTAAACATATAAATTTCTAAAGGAACACCTTTTTTTAATTTAATATTCCCCCAAATATATCTCAGAATACCAGTCAGAAGACTGCGTATTTAATATGCAATAACTCTACAAACGTTTGTAAAGAATGTAGTTCTAAATATACTTTTTAAGTTTGGTGAAGATTGGTATGTGTTATGAGTTCAACTAACTTAGAAATTGAACTTAGGGAAAAATGCTTATTTAAAATTTTCACAGGACATACAGTGGATTGAAAAAGGTTGTGCAAAAATTAATAATTCAAGTACATTATTATTCAATATACTTTCTTTACTTATGACACCTTGGTTATATCATTTTAAGGTATTAAGGCATAATTTAAACAAAAAACATATATTTTAAATCCAAGGCTGGTCTAACTCCTTACTTTAATAAATTAAACAAACTAAGAACAGCGTCTATTATTTTACTTAGGTCTGAGTAACCTAATAAATGTTAAACTATTTACACTTAAGATGAAATATGATAAGAAATGCACTAAAATAATTTTCATAAGGTAAGTAAATATTCGAATCAAGAAAAAAATATCTATTAACATTGGAAATAATTACTTGTGGTTTGAAAACCAAGGAAATATTTATTCTTAAAAACAAATTCAGTTTCTCTGAAAATGGACTAGCATTGAACAAGTTGCATTGAGCAAGCCATATTATGATTTTATTGAATAAAAAGGATGCATTGTTGTTGTATTGCATGTTTTTCAATGCACAAAATAAATGCTAAAAATTTTCAGAAAATATTACAAATGAAAAAATGGGATATTCTTAATTTTTCTTAAGAAATTCTTCGTCCTTAACATGTTTTTTCAATTTTTTTTTCAATTATCATTCTGATTTTTTTAATGAAAATTCAAATTAAAAATGCTATTTTAGATTTATATACCTTAATTCCTTGAACTTCTAAAGCTAGTCTAATTATCAACACACCTATCATAGAATTAAATAACTATAAAATAAACTAATAAGTTATTTATCCATTTTCATGGATGGAATTTTATCTAAAAAATGCATTAGAATAATATTTATAAGGCTTTAAACAAATTATTTTAAATTTTAAAAAGAAATATTCCAAAAATGCTTCTAGAATTGACAGATTTTAAACTTATTAACAAAAAACTCAGAGTCATATGCTTATTTACTCAAACAACAAAATATGTTAAAAAATGAAATTACAATTTTTTCATTGAATAAATTAGCACAAATTAAATTTTAATAATATATAACAAATATACATAAGCTGTAATAATTATTATAATAAATTACTGAAAGTTTCATGCAGATATTTAAAAAAGGAGTTTTCAATAGATTCAATTGATAAATAAGAGAAAATAAAAGGTTACAGTAAGATACAACAGAAAACTGAAGAACTTGACAACAACACATAATGTACTGTCAATCAAGTTAGAGAAATAACAAACATGCCACAATCAGATTCAATACATTTAAAAGCCATTCGGAATAAATAGAAGTTATGAACATCAAATAGAAGAAGATTGGAATAATTTCTTTTAAAATAAATCAGCTTAAGTAACGAGTAATAAGAAACATTTAAAATATTAAATAGAATATTTTGTACTTTAAGTCAGCCATGCAAAAAAATAAATAAATAAATAAAAATTAAGAACATAAACGTAGGAGAGATCACTTAAAAAAAAGTTACAATGGAAGTTAAACAAAATATTTTTGGAAACTGTAGAAATTAAGAATGATGGAAAAGTAAACAACACTATAAAATATAATGGAAATAGAAAAACATAAAATTTAACCTTTAACTTACACAGTAAATAAATCTGGTTCAAACTAAAGAAGGTGTATAAGAAGTACAAATACATTTTAGGGGGGAAAGACATAATTAAACCTTGTAATTAAATAAAACTAATACTCCCATGAAATGATGAATAAAGGCTGTTTCCGTACCATTGAATCCTGTCTTTTGACATATGAAGGACAGTCTTTTCCTTTTGTCTATTGGAGGAGGAAAGACTATAATTTGGATATAGATTTATAAAACATGGATGTTTTATGTTTTTAGCAATGCAAATTTATTGCAAATATAGCTATACCTTCCTTTCAAAGCTTTATCCATGTTTACTATATCTTATCCAACAAGAAAGAAAGTCACAATTACAATTTGCTTTCTAATGTCAAAATTCAAAAACTTTAAATATTAGTACAAATTAACAAAGTGAATAATAAAATACAATTCACCATAAATAATTTTTGACAGACCAGAAAAATATAAAACATAAAATAAAACTGTCAAAAAACTAATAATCCAATTAAATCATATCTAGATAAGAATTTTTTTGACCCAAGACTTGCAATATTATGGATCAAGCATCAAAAAATAATGAATTAAGGATGGTAGACAGTGAATGGAAGGATATTGCTACTATGCATTCATTAAAAACCAATAGTGATAGTCATTTCAAACATTAAGCTATATGCAAGTAATAAGGGCTGTAAAGGGAAAATAAAGTCAGTTTGGATAGCTTATATAGATTATAATAACACAAGCATCTGATAAATTGAGCATATTTATGAGAAAAAGTCTTTAAAAATGAAAAATGTAAAAATTATTCATTTATTATAAGTCCTAAAATATATTAAAATACACCAAGACCTCATAATTGCACGCTATTTTAAAGATACTTTTAAACTTTAGTTGCTTTCATTTATTCAATTTATCATATATTGCTTATTGCTGCGTCTAAAGTAAGTTGCACTACAAATTAGCAAGAATATAAAATAAAATGTTGATAAATGTTTCTTTAACTTATTATTTTACCCTACGGAAACTTTTTGACAGAAAACATAACTATTAAAAAAAAACATTTCACTGTCAGTAGTCAAATTTTACTATGTGATTAGTAACTAAAAAAGATTTAACTGATTTCAGCACTGCACCCTCTTTAATAGAATGAACTATAATTATTCTCTCTTTTTACACATATGGCGGTTCTTTGTATATTAAACCTAAATTAGGGACTGTCAATAAGAAAACCACAAGGAGGTGCAGACACTTACACCCATTCCAAAGAGATGAAAAAATGTCTGTAACAAACACTAAGGGTTCAAAAAAGGGTGACTGGACCAAGTTTACTTGCAACACTATCAGTCCATTATAAGGATAAATAGACCTCCAGTCATGGTGATTTCATGCTAAAATATATTATGGAAAATTCTCTGTTTTTAACACTCTTTTAGTTAATAATTTATCAGATCGCTCTTATGTTTCTAATTTCAAAACTCATAAATATACACATAACATATTAAATATGTTCATTAGGATTCAAAGCTCGTCATTCAATTTTAAAATTATGAGATCTATTATATAAAAACAAATTATAAATTACCTGCACAAAAACAAAATAATTTTAATAAAAAGTTTTACAAAAGTATAATATATATTCATTCAAATTAATAAAAAAATTACTTAGAGTAGAACAGTACCAAATACTAAGCATATCCAAGTACAAAACTTAGTTAAATAAAAAGAGATGTAACTTAAATCTGTACATCTTGGTCAGTAAAACAAAGTAAATAATTTTTATTAAATTCAAAAAGAAAAAATCCATCTTAACTAGTTTTCTTTCCTTCATTGTGATAGCTAAAAGAAAATGCATGAATTCAGAAGTTATGTATACTAACACTATCTGCACTTTAAAGATGCTTTTCATTATTGTTATTTATAAATTTTATTTTCACTTAACTTATACTTCGTACCTAAATTAAACAAAAATCTAATTTCAAAATCCACTTCAAAAAATTCAAAAGTTAAAATTACACTTTTCAACAGAAAACATTTTTTCAAAAATTAATCAACAGCCAAATCTTATACTTGGGTATGACTAGCATTGCAGTACTGTCATATTTCTATTAAGTATAAGCTTTCCAAACATTGAAATCAATTTTTAAAGAAATACATGTTAGCAAAGTAAAAAAATATCCTAAGTGAAAAATAATCATGCGCATCAAAATTCAGCAGAGAAAATTTTTAAAAAAATTTATTAAATTAGACATTTTTTTTCAATTTGTTATTAAGAAAATAAAAAGAAATTTGAAAAGTATAAACTGAAGGTTCATTTAAATATAATTATAAACCAAAAATATGATAAGAAAATCATAACAAAAATTGTATCAATCTGAATGTAAGCCAAATAAAGGAAGTTCTAATATTAACTAAGAGGCATGACTAAAAGAAATGTTTGTGTTTAACTAGTGCATGATAAAATAAAATAAAAAATACTGATTGTGACATGTTTTTTCTTCTTTTTTTTACTATTATTTTTCAAAGCCAGGGAATGGAATGTTAATTTTGAAAAATATAAAACAAAAAACATAGTTACTGGAATCTGCAGCAGTTGAGGGTCAACTGGTTGACGAAAAGGCAAAGACTCAGGATCTTGCTTGTACAGTTTTTCTAAAGTAGGCATTAGCGCTTGACGTAATTCATCTGGCTTAAAAACTAAGAAAAATTATTTTATTTTAATGTGATCTGCATGTTCAAAGTTTACGTTTACAAAATATATAGTGTTCAACATTACTTAAGACTTCAAAGTGCACAGGTAATATATTAAATAAATCATACTCCCATACAGTTTATTTCAAATTAATTAAGCTATCATACTAATTGATTTAAATTAATAAAGTAATCACACAGTTTATTTTAAATTTCAAGATTCCTAAATTACTTATATTTGCAGAAAAAATTCAAGGATACCACTTTTTACTCATTTAAATTTGCTGCTTATGCATATGTTGGTTGCTTTGTAAAAATATACTACCACAAAACATTGATTGTTAAAAGATTTAGCAATAGCTAAAACTTGTTTCACCTAATAATTTTATTCAGTCTAATTCGCAGCTCTTAACTGAGACGACCTGAAAAAATAAGATAAGCGTCATTTTCGCTCTTCGTATTTGATTATATGTTTTGTTTTTTCCTTGTTTCCAGTGTCCTACCAGTGCTCTTTTATTTTCCATTTATTTTAACTTTTTACATTATACATTAATAAAAAAATTTTTACTTAAATATACTAATTTTAAAAAAATATTATATCAATTAATATTTATACAGTATACCCTCGATATATCAAAGTTGATATTCCTTTCAACTAAAAATATTTCGAGGTAGCGAGTTTTCGAGATAAGACATTCAGAGCAAAATTTTCTCTAAAGAGTAGAAAAATATATTCTAAAATAATTCTCGTAAAAGTTAAGAGTCATGAAACATAAGAATAACTACTAATAAATATGTATGTAATGATAGTTGACTCTAAGTTGAAATACAGCAATGATAATTTTATTTTTAAAAGCAAGACAAAAAAAAATTATGCATTAAACAAGAAAGAATTGATTAAGCAATAAACTTACAATGTGATTTTTCTGAAAAAATTTATATTCTGTTTCGAAAAAATATTCAACATGAAACGTTTTGAGAAGAAAATCTTCAACATAGGAATTAAAATTAATATTAGCTGGAAATTTTATGCCAAGAGGAAAAACATTTTTTTTCGACATAGCAAGGTTTTCAAGATATAGAAGTTCGAGATATCGAGAGTATACTGTAGTTTATTTTACTATGTTATTACATTCTAAAAAAAGGGTCAATTTTTTTTTGCATATATTTCATGAACAATAAAAACAATGTTCACTGAATATTTTGAAAGTTCATCATTTCTGTGCAAAAGTTATATGTTTGCAGAATGCATCAACTTCATTTTGTGATAAAAAAAACACCTTACTACAAAATTTGTCATTTATTTCTAAAACTTCCACACAAAAAATCACATTTGCACTTCTATATGTAAAGTTGTAAATAAGTAAATGATAGATACAAATTTCTTTCTTAACTACATAAAATGGAGAGTTAATTCCGTAAATTTCAATTATTTGAATCCCTTTTTTCTGAATGCAATGGCTAACCAAACTGGGTCCTGAAGTGTCCTTTCTTCTGAATACAATGGTTAACTTTTTTTTTTACAGCCAGCACTTATTTTTTCATTTTTTATATTAAATCTCGCACCAAAAGTTTGGATACTTTTCCCCCAAATTAATTGTGTATGTATTGTAAATTCTTTTGATCATATGAAATGGGCTGGGTCCCAATTACTTTTAATAATTGAGGTTCTACTATTATTTACATTTTTTAACTTATAGTGATAACTTACTTTTTTTATTTGTTTTTACTTTAGGAGTAAGTTGAGAAGAATCAGACGATGAATCAGGTTTTAAATCTATACCATTTTCACTCACAGTTGGTGCAGGGGTAGGGCTTTGCACTTCTTCTTTAACAACAGCTTTCATTTCTTTACCTGAAGAACTATTAGAAAAAGAAGGTTCTTCTTCCTTAATTTCACATTTTATATCAAGTTTACCAGAAGGTTTAGTATCCATGTTGACATTTGATTCACTGCATGCACTTTTGACATCACTATCCATTTCCATTTTTTCACTATTTTCGGTAGATTTTTGGGAGGCAAAAGCAAAGACTTTGCCTCCAGTTTGCCCAGAGTCTTGATCTGACGTAGTAGAAACAGGAGTAGTTGAGCTTTGAGTATCTAATTGACTAACTGATAAAACATTTTCTTGAGATACAGGTACTATAGGTTTAACATCTTCACTACTATCATCTACTGTGACAACAGATGTCTGAGAAAGTTGAGATGTATGTGTTTGTGGAGAGGGTGTTGGTGGTTGAGTATTAGGAACTGAAGGAGCTCTAACTGGTTGAGATAGAGGAGGTTGAACAGACTGTGGCTGAGGGGTAGCTGTCTGAGGAATTTGATTACCAGGTGCCTGAGATGGCATTGGAGAGGAAAGTTCAGTTTGAGGTTTCTGTATTGCTACATTAAGTTGTATCTGGGTTGGTTGTTTTTGGGAAGATTGTGTGTGGTTTTGAGACTGCTGATTCAATAAATGAACCTAAAATGATACATTTTAACATTGAATAGAACATTTAAAAACTAATCACACATATGAAGATCAAAAGAACTTAAAATGATTCGCTGAAGAGTGACATCACTAAATTTAAGCAAATACCTGTGAATTTAAGTTAGGTGCCATGACAAGTTGTCCTTGAGTATTATGGCCAATCAATCTAGGATTCGGTGGTTGAGATTGAGGTAACTATAGTCAAAAGAAAATTAATTTAAATTATATTGAAAAATTAACGAAAGTTGATAAAAATATGTAACTGAAGCACTTATTAGAATGCTAGAACAACTATATATTTCACAGAGTAGGAAATATTAATATAGAATGTTAAATAAAACCAGCATTTTGTTTTGTAACATACTAAATGCTTATAGTTGGAAAATGTTTATAAAGATAAAAATTTTTTTTAACAAAAGCTAGACTTGAACGAAACTGAAATATAAAACAGGATGAACAAAAGAGGCTATTCAAACTTAATATATTAATTTAAAAACATATCTTTTATAGAAATTATGATCTTTAAAAATTATGCAGATAAAACACACATTTTCAAAAACTTAAAATATTACAAGTTAAATTCTCGTTAATAACATGGTTTCGGATTAACCGGCTTGCATACTATCAAGCCTTGTAAAAAATTTAGGAGTAAAAGAACCGCTATTTGTACAACTCCTTGTGGTAGGTGGAAAAGGCAAATGAGGAATGCTAAAGTAGTCGTCTGTAAATATTGCCTTTTCTCAGAAAATAGATTTTCACATTTTTAGTTTATTAATAAATGTCAAGTACTTTTGCACTAGGCAATTGTCTTAATGTTTAACATATAACTGATAAAAACTATTAAAAAGTGGAACAGATTTTTTTTAAAAAAAAAAAAGAACAAAATAAGTGATGCCTATACACAAATAAGGTATAATAATAGCTAAAAGCTCTTCGTGGACACATCTTACATGATGTGTCCATGACTATGATGTTGTAAGGCAGAGGTGCAGTGATCGCGTTTGTTGAAGGTTGTAGCATAAGGTTTTGAAACATCCTAGGTTAGTCCAATCCTTTGGTATGCTGCCCTGGTCAAAGCCACAAAAGGGCAATAATGCCACCTCAAAACCATTATTTGAGACTTCTAGTCAAAAGGGATAGGTTAGCGACAGCGAAACAACTGTCTAGCAACCTGTATTAATGAAACAGGAACATTCATTTCACGGATAACAGTCGCCCAGAGATTCAACACTGTGGAATCGTATTTTAATGGGCTATTTTGTTATAGGGCTTACCTTTTTGTCACGTTCGACTACACAGTCGGTAGCCTTATGTCTATTACTAACATAAAAACTTCAGCATTAAGTATAAACAACTACTAAATTACATAATAAACTTGCTATCTAGAGCTCTGCAACAAATTTTCCAGATAAAACCTCTGTCTTAAAAGCATTTGCTATAAAAAGCATATCATTAATTTGTTGATCAGGGAATTTCTAAACACCAATTAATAAATTGATAAGTCTTAAAAAATGTCTTCCTCAAATTTGAAATGAAAATAAAGAAATAATTTTCTTCACTTTTCTCTTTCACTTTTAGCTATTGAGATTTAACCAACTGTTAATAATCCTAAGAATTACAACAGCAAAAAAAAAAGAAAGAAAGAAAAATTTAAGTTATCTCTGCAATAAGTGCCATATTTTACTATTACCTTAGTTTATAAACTTAAGTCCTAAAAACTTGTTTTAGGAATTATCAACGGTGGTCATTCAATAACCACTATGAAATCTAGGAAACTCAGATATCTGACATTGTAAAAGTCCTAAAGAATAATTGATACCAGAGATCACAATAAGGTATGCAAAGGAATTAGTGAATAAATTAGATACAAAAAGAGAAGGTGAGTGATCAAATTGTGCCTTTCTTTGTTACAGAAGATTGTAGGCACTGAGTAGGGTTAGTATTAAAGTTG
Source organism: Parasteatoda tepidariorum (assembly GCF_043381705.1). Taxonomy (NCBI): domain Eukaryota; kingdom Metazoa; phylum Arthropoda; class Arachnida; order Araneae; family Theridiidae; genus Parasteatoda; species Parasteatoda tepidariorum. The sequence continues at coordinate 69,052,166 of NC_092214.1, forward strand.
AGTGGCTGGCCTAATTTTGAAGCTTTAATCCTTTTTCCAAACAAGCTGGGCTTTTGACTATCAGCCAGTAAGAGAATAGCGTAGTGACACACAGCTAAATGATTTTAGATCAAGACCATTTTAACAACAAGAAACACTTTTTTTCCTTCTCACATAACAAATTAATGAAAACAATATATATATACTCGGTTAATTTGTTACTTTTATAAAATTTAGACTTCTTTAAAACATTATAAACAGTTAAAAGTTATTAAATAAACAATATTTTTTTCAAATATAGGACAGTAATAATTAAACGATGTTTAAAACCTTATTGCTAATGTTTTAAGACTGAAATTTTCAAAGCCTTGAAAAACATTTTTGTGGCACATATAATTGTAGATTTTTTATGCCTTATAGTATGGGTGTATCTGGGAATGAATTTGGAGTCACACACTCACTCATTCAAACATGCACAATACAACACTCATTATGAATGAAAAATCATACTAACATTAATTTGTCTTGTCTTGAAAATATCAGATATCGGAGAATGATTTTGCTGTACATTAGAACTAAATTGTGAAATAGATATACTACTAAGAGTAGATATTGAAGAGGGTTCAGATGTAGAAGTAGCTATTGTAGTGGTAGGTTGATTTAAGCTATTGAAATGAGTCTGTAATGGTTGCTGTAAGTTAGAAACCGGTAAAGGATTTTGACGAGTTTGAGATTGGTTAAATTGACCCTGATTTAATGTCATATTGATATGGGTGTTTAAAGAGTTAGACATTTGAGTGTTAGATGGAGAAAATGGTTCAGAGCTTTTTGCAACTGTATTAGTAGGAACAGTTATATTTGGTGGTGGCATTCTCTGTTGACTACTAGGTAATGTACTGCTTGAAAGATGTGGCTTTGATAGCGCACCTGCAGCTGGAAGTTCTGGAAGAAAATATAAACAAAATGAGAACTATTAAAAACATATTACATTATAATGTAAGAAATCTGTATAGAAATTGACTTTTCAGAATGAAATCAAATGAATTTAAAAAATAATCTAACAAAGAAATAGAAATTCTTTATGCCATTAATAACTTAACAGTTTATCCTTGACATTAATAAATTAACCTCAATTAGTAGTTAATTAATAAAAAACAATCATTAGTTTTAAAATTAATTTAAAGATGAGTAGCTTTCTAAAAAAGAAGCTTTAGAACATATATTCTCAAATTTTTAACACAGGGCTACTCCTTTTTATAGTAATTTATTGCTTTAAAGTAAATAAACATGCGTTGAAAAATAATAATAAAAATAATAATAAACATAATGATGATAAAAATATAAAACTTATATATTTGGTTAAAAAAGATTTTTATATAGGCAGGGTTGCCACAGTAAAAAATGAACAAAAATAGTTGCTTTTAGTTGCCTTAAGCATGAAAATAGTTGCCTAAAACTATGAAAATAGTTGCCTGAACAGGAACAAAAATTTATCAAAAATAGTAGCCAAATAACTAAAATTATAGCTTAATTGTCAAATACTATTATTAGGACTGGGTGATGTCAGAAATTTTAAATCGTGATACATCGTCAGTTAGACATCCCGATATAGTGATGTATCGCAATTTAGCATTTGTTCAAAAATTACCTATGGGAAATATTTAAATTAATCAAAAGGAATAAATATAGTACAAAAGAAAATATTAATTCTAAACATATTTTACTACGACATCAATATCATTGCTTAATTTTTTCAATTAAATTAATAAAGAAGTCAAAGTAAATGCAAACCCAAATTTCATTTTTCTTAAATTAAAAATGATTTAAGATTCATTGGTTTAAAAATAATAATACTGTAACAATAAAAAGTTGAAATAATAAAAAGTAGTATTAACTAATGGTCAAATTGTGTACTTAATAAATGCAAATATATTTTTACTTATTTATTATTATTTTCATTTTTGAAAATAAAATCAACTAAAGATTTATTTGTTTAAAAATGATACTGACTATCAAGCAAATTATAAAACAAACAAGTATTGAAAGAATTTTAATAAAAATTTTAAAAAAATACTTCAAGTACTAATGTTAAATTATTAAAAACTNGATTGTAATCTAATTCCGGCGGCTTAAACCAGATTTCTGATGTATCGACTAAAACGAAAGTCACTACATCGGCCTACTGATATATGCGTTAAATCAATATTTCGCAATACATCGATTTATCGCCCAGTTCTAACTATGCTCCAATAAAAAAAAAGTTTTGTACAAATATAAAAGGTATACATATTAGAAAATAGGTACCTAAATAAAAGTCTAATTACAATAAAATATGAATGTTAATAGAAGGAAAAAACAATTAAAAATAACAAAACTGCCCCTCAGAGAGAGCATATAACAAGTACTTTATTAAATCCAATGGAAATTTAAATTTATGGCTCTTTGGAAATAAATGATTGTATAAAAGTTTGCTTTCTTCAGGGTTGCCACAGCAAAAAAGGAGCAAAAATAGTTGCTTTTAGTAGCCTCAAGCAGGAAAATAGTTGCCTAAAACTATGAAAATAGTTGCCTGAACAGGAACAAAAATTTATCAAAAATAGTAGCCAAATAACTAAAATTATAGCTTGATTGTCAAATACTATGATTAGGAATGGGTGATGTCAGAAATTTGAAATCGTGATAAATCGTCCGTTAGACATTGCGATATAGCATATGTTCAAAAATTACCTATGGCAAATCCTTAAATCAATCAAAAATAAATAAAAAAGAATAAATCTATTACAAAAGAAAATATTAATTCTAAACATATTCCACTATGACATCAATATCATTGATTAATTTTTTCAATTAAAATAATAAAGAAGTCAAAGAAAAGCAAACTCAAGTTTTATTTCATTTTCCTTAAATTAAAAATGATTTAAGATTTATTGGTTTAAAAATAATAATAATACTGCAACAAAATATTTTACATACATGCATTAAAAATTAGAAGAAAACGAAAGTAGAAAACAAACAAAAAAAAACTTTCACTTTCAAAAAAAAAAAAAATTTTTAATTATTTGTTGAAAAAAAAATCATGCTTTTGAAAGATCATTAGACACTCTTTTATTTAAAATAATAAAAAGTAGCATTAAGTAATGATTAAATTCTGCACTTAATAAATGTAAAAATATTTTTACTTATTTATTATTATTTTCTTTTCTGAAAATAAAATCGACTAAAGATTTATTTGTTTAAAAATGATATTGACTATCTAACAAATTATGAAATAAACAAGTATTGAAAGAATATTAATAAAAATTTTTAAAAAAAAATATTTTAAGTACTAATGTTAAATTATTAAAAAGCGTCAAAACATTACTAAACTCTTTATTTAACGAAAAAAAAATATTTTTTTAACCAATAGCCAAATTTTTTTAAAACTTTGTTTTCAGTTTCTCAAAAGTAAAAGCAAATTAAATGAAGTTAAGCTTTGTTTTAGTTTTTTTATAATTAAAAACGACTGAAAACTTATTGGTTTAAAAATAATCAAATTATTATACTTACCTAGATTAAATAAATTTAAAAAAAATAACTTTTATACAACAAAGTAAAATACAAAATACCCCTATTAAATTGTATCACTTAAAATGAAAAACAATAATTGGAAAAAAAAAACAATGAAGAATCTTTTTTTTATTTAGTTATAATTTTTTTTCATTGATCAATTGAGTTTAGAACGAAAATTTAAGATAACCGGGATTGTGCAGCAATCGCAAAGTAACAGTAGGTCTACTAAAAATAATTGACAAGAATCGTTAAATCCAGATAGAAAAAAAAAAAAAAAAACTGGCATGAAATAATGCAGAACGAAACGATCACTAAGTAGCAAAAGTCTCACTGAAAATAATTTACAAGAAACCTGACAATTATTCCCGACGAAATAAAATTCACAACAATCGTAAAATGACTAAAGTCCCATTGAAAATAATCTTCAAAAAACGCAAAATCCCAAAGACAAAAATGGACATAAAGAAACTATGCATTGCTTTCTATATTACAACGTTGATCCTCGCACAAAACCGGGAGTTCTGATTCAATTCAACATCACAAAACTAATGACGTCTTTATAGCTAAACGCTTTCTACATCTCTGCAGCTAGACTAAATCAAAATTGTCTTCGTCAGTGCTGTAACAGCATTAGCGTAGTCAAGGATCCGTGCATATTAAATCGTTAAAACCATGATTGCAGTCTTATACCAGTGGCTTAAATCAGATTTCTGACGCATCGCCTAAAACGAAAGTTACTATATTGGCCTACCGATATACGCGTTAAATCGATACTTCGCGATACATCGATTTATCGCCCAGTCCTAACTATGCTGCAATTAAAAAAAAGTTTCATACAAATATAAAAAGGTTAAAGGTTAGAAAATAGGTAACTAAATAAAAGTCGAATTACAATAAAATATTAATGTTAATAGAAGGAAAAAACAATTAATTAGAACTAAACAGCCCCTCAGAGAGTAAAAATAACAAGTACTTTACTAAATCTAATGGAAATTTAAATTTTTGGCTTTTTGGACATAAATGATTGTATAAAGGCTTGCTTTCTTTTATTAACGTTCTGAAAAGTAATGTTCATTTTTGAGAAAAAACTTCGCCAAGAGTAAAAAAAAGTCTCCTAATAGTCCCCTATTCCTGAAAATAGTTGCTTTTTTAGCCTTTTCAGGCAAAAAAAGTTGCCATAGTCGCCCATGGCCAAAAATAGTAGCAAATAGTTGCATTTTAGTAGTCTGTGACAACCCTGTACACATTATTCTGAGAGCTGATATTATTCAGAGTTCAAGCAGTGGCAATATATGATATATACTGCTTATTTTTTATATTACTATATTACTTTTATATTACTTTTTTATATTACTATAGTTTATTTTTTGTTCATTTGTTTCATGCTCTTTTTCTCTTTGTCGTAATTGCAGACTACCTTCAATCATGCCTTGTGCAAGTCTAATTCCTTGCATATCTTTAGCCTAAGGGCTTCTTTAAGTCTTTCATTCGCTTCTTCTGACAACCTGTCAGCGGTTTCTTTCAGTGGAGGTGAAATAACAAGGGAGAGGTTAGCGTGATGACGCCACTGAGTACTACGCACATGCTAGGCGGCACTACGTACGTGTTAGAAAGGGGTCTGAAAAGTAACATTCATTTTTGCAAAAAAACTTCGCTAAGATTAAAAAAGTCTCCCAAAAGTCTCCCAATTTTAGTAGTCTGTGGCAACCCTGTTTCTTTTATTAACGTTTTGAAAAGTAACGTTCATTTTTGCAAGAAAAAAAACTTCGCCAAGAGTAAAAAAAAAAGTCTTCTAATAGTCGCCTATTCCTGAAAATAGTTGCTTTTTTAACCTTTCCAGGCAAAAAAATTCGCCATAGTCACCTAAGGCGGAAAATAGTAATAAATAGTTGCATTTTAGTAGCCTGTGGCAACCCTGTATAGGTATACCTAAACTTGGATGTCTTTATTTTTTCTGCTTAATAGAGCACTGTATCCTAGCCAATAAAGCATTTATTTGCTGATATACAAATGTCCTCATTGTTAAAAAGATAACAAGATAAATGTGCATAACCTGAATACTAGCGTACAATTATTATTTAGAGGAATGGAAACAATAAGATAATTAAAATTCTCTTTCATTTTGAGCTAAGTTTATTAGTATTCAAAATCCCACGTTTTGAGTGCATGATACAAAATAAAATATAAAAATTAAAAGTACAATTCTTTTCAAAAAAAATATTAATTTCTTCGCCAAAAATCCCTAAATCTTATAACACTTTTATATATTTTTTAACATTGAGTTTTGTCTTTGTACATATATGTTCACTTATAGTGTTATCCCTAAAAGACAGGGTAAACGCAATTTGAAAGTTGCACACATTGGAAAATATTCATAGAAAACAAAATATAGTATACTTCTATTTTAACAGCAAACCAGTATTTATAGTTTGACGAGAATAGATATAATGCTAATGTCCAGTATAGAAATATCAATTTAGCAGTGAACAAGAACATATAAATTTTATTGACTACAAAAACTTTAAAATAAATTTTCATCTCATAGAAAATTGGAGATGGAAATATTGTAGCTCAAAGGATGTTAATTAGGATATTGAGTATACGTTGTGTATTTAATAACAATGATAGGAAATTTAAAAAAAAACTCATCATATAAAGAAGGCATTGCATTCTAATATCTATAACTAAAAAAAGATTCATTAACATGGCCATCTAAAACAATAAAATGTTATGTAACATTGTAATTAGTTTACGCACTTGGACTTGGTGTCCCTGAGTTATTCAGTATAGGTCCAATACTGGATCCCACTTGCTGCTGCATTTGTGCCTCCTTTCTTTTCTGACGTATTTCGTCAAGCTCTTTTTGTATTTTATATATCTTTTCTGCAAGCAACTGGTAATATTCTTCCTGTTATAAAAAAGTACTTTTTTATAAAATAAAAATAATTACACAGTAATACTTTTTTATCACACAGAGTGAACAGACGCATTATAAGAGTAAAATAATTAACAACAGATTATTGCTTTCAAATACCTATCATGAAATTAAAAACAATTATAATGTAAAAGTTTTAAAAAAAATTAGAAAAATTTTAAAATTTCAAAAGTAATTCAATTCACAATGCAGGGATGAGAGTAGTCAGAAAGTAAAAAAGAGGAAATCCAAGAATGAATGAATATATATATATATATATATATATATAGATAGATAGATAGATAGATAAAAATTGTATGAATATGAATCACATCTATTATTTTAAAATCACATGAGTAAGTATTGCAAAATTTGATTTAAATTTGAGAGGATATGAATCCCGATATGTGGTTTTTAAATCACGTGAATATGAAACTCTATATAGAATTTTAAAAATGCGAAAAAACAAATCATGATGCGTAATTTTTAAATCGCGTAAATATGAATCATGATGCATAATTTTTAAATCGCGCGAATACGAATCCCAACGTCTAATTCTTAAATTACGTATAAATACGAAAATAGATGTTTGATATTACAACCGCATAAACCAGTGTTTCCCAAACTTATGAGTTTTGTGTACCCTTTCTAAATTTTTCGTAACGCTGTGTACCACTAATAAAAAAATTTATGCATTTCTTACTATAAAAAAATTGAACTAAAGTTAAAAATCACAAATGGCTGTTGATACTAGTAATTATTTACTGTTAATTCTGCAAAAAATAGCCAGAAAATAAAAATAGAAAAATATGTAATCGTTAATTTTCATGGCCAACTTTATTTTCATGGCCAACTTTATTTTTAAATAAAAAATTTTGAAATTTTCGTTTGTTGCAAGATATTTCGCATCAGAACGCGTACCCCCGCTAAACTGTTCCCGTACCCTTGGGGGTACGCGTACCACACTTTGGGAAACACTGGCATAAATGAATCCCGACAATGGATTTTAAACTCGCATGAATACAAATACCTACATAGGGTTTTAAAAACGGTTTAATACAAATCGCGATATTGGATTTTTAAATCTAGTAAATAAGAATCGTAATGTACGATATTTAAATCGCATGAATAAGAATCGCAACAAGCAAGTTTTAAATCAGGTAAATACGAAAATCGATGCTTGATAATAAAATCGCGATTTTAAAAAACCTTAAATACAATCGCATATTTAAATCTTGTAAATAAGAATAGCAATATACAATTTTTAAATCACGTAAATAAGAAATGGAATGCACAACTTTGAAATCAGATAAATACCAAAATCGATTTTTTTATACTAAAATTGCGTGAATAAGAATCAAGATATTAGCAGATTCTGGGCTTGGGAATTCTAAAAGGCTTGTTTGTATTGTTTTTGTTTAGCCATAATAAATAAAAATTTACAGGATTAATTGAATGAGCAAATAAATATTTTCACCGCAAATCCACCGCTATTTTATTTTATTATTTCATTTGCTTTCGCGCCAGCAAACAGGAAGCAGCGAGACATCTGAATTACGACAATAGGAGCTATCTGGCAGATGGGTAAAAATACAGAAAATCTTATATTTTGTGAGTAAAAAAAGTTAAAATAGCTAAAATAAGAAAAAATTCGGAAGGGTTAACAGCTACGGTGTAGTGTGAATTTTATGTTTATCTTTGAAAATCGCAAATAAATATAATTATTTTATTTCAACAACAGCATTTTCAGAAAAACCGGAATATTTATAAAAATAATAAAAGTTTTAAAGAATCGGAGTGTTTGATAAAAAGGCTGAAATTTGAGAGACAAAAGTGAAAATACGCTAAAAAGCGGAAAAATCTCATCCCTGACAATGTAAAGCACTGATAAATGTAATGCTCATGATTGACCTCACACCCAGTAACTAAATTTCCTAAAGTTAAAGAATTCAAAAATGTTGCGAGACAGATTAAATATATCAGATAGCTGGACAAAAAAAAAAATTTAAATCCAACAATAGAACAGAATGATAAAAATATTTTATCTTACAGGATTTTATAGGATTAAATGGACAGATTTCATAATTCACCACAAAACAAATTATTACATCCATAAATGCTACAACTTTATACGAGAGTATAAAATTATTAGGAGACATGAACAATTTCATGTGATACTTAGATTTGGAGATTAAACAACTTTCTAGGAGCAAATATTCTGCATCAATTTCATTATTACTTACATAAAAAAAACATTGTTTAAAGAAATATTCTGCATCAATTTCATTATTACTTACATAAAAAAAACATTGTTTAAAGAAAATTCTTTTATAATCTAAATTTTACATTGTTTACATTTAAAAAAAAGTTTCTGCTTTAAAATCAGATCATTAAACAAGAGTAATAAGTGAAGATTCAAATCATTCCAATGCCAAACATGAACATGACATGAACAAATTTCAAACAAGGAAAGATTTTTTTTAAAAAAACTAATTAATTTCTCAAAATAATTTACTATTACCCTTTAAATGTTGAGCCCCTGGACAAATTTGTATATAAATTTTCCAGCTACACATAACTTACTTGTGGAATAACATGGGAAAACTGTCTATTCAATAACATTGTCACAGAAAAAGGCCGGGAAAGTTAATACTAAAATTTTAACTCGAACACTGTAACACAATTTCTCATGTAATTACTAAGCAAATAAAGTCATTTAGGATTCATATAACAATCACACTAATTTTTTTAAAAATAAACTCAGAACTAAGGCACAGTGAGAATTCATCAATGAAGAGTAGTGCAAGTCAGAAAGAGTTGAAAACTTGAAAAATATAAATCAGATTTTAAACTAAAAGAGTCAATATAATTTTATTACTAAAAGCCAGAGAGTATAAAATAGAGACTATTTTAGAAATGAAGAAAAAAATTAGCGAGACAAAATCAGAAATACATACTCTACTATTAGCAGCTTCATACATGTCTCCTTCAACTTTTCTGGCATATGCTATAAGATTAATCATTCTCTTGTCTTGTAATGCAGATATATCAGTTGTGGGAAAAATGTCTTGTACTCTGCAATAAACCATGAAACAATTAGATAGCATCATACACTTTAACAATTTAACCAAAAAGATTATTAAAAATTATTTACACAGTTTGATCAAAACATATATAAATAACTCACTAAGTAGTAGAGATGGATCTGTATCAGTGTATATGATATTTTGTAATTAGCTAAATAGCAGCACAATTTTGTACCTGAACCACTTAGTAGACAAAGTAGACAAAAGAGGAAATGAATCAAAATAGCAGTTCCACTCATATCAGTTAGAATGTACCAACTCTAGGAAAAAATAATTACTTCAAACTTAGTTCCTGCCTGCTAGATTCATATCAATCAGTCATCTCTTATAATTCTCAAGTTTTAAGTGTGAGAGGTTAATTTTCAAACTGATGCATGGGAGTTGATGCCTGAAGATTGACACAGATTTCCTTTTGTTTCTTCACAGAGAATCATGAGTTTCTTCGATAAAACAATTTTTTTTTTTTCAAATTGTATTTTAATATTTTTTTCAACTTGCAAATAAAAGGATTTCAACAAATGTAAAACTAGTTACAGTACAGAACGCGTTATCCGGAAATCAGAAAACCGGAAAACCAAAAAACCGGAATGAAATTCGATACATTTTCCAGCCATTTTTAAAAAAAAAAAAATTTTTTTTCCTCATAAGATTTTAGGATTTTTCTTTCTTTCTTGAAAGATATTTACCTTACCATCATTTTGGAAATAACCATTAGTGTCGTAATATATAACTTCATCGTTTTTTCTTCTTTTTAAGATTATTTCCAAAAAAAAATTTTTTTAGTTGGGTTTAACAATAAAAAAACGGCTTTTGTAGCGATTCAGAAAACCGGAAAAATCAGTTATCCGGAATATCGATGGTCCCGATCGTTCCGGATAATCGGTTCCCTACTGTATTATGTTTCATAACTAGCATCATATTGTTCATCATACGAGAAGGCTTGGACACTTAAAGACAACCCAATCCAGCAAAAATTGGCATTTAAGAAACTCTTAAGTGTCAGAAAAAGACGACAGCTACCAGTTATGTGTCTTGATAATGTTAAAAAAAGACTTTAACATGCTGAGTGTTAAAAAATTGAAATCTGTGGCAAAGGAAAAGCTATAAATTAAAAACTCTCCCTCAATAAAGTATGATTCAGATCAATGTGTATCTGATAATAAAAGTATCAGTTACTTACAGTAACCGATTCTCAGCTTCATTAATATCAATTTGTAACGGATACAAAAAAAAATTGGTATTTACTCATTTCTACTCAGTCGGTCATGTGTGATATTTATATAAACTAGGTATTGAAACATTATTAGGAATTTTTTTAAAAAAATTGCTAGTCATACATTTTTGCTAAATTTATAAATGCACTTAACTTCTTTTCTCATATATAACTTAAAGTCAGAATCTTCTATTATTTTTTTTATACCTTTTCTGCTTATTTTTCTTTCTTTTTTTACAAATAAAATGAGGTTTTATTGGATAGAATCTGGTATTTGACAAAAAATTATAAATAAATAGTCAAACAAGTTTTTAAGAGAAGACTTCAATCTTGAAAAAAGGCTAAGCATATCTAAGATATGTTTCAAAAAAGAAAATATATGACCACTGTAGAAAGACAAGAGAAACAATTAAATAACATAATAAAATTAAGATGAATGTAGTTTATGGTACAAGAGACAGAAGCAGCAATAATGCACTGAACTACAAGTTAATGAAACTATGATACAAAAAGGAAAAATAAAAATAGGAAATTCACCAGGATGTCAGATTTACTTGGGAAAGAAAATGCATGATGGAAACAAATTTAAGAGTAAGTGCAAAAATGGAAATTAAATAAATTTAAGCACTTAAAAATTTTATGGGAGGCAGAAGAATAAGTAAATCTTTGAAGAGTATAGTATACAAAAAAGCTGATAATATTTAGGATATGAAAATCTTGTGTATGTGCCAGTAGCCACAGAAAATTTTACTTTGCTGTACTACTACAATGCACCAACAGCCTTTTTATTGTATCTTCAAAACAAAAATCTAAAATTGGTTTACTAATTTTTATTCCACAATAAAAGAAATTTAAATTTTGGCTACTAATTCACAGTAAACAAATTAATGAGTTGCATATGCAGAAACTTAATACTCTGAGGAATTTTGGAAATTTAAAATAATGTAGATGTGAGTCTGGATTTTGCATTTAAAGTCTTCAATTTTTTTATCTTCTTCATGATTACATTTTCCATAAAAGCAATATATTGTTAGAAAGCAATAGTTTTTCAATTTTAATCATTTGAATTTTTAAAAAAATTTTAAAAAGTTAAATATTATTTTATAATCATAAAAATCATAAATATAAAAATATTTTTACATCAATAAATAACATTTTAGAAATTAATGATGAATAAAAGAAGAAAAGATAATATTTTATTTATTCTATTCTATAAAAGAAGACATGACTGAATTAATGTTTTTAAAATTAACTCTTCCTGTTTAATAGTTTCATTATATTCGAACTCTCTAAGAGAGAGTCCAATAAAAGTAAAAATAAATTTTCCTAATGCTTTAATTGTTGATGGTTGAATCCATATCTGTTAAAGACACACAATCAGTTAAGTAAATATCTATAAAAAAAAAGTTTCACAAAAGGGTCCTCCCTCAATTTAGTAGCAATAGTTGGAAATCAAAACAGATATTGTATAGCATTAACACATTGTTCTATATATTATTATTTCATATTTTTTACATTCTTCTCCTCATCCTTTTTATCGTGTTTTTGGGGAATTATTTTCACTATTACAATATACATAATCACAATGAAAATTATAACTTACTTTCAGAATTATGAAATTTATGTTCAAAACCATAAAATCCATATGATTTACTTTTTTAATGCCATAATTTTGGGCAGATAAGTCATATTTTTGATTTGAAACATTAAGTTTTGGTATATGCAACATATCTGATAACATGGCCTAGCTGGTGTTTTTTAGTTCCATTTTGTTGAATTGATTCTCCAAAATTTCATTATCACTCTTCCCTTTATCTTATGCAGTAATCAATTTTTATAATTTAGGATCAATAATAATTTAAAGAATTAACAGTGTAGGTGAAAAACAGTTTGCAAGAATGTAGCAATAGCACAACAGATACTCTCCCCTTCAACCAAAGAAGCCATTGGCTAATTCCCATCCCACAACCACCCCGGGAATAACACAGATCTCAGCTGATACTGTAACAGGTGTGATGAAAAAAATATGCAAGTCATTTTCAAAAATGAATTAATGGGATGAAATGATTGAAAGATCTATCTTGAAGGTCAAGTTTACCCCCACTTTTTACTGAGGGTCAACTTTTTGATTTTTACTCTGGGAAATGTATGATTTAGGAATTTAGAGATTATCAAGTAAAAAGATGCAGCATGATAAGCTACTGGATAAAAGAAGAAAGCTGGTTTTAGATTTTAGGAAGTTAGATTCTTTCCTGTTTTTATTTATACAGTACAGAACCCGTTATCCGGAAATCAGTAAACCGGAAAACCAAAAAACCGGATCGAAATTCAACAAATTTTCCCGCCTTTTTTTTATAAAAAAATTTTTTTTCATCATAAGATTTTAGGATTTTTCTTTCTTTTTTGAAAGATGTTTACCTTACCATCATTTTGAAAATAATCATTAGTATATTACTTCGTCTTTTCAAGATTATTTCCAAATAATATTTTTTTAGTTGGGTTTAACAATAAAAAAAACGGCTTTTTGTAGCGATTCAGAAAACCGGAAAAATCAGTTATCCGGAATAGGGATGGTCCCGATCGTTCCAGATAATCGGTTCCCTACGGTACTTTTCTTTGCCGATTTAAAAAGAGATCGATTTTATTTATTCTTTACTTGACATTTATTTTAACAATTTTTAGACGTTTAATCATTTGCTTTTATTACCGGAATATTATAAAATTTATGTTTGCACAAAATGAGATTTGTTTATTTTATATACAGTACAGAACCTGTTATCCGGAAATCAGAAAACCGGAAAACCAAAAAACCGGAACGAAATTTGAAAAAAAAAAAGAAATAATAATTTTTTTTCCTCATAAGATATTAGGATTTTTCGTTCTTTTTTGAAAGCTGTTTACCTTACCATCATTTTGGAAATAATCATTAGTGTATTACTTCATCGTTTTTTCTTCTTCTTAAGATTATTTCCAAATTTNTATATATATATAAAGAATAAAACTAAGATTTTATACTAGACACCAAAATTGCTTAGATGTTATTTTTTAAATTAACAACACTCATATGCATCAGGCTTTCTGTAAATGATTTAAAAACAAATGGCAATGTTTTTATTCTCTAAAACTTGAATACACATTTACATGGAATTTAATTAAAAAATCAAATAGAGATGTAAAAGAGTTAAATACCTAATCATATTTTGAAAACTTGCGTGGTGAAAATTTTCTCCTCCAATAACCCACATTTCATCACCAATGACAACAGCTTCGTGTAAAGCACGCCCTTGTATTTTAAGTTTAGCTGGCTCCTCCGCCCACCACCCTTCATCAATTCTAAAACTGCAATCAAAACCTGAAACATAAAAGCAATATGATTATTCAAAAAATATACCATGTTGCTATATTTTTTAACTAAGCAAGCTATTATAAAAACAAGTGTATTTTTTAACTGTTTTATTACTAAGTTATATTATAAAGACAATGAAAAACATAAATAAACTGAAAGAAATAAGTAAAAAGTACATGTTAAATACTTTAAAGTTAGAAATTAAACCACATAAAAAAAGGATTTGATTTGTAAATAAATTATGCAAATGTTAAATTGAAACATTTTATTTTCTTAACCAAACTTAAAATATGGATGAAATATTTTAACTTTAAAATAGCAATCATTTTGTATATACTATATTCAGGTACACATATATTGGAGTTATGCTATTAAACTACCATTTTTTTGTAAAATTTATATGATTACAATAAAACTAGCTATGTAAACTTAAAAATATATAAGGTACAAAGGTAGGGTAGAAACAAAATGGCCAACATGAAATTTTTCTCTTAAATCATAAATTTAATTCTGCATAGTCACAAATATCATGAAATACAGTACAGAACCTGTTATCCGGAAATCAGAAAACCGGAAAACCAAAAAACCGGAACGAAATTTGAAAAAAAAAAAGAAATAATAATTTTTTTTCCTCATAAGATATTAGGATTTTTCGTTCTTTTTTGAAAGCTGTTTACCTTACCATCATTTTGGAAATAATCATTAGTGTATTACTTCATCGTTTTTTCTTCTTCTTAAGATTATTTCAAATTTTTTTATTTTTTAGTTGGGTTTAACTACAAAAAAAACGGCTTGTCGTAGAGATTCAGAAAACCGGAATAATCAGTTATCCGGAATATTGATGGTCGCGATCGTTCCGGATAATCGGTTCCCTACTGTATTTATTTCTTAAAAATTATTTTAAAAAGCTTTTGGCTGTTTATCATTTAATAGGTTAAAATTTTAGAAATTTAAAATTAGTAATAATAATCAGGGTGCGTTTGTGATTGTTCTGTGAAGTATATTTATGCACAAAATAAGATTTATTTTATTTTATTTATTGTTACAAATACATTTTGAATTATTGTAAGGATTTTTAGCAGTTTAATTATTTGATTTAATAATATTTAAGTATTTCAAATCAAATGCCATTATGCAACCTGATGAGATCATAATTGTTTTATATGGTACAATTTTGCACTTCCCTCAATTTAAAATATTTTAATAACTTATTTTAATTATTTTTAGGTTCTCATTCACTTGGTTTACATAAAATTGGAGTATTTTAAACTGGTATCTAGTAACTTAATGCATTTGTAATCATTTGAATTTAGCACAATTATTAACAGTACAATTATGCACATATTTGAAAAATTATGATGAAAATTATCGTAATGCATAATTTCTGATTTAAAGTAAGATCGCATATATTAATTTATTGTGTAGTTAATAATTATTTTAATGAACTTTAAACATTTAATCATTTATTTTGTATATAATTTGTTATTGGTAACAGACATGTTAACTCTGCGATCGCTCATGCAGTAAAATCTGATGGAACGGCCTTTTTAATACATTTTATCCTAATGAAAAACTATTTGAAAAATTGACTTTTGCTAAATAATTATCATAGTCTTAAGGAGATTAAAATAAACTCAATTATTAAAACATAATACATTTCAAATATACATAAAACTACAGATGTTTATTAAAACTGAAGGTATCAATATCTCATCAATATCTCATACCCCATATATTTCTAAGTTATTGTATTTGTTTATCCTACCAAATTTGACTTCATGTGCTATCGTTCTTAATATTTAAATATAAGTATTATCTTACTAATTCTTTCAATTAAAATAAAACTAGCTTACAGGATAAGCATCAACATATACAAGCTAACAGAAACTGACAAATTTTCGGCAGTTTGTTCACAATTTTGTATTAAAAAAAGATCTATAAGCATTTATCATAGTACTTACATTTTCTGAACTAAATGAAGCCTTAAATCTTGCGTAACAGACTGATGCCAATCCTTAACTGTAGATGGATTATCTGGTATAACTGATGGAACCACCGTAGATCCTTGGTTTGAAGAATTTATTATTGCAACTCCTGCTGTCTTAGCTTTAGACTGCAGACTATCAGTGACAAGAAAATTTTGTGCAGAAGGACTGGTTATAGTACTAGAACCACTACTTTGTAAAAGAGGTCTCAATTGCACTTGAGATTGCTGTTGTGCTTGTTGTGTTGATTGTGGAGCTTGCATGCGATTCAAGGTTTGAGGAGAGCACTGCTGAGATTGATCAGCCACTAAAAATTTCAAGTATTTTTTAGCAAATAAATTTACAAAAAGATTTAATTCCCTTAATGAATATAGCGTAGACCCATAGTAATTAATTTTAAAAAAACCTATCTGAAGCAATATGAGAAAAACCAAATTGTCAAGAAGGTTTCACACATATACTTTTGAAGGAAAGCTAGCAACTTTAAAAATATTGTAAAGTAAAACACTGATAATAGATACAAAGCATTAAAAACTAGGTTTATAAATACAACTGCTGTATAAATTGAGTACATTTCTTATCAACCAACTATCCCGTAACTAAAATACTTTTTAGCCTATTATGATACAACCTATTCAATTTTAATTGATTTTGTCAATTTACTTGTTTAAAAAGTTTTTAGAAATTATAGGAGTAAAAACTTTTTACAAACTATAAAAATAAAATTAAATATGAACAACAATTGTTAGTACCAGAATATGTCATCAATAAGACAGAAAAACTACAAAGCATTTTTAAAAAAAGAAATTCTATTAAGACGATTAACACAAATCATTACAAAACGATAATCAGAAAAAATTATAGTCAAGATCACTCATTAGAGAAAAATTCTTAATGCAGTAATTATGCATAATAAACATAAAATAATAAAATTTCAAAAAAAGTACAAGAAATCCCATGTGTGGTTGCATGCAATTTACAAAAACTATATTGTAGAGAAGCATGCTACCTGCCAATCGTTTTTAGTATACTTAATTACTATAAGAAAAAAATCTTAAAATAATTACATAATTTTTGTCAAAGGCATTGTAAAATAAAATAAACAAGTCATTCTAAAGGAATTTAGAAAACAAATGCTTTAAAAATATTATTAGTCAACACATTTTTGGCAATTTAAAAAAACTATAATGATTATAAAATTATGCTACAAAGTTTGAGTAGTTAATCAAGAAATTTTTAAATCATAAATTTTATAAAGTTTCATTAATTTTTTTTAAGTGTATAGTTGGCTACATAATTAAAATTAAAAAAAAAAAAGACTGTTTTGATAAAGGTTTATAGCAGGCTAAAAATGCTATAACAAATAAATGAAATAGAGCTTACAATATTTGAGTTCTGAAAAATGGCCCAGTAGAAACCAGACAACAGAAAACTCCTCCAAATATAAGAATATTAAAAAGATTACTATAAACTTATTTTTAAAAAAATTATAAAATAAAAAAACAGATAGTAACACATGAATACATTAAAAAACCATCTACAACTTATTATTTTAACTATATATAACACTCTAATAAAGTTTTTTTTAAAAAAACTGAAAGAAATACAGTACCATAAGTCTGATATATTGAATTTGATACAAATAAACACAAATGATAAATAATTGGACTCAAGAGAAAAATCTCAAATATATAAGTAAAATTAAAGAACTAGCAAAGCTATTGCAGTTCAGTATAAAAGGAGCTTCAACTTTAAAACAGTGGTAATGGTATCAAACTTCTAAAATAGCTGCCAACATTAAATAATGTGTCCAAATTAGGGATGTAATGAATATTCGGCCTTTTTGCCCAATATTCGGTTGACTGCATGTTCAGCCTAATATTAGGAAAAGTACTTTTCAAATAATTTTTTTAGGAGGAATTTGAGCAGATTTAATAAAGAATAATCTAAAATCATATTTTTTAATATACATTATTTGAAATAGTTTTTATATATATTTGTTAAATTCTAAATCTTGATAAGGTGTTTGCGGAATTTTATTTCAGCTATAGGGCTTTCATGCTAATCATGGTTTAGGGTTTGGGTACAATAAACCTCTGGTCAATGTGCCCTGCTCTTTGGAGATGCCCAATCTCTAATTCTAAGTCTAAATCTTGTTAATTTATGTTCTCAAAGAGAAATGAAAAAGCAAAACTTGAAGAATTGAAAGTAGATTACTTAGCTTTAACTTAGTTTAGAATCATGAGTTTTTACTGCTGATTATTATTATTATTATTATTGTATTCAAGCAAGCCAATTTCATTATTTTCTCCAAAAAAAATTTTCCCTTGAGAATTGAGAACTTTTTTTGTTTATTTCGTTTTTGTTGCTTTTCTGTTTTAATTATAGAGCAGCATTTTAACACTGCAATTCTTATAGATTTAATTCTCTTATTGTCACTTCTTTTTCGATACGGTAAAACAGATAACAGGTAAAAGTGTCATTCTCAATGTTAGTTACATTTCAGAACTAAAGAAAAAGCAATTTTGTTTTGTTTCACTTTTGTTACTTTTTATCTGCGTTTTTATTATGACACAGCATTTTTAAATGTGCTTCTAATAATCGTTTTTCTTTTATGGTCCTTTTTTTCTAAAAATATACAATGTGAAAAATTAAATTTAGATTTTTAACATTTAAATTTTTTGTTTAAACATTAAAAAGATTTTTATTGGTTTCTATCTGGCTTCTTCTTTTTTAAAAACATTTGTTTTTATTATGTGGCAATAAAGAGGGTTTCTATCAGACTTGATTCTTCACTTTTCTTTGAAAAAACTGTAATTGGAAAAACTGAGTTGTTTAGCTTAAAAATTTTCTTTCAAAAATCTAGATCTTTATTTTTTCTGTTTTGCTTTTGTATATAATATTTTTAATGGGGTTACTGCATTTTGAAAAGCATTTCTGATAGGGCCTTTTAAGGTTTTATGAATAATTTTTTCCAAAAAATATTTTTAACGCTAAAGTTTTGTTTTAAGAATCAACAGGATATTTTTTTGTTTCCCTTTTCCTTTTTCTCAAATTTGCTACTTTAAGTAGCAGTTACTCAGTTTTTTTATTTATCTTAAATATTTTTAGTTATCTTAATATCTAATAATTATCTTTAATATCTTAAAAATTTTTATTATAATTTTTTCCTTTAACTCTTACTAATAACACAGCTACGTTTTGATTATTTTTCAATAATGTGAAACTTATATACATACAAAACTATTTATACTTATTTATATATATAATCATTAATGATATTTTTTAATAATTTTTTTAAAAATGTTGCTATTTGGACAAATAACTATTTGTTATATCCCTAGTGCAAATGCCATATTGGTAGCGTTCAGCAGATAAGGCATAAATATAACAAGCACTATTTCTAGTAAATCTTTGAAAATAAATCAACAATGGAAAATATTTGAACCATTTAACACGTATACTTCTTTTTCATTCATCGGCAAACATAAAAACATGGAGGGTTCAAGAGATTCTAAGAAAAGGTTCAAAATCAAAAGGGAATACTGAAAGCCCTATAAACTCCTGAAAAATTCAAGAAGTTGGCAGCTATATGCCACTGATTTTTTTTTTTTTTTATCATTATCTTCAGCTTATGTTACCATGAGATATGGAAACTGCTTGATTCCTCTGTATCACAGGATTAACATTTGTACTACCACTGCCAGCATTAAATGGAAGTCCAAGAGCAGCATAAGCTCGCTGCATATCAGCTGGAGCAGGTCCTTGACTTGACTGACTTGTTTGAACTGCAGCAGCTTTAACATATTTGAAAAAGAAAAATAATGAATCATTAAAATCATTTATAACTTTAAACTTAAATCAACTAAATAAAAGAGAATATAATTATTTCAAATATTTAAAATGTCTTATATAAATTTTATGAACATTTTTTCCATTATAAAACCATTCAATGACAATAAAACCTTTCTATTCCACATGACCCTACTTTAAGACTTTAAAATGTAGAATTAAGAACAAAATACCATGACTGATTCTGCATATTTAGAATCCAAGTATTATGAAACACGGTAAAAGCTTTGTAAGGGAACAATAAATTTAAATTAGTACATGGCGCCTATTTAGAGTAACAAATTAGCTTAGATATTTTTATCTTCAATCTCAGAACATAACAACAAAAATCTTAAGAAAGGCAATATCAACTGAAATAAAGAAAAAAAAATGAGACAAATACAGATTTATGATTGATGTTGTGCTTCAAACTTTACTAATCTGTATAAAGACATATTCTTAAGCAGCATAAAAAGGTTTTACTTTTCAGAAAAAGATTGAAAAGTTGAGATTGAAGAGTCACAATGAAACTGCATAAAAATTACCAATATTGAGAAGTGGATTACATACGCTGAGTGGAAGTAACAAAAAAATTAATCAGTCAAGAAAGCTTTAAAGAATATTTTTTTTAATTTCATTTATTTACTTGTTTTTAAAGAAACTGGTTTAAAGGATTTTTTTTTTTTTTTGGCGAGAGCAGGAAAGGGATTAAAGTTCGATGTGTAATAGTTCTTTTCAAAAGTAATATTTCCAATGACATGATTAACTAGAGCTACTTAATGTTCTCATTTTGTTGTTTCTTCGGATATGAAAGATTCATAGAAATAATATTAATATAACATTAAGAACACATAGCACTTCTGGTAGATTAATAAAATTAGGAATTTCACTATGTAGGTGCTTTCACAGGGTGACCACTCTAATCTGATTTCAAATTTCCTTGATTTTTTCAGGTAAAAATCTTATAAATTCTAGGTCAGCATGTTTTTTATTAATTTTTTTTTTTATTCTTTATTGAGAGTAGGATGGGTACAAGAAAAGTGCTAATATTATAAACTATTTTATTTAAAATGTAATTTTTTTAATAAGTCATCCTGAAAAAATAATTAGAAAATTTATTTTAAAGCAAGATTTTGTTTTTATTTTCTAAATTTTTAATGTTTTAGTACAACTTGAATTTTTAAAAAATTTAAGATAAATGTGGAGAAAATAATATGCTTAATTTCTAGAATATATTGTTTATATTGAATAAAATTGATTTAATGTGTTACTTTAAGTAGTTTTTGTACATAATGTACCTAAATGGCAAATACAGAGAGACCAAAAAATTTCTTGGATAAGAACTGTTTAATATATTTTCATTAAGCAAAAGAAAATAATTCCAGGCGATAATAATCAATAAATTTTTAAACTTATTTACATTTCAATATAGAGCCATTTTATACTCTATATTATCCAATTATTTCCCTTTTTTTTTTAAATTCATTGATCATATTTTCTTTAAACCAATATCTAAAGTCAAGTGTTTAAATAATGTTTGTTTTGAATTAGCATAATTATTTTAAGAGATAGTCAGTATTCACAAATGAATGCCACAAGTGCAAAATTATCAAATGTCTTGTTGCATATTCATTAGAAAACAACTAGATAAAATTCTTTTCTTTTTTTTTTCTTATTTGAAAGTAAAATATTTAAAGAATTCCAATCTAACCACAGGGTGTTTTAAGTAGTTTAGATTAGTTAATTGTTTTATTCTTAAAACTGGGCAATTCCATGGTGTTGGACGTAAAAAAATAAACATAAATTTCTTAGAAAAATTCTCTCATAAAACAAAAGTTTATAATTATAAAATTTGAGTATCAAATATTTAGTACAGCATAAACAATCAGAAAAGAATTTGTTGTATAAAATATTATTATGATAAGTTCAAATTAAAAGGATAAAATTGTTGGCATCAATGTTGGTAAATTGCATGAAAGCAAAAAATTATTACTTATTTACAAATTATCTTAACTCGATGAATTTGTTAATGATTTACATGTAAACTTGACCTAATTTTGAAGCTTCCATTTGAATAAAGAATTCTATGCAGTTATTAACCTGTAAATGCGATATAGAATTAATTTGAAATTTTTTACTTCGGTCATGGACATTAACTTTTCAAGTTGTATATAAATTTAGGTTAGTGATAACCATTATAATGACTCAAAATTACTTTAATTTTAATCTTAATATTATAAACATTGTTTTCGATTTAATAGCTTTGTTAAATTTTTATTGTCTTCTATTTCCTATTGGAATAGATAGATCAATGTGTTTTATAACATTTTCCATCTTGTAAAAGTTAGTTGAAAAATCACTACTTTTAATTTAAACTGTGTAATAATTATGAATCTGGTGTTCTGTATCCCCACAGTGTTCTACTCCCGCTCATTGAAAGATTACAAAAAGAATTATTTTATCACTGATCTGGAATGTCTCGCTATTGTGGACACAATAAATAAATTTTATCATTACTTGTTTGGGAAAAATTTTACAATGCATACAGGACCATGCAGCCTACCTTCGGCTTAAAAATCTTAAAGGGAGATTATTTCACTGGTCACCTTAGCATATATGATTATACTGTAAAAAATACAAAAGATAGCCCAATTGAAGAGGATATGCTTTAAAGGGAAGCACCAGATCCAAAATTAAATGTACACAATGTTGGAAGTCAAGTAAAACATCTTTTGCAATTAACTGAAATTATTAAGGCTAAAAAGAGTTACAATTTAACTTGAAAATTTGTCGAAATTAATAATTTATTATGTCTACGTTAAAAAGGATTTACTAAACTTGGGGTAGCATTTTTATTACAATTGAAATTAATTAAAATTGCTCATGAAAAATTTGGACATTCAAAAAACAATTAATTTACTAACTACTGTTTATTATAGGCAAAATTGTACTTCTCATATAACTAAATTTACTAAGCAATGTCACACATGTCAAATAAATAAAAAGCTCAGACAAAAAAGATTTTGGCTTTTACAAGCAATGCCTCTGGTTGATAAACCGTTTGACTTACTTACAATTGATAGTGTTGGTGGTTTAAACCATTATAATTTATCTGAAAAGTATTTGACCTTAATTATTGACCATCTGATTCGATGTAGGTGGGCTTCCGCATCAAAATCAATTACAACAGAAACTTACAAAACTTTTCTTCATCATACTTTTCCCCAAAAAAATAAAAAAAAAGTGATAGAAATGCAGCTTTTACATTTTCTCATTTTAAAAAATTTCCTTAACATCACAACATTCAACAGTTTTTAACTACAGCTCATAGGTCTGAAACTAATGGAAAAGTAGAGAGATTAGGACAAACTATAATCACATGTTTAAAGTGTAAAATTAAAGAGAATTCTTCCAAAATACTGTGGCCACCATTATTAAAATAAGTTATTCAGGAATATAATTTAACTCCACACTCATTTACGAAATTTCCTCCGTCATATTTATTAAATGGCATAGTTCCATTTGAAAATCCTTTAAAAGAGAATTATTATCCTCCAATCAAAGAAGCTAGAAAAATAGAAATTGAAAACACAACACGATACAAGAAAAATAACAGTTCATTAACGTTTTTTAGACTTGTAGATATAAACTTTTCACCGGGTGACACAGTCATGTATGAAGAGTTTAAATATCCTAACAGTAGAAAACTCTCTCCAACTTTTAGTGGTATTTATAGCATCAAAAGATGTCTAATGTGAATTATGAAATAGATAAACAGAATAGTCATACTATGAAAAAACAGAAATTATGCATGTTTCCAAACTAAGAAAATATTATGGACCAGAAAATTTAAAGCTTAACCATGAATAAAATTTTCTAAATTTTTTTTTAAAAGAAATATTAAAGAGATTAACAAATATAGGATTTTTTTTGCATTGTATAAATTTAATAACATGAAAATGTCATATATATGGTTCTTATGAACATGTTACGCCTTCTTCGACGGAAGATCCAACCCCTCAAAATTTCTACAACGGTTGTGTTTACCTGTATTCAAAATAAATATGGGGCAAAGTTAATACAGTATAACAATAAACAAATCATATTTTTCATTGCTGTATATTTTGAGACAGGATCTTCCGTATCAATATTGCTGATACACAAGATTGTTTTCCTCCTCTTGAGGACTACAGCGTTGTATCCAGTAACAAGCCCTTAACTATACTATAATCTTAAATTCTAGATTAAGACGCAAGCGTCCTTTTTTATTTCTCTTTATTCACTTTGAAAAGATATGTGGATAATGAATTTCTGCATACGTGTTTTTAAGTTTATTATTTTTAATGCTTTCTTTATTAACTTTTAAAAAAAAGTCTTCACTTTTAGCATTTTGTGATGTTACTACACAGAACTTTGCAGGAAAATACAGAATAATATTAGAGACTCTTCTTTTTTTATAATGTGTGCATTAACTTTGATAAATTGCTTATAAAAGATATTTTAAAGTAATCATTACATATTGTTATAGGAAATAGGTATGCATGTTTTTGTGTACGCAACTTTTACTTTGCATTTGTTACTGTTGTTTTGCTTAAATGTTTTCTATTTGATAATTTGTTGTGCGTTTTGTTAGTTTTCATTAAAAATTCTGATGAAAGGTGTAGCAAGTAATTAACCATTAAAAAAAATTTCCTAAGTTCTAAATTTAATATGAAAAAAATAAAATTTTGGGGATGTAATATAGAATGCCTCATACAAGTCTTTCTACATTAAATCATAAGCTTAAAATAGATTTCCCTTACTAGTTTTAAGATGTAGAAATCATTCTCTCACAAAGAGTCATAAAAAGTACAGATGCCAATTAAAATATTATTTTCTGAAGTTAATGGCTAATAATTCTTAGCAAAATAAGTATTAAGAAAATCTTAAAAATTCCCTATCATCAGAATGTGGTCATCTTTGGAACATATTAGAATCTCTAAATTTTCCCATTTGAATGACATTTGATTAAGTTTAGGATATTCTTGCAACCAATTTCCTTTCAGAATCCCTGTTTAAATATCATGAGCCATCAAAAATACATGCTTTTTTATATTTTCATGGCTAGATAAATCTGTGCCAAATCCCAACATCATTACCATGGAAACCCACCTTTGTAATCCATGCCAAAATCCAACGTCAGCTGTTAAATAAACTTAATATAAATTAATAAGATGCCTATTTATTTGAATTAGCCAAAGTCTCTTGAATTATCAAGCCTTTGAAGGAATATTATTACATTGTAATTCCAATAATAACTGCCTTTTGCATATATTAAAATAAAATAAAAAGAATAGAATTTCCTTATTAAAAAAGAATAAAGATATTTTTCAAGTTGGATTAAAGATATTCTTCATATATTCTTATAACAGAATTTACATTTCAGGCTCTTAATTACCTTTCTTGAAAACTAGCAATTAAAAGTTTACAGAGATATCAGAATCTCTAAAATTTATTTTAGAGATGAATTTATTTAGAATCTCTAAAATTTATTTTAAATGATAAAAAAGGTATTGTTTACAATACCTTTTTTATCATTTAAGAGAGCTTTCTTCTTTTCTTCAAAAGTTTAAAATATTTTTGTGACTTTTAATTTTTAAATTTCAAAACCAAATAAAATATATATTTTATTGGGACTCGAAAAATCTCAAAATTTAGTCAACAAATTTAAAGGGACATTCTAAAAAAGCATACAGTTAGTCAGTTGTAAGAAAGTACAGTAATGTTATATACCAATTCAATAATATGAAAAAGTAAAGCATTGTAAATAGTTTCCTGAACTTTCTATATTTTTTGAAACTGATGTTCTTAAGTTCACTAAAATGTCAAGTAGTATCTTCTTCCACTATGCACGTACTTGAAACAAATGCAATAATATTTAAATTCCCGACACAATAAAATGAAACATTTAGCTATCTTGTTTTCTACCTGGTAGCAAGAAACATGCACAATTTATACAGCAATCCCTTTTCCCCCAAACACTTTAAGTTATTTTACTGTTTAATTATTTAATGAATAGTTGTATGTAAAAATTATAAAGTTTACCAAAAAACCAGAAAATACAATAACTTACACTTTTGATTGCATATAAAATCAATACCAGACAAAATTAATACATTCAAATAATTGCTTACTAAATTTAATAGAAAGTAAAATAAATCACAATCTAGCAAAAGGAAACAGCTATACTGAAACCTGGGCAAATTAACTTCCTAATGAGAAAAAGAGCCCCATAAGATTTTTGCTTGGGCCAATTAAAAAAAAACTGTTCGACTTAGTTATTTATTAAAAATCAGCAGTTTTTGTTTCAGACAACTAAAAGGCTTAATATGAAACAATAATTAGTCTCAACTTTGACTGTTAATGAATTTTCTTAAGTTAAAAAATAACATAGCATACCATATTGGAATAACCAAAATTAAGATAATCTGTTTGTTTAATTTTTAAAATTCAGAAGTCCCATAAACAATAAAATTAAGTGGGTATTCAATGACAAAGATCATAAAGACAGAAACATTTTGAACCTATCCACACAACAAAAAAAAAATTTTTTTTTTTTTAAGTAAACTAGTCAATAAAGTTAT
Organism: Parasteatoda tepidariorum; assembly: GCF_043381705.1. Classification (NCBI taxonomy): domain Eukaryota; kingdom Metazoa; phylum Arthropoda; class Arachnida; order Araneae; family Theridiidae; genus Parasteatoda; species Parasteatoda tepidariorum. Next base: position 69,078,692 of record NC_092214.1, read on the forward strand.
TTCTCTCTACACCTTTTAGTAGATTATTGTTTTAACATAAATTTATGCTCTGACTCTCACCCAAACAACATTCCCATTCATTTTTTTTCTTTTTTTAAAAAAAATTTATACAGGGTATCTGCTACATTTTAGTTTTCAAATTCATGACTTTTCATGACTTAACAAAGTTACTATTTTCTCTGACAAAAACAGAATAATAAATTTAAAAAGCACTATAATAACATAAATTAAAATGATAGGTATAACCAAAACTGTTATTTTCTGCATCTTCATATTTATTGATTTCAAATTTAAAAACAGAGTAAAGAAAGAGTTGAAGCAGTAAAATAGCTGAAAAAATAATAGCTGAGCAAATAATCTTCTTCTTTTTTCTGCAGAATTATATTCTGAAGATACTTTTGTTGTTCATCAGAAAGGAAAGAAATACTCCTGATTTTTCTGTTCATTTCAGAATTAAAAAAATTTGCCAATGACTGGCTTGCTTCGACTAGAATTTTAAATTGCTAAAATAAAAATAAATAAATAATAATAATTCTGAAATCACAGAAGTTTAAAAGATACTTCGTTCTAGAAATGATGTTTTTTCTTTCATTCTTTGAAAGAACACCATAACTTTTACATGATAAGAACATGATAAAAACTTTTGACTCTGAGTATATATTATAATAATCTCTGAGTATATATTATATGAATAAAAAATGACTCTGAGTATGGATTTTGTTACAAATTCAGATATTCGGAAGACCATGAAATTGGGGGGGGGGAATCCATTTTTAAAATAAAATTTTTTGGCGACCTAAATCTATGACTTCCATGATTTTTTTTAAAAAATAGTTCAAATCATGACATTTCATGGCAAATTCTGTTCAATACTGAAATTCATGACTTTCCAGGTGCGCGGATACCCTGTTTATATATTTGATTAAAGCTTCAATTTGGAAATTGATTTTAACAATAATGTAACAAGTGGAGCATTAAAATAAATTTTAAAAATTATAAAGATAGTACCTTTTTAGGAGCAATTTTTAAGCTTAAATTAGTATCAAAGACAAAAATAAAAAAATTAATAAATATGTAAAAAGATTAGTCAATTTATTTTCCCTTTTCAGTGTAGTATATCATTATATCTTCATGTAGCTTATCACTGTTTCACAATAAACGTTTCAATTGCACCTTTTGTAACTGAGATAAAAAGTTAAACAATGAACAATTTATTAATTTTAATTGCTTGGAACTAAATTTATTTTCAATTGTTTGGAAGCTATTACATTGTATTAATTAAATGCTAATAAAAATCAAGCTGCATAACAATAAAATACACATTTGAAGCTTTAAAATTATATAAAATATATTATGTTTGCTAAAGTTTGAAATTTTGGCATTTTGGTTTATTTTTCTTGGAATATTATAAGTTCACATACTTAGACTATTTTAAAATCAGAAAAATATAAATAAGTCAGGGAAGTATTTTTTAGGTCACATAACTATAACATAATTATTAACACTATCACCAGCAAAGAAATGTGTGCTTAAGTAGTGATAAACATTCAATACCTTTCACATTAAAAAAAAAAAGTAAAAAACTTTGAACGGATAACTCTTGTGTTTTTAGAAAATTTTATTTTTATTTTTAATCTTTTTAAAAAATATATATATTTAAAGACATAAATGTCCCAAACCAGAAAACTGACCATTTTAATAAGAAATGTTTAGTTTAGACATTGTTTTCCATAATGATTCCAATTTTTTTATGGTTCTGAAGATTTCGGTTTAATTTCTTCATAATTTCATAGTAAATATGTTCAATTTTTTTTTTATATATTTCATTTTTCTAATTTTATTTGTATTTTGTTCATTGATTGCCTGAATTGTGAACATATCATTTTATTCAGAAAAACAAATAGATAACAAATAGGGATATTAAAAGTTATTTAAAATAAAATGAGTTCCAGAAATCTATTTTTAAAATAATGATTAATTTTTTCGAGGTTGATTTTGTAATTTTAATGATTGCTATCTGTATTTCACAAATTGGTACCGTTTTAACTGCCACCCCCAACAAAAAATGCACATTTTCGGCCAAAATTTGGAAAAAGGCATTTAATCAAAGTTTTATGGTTATACTCTTTCTTCATGAAATCCTTTATAGCTCCTAAATCTAAACTTATTGTTCAATTCACTAGCTTTTGACTCTGAATAGAAAACAAAGAGGAAACAATACTTTAATTGTTTAGATAGCAATATGAATTACATAAACAGCAGAACAACCACTAAAGTTAGCATTAAAAAACAGTTCATTTAGTAGCCCTGACAAACTTGATTCACAACTCCTGCGGTTTTATTCAATTTTCCTTAATTATAAAATATTATGACATTTAAATTTCAAATTAAAGTAACCACCTTTTGACACATATGATTCTAGACTATTCTATCATAAATCAATGCTTTTTAGACTATTTTTATATGGTTTTTCAAATTCCGATAATTTTATACGAATTTGATAATTAGATTTGGCACAACTTGCTAGTTTATCCACAATATATTTTTTACATTGTCTCTTTTTAATAAAATTAGTCATCAGTTTTATGAAAATAAACACTTGTTAGCTGTTTTTTTTTCCTTTGTAAAAATAGTAGCCAGTTGCCTTCCCTCTATTTTAACTCCTAAACCTAAATTAAACAATATTTAAATCTTGTGCAATTCTGAAAATTATCTCTGAATATTCAAATCAAACTTAAAAACATTTCACAAAACAAGAAAAAAAAAATAACCATAGTTATTATTTACTCAGAACTACCAACTATTCAGTCATAAACATAGTTCAAAAAATGCATAGTGCACCAAAAAATGCATAAGTCATTTTTTTAACCATAAATAAGAAGTTAATTTTTATTTTAAATTATAGCCCATATCAAGTGACCAGTACAAAATGATGACTCTTTTTTAGATGTGTGATGTAAAAATTGATTTTAGCATTATGCAGAGGTTTAAGTTTTATTTTATTATTTATGAATTTATCATGAACAATCGGTGGTGGATAGTGACCCTAGTGGTTTGTGCCAAAATAGACAAAAAAATGTGACTGGGTGAGGGGAAAATTTTATTTAAGGTATAAATGCAATTTTGAGGTGGTGTTGCAATTTTGAGCTGCAAACACCACCTCAAAATTGCAACCATTGGATCAAAGGATAATTAGGAGTTTTAAAGTGAACTACAGAAAGCAGTTGATAAGCAAACTTGCAGATACCATCGATGAAAAAAGTTCTCTTCCAAAGATAAATGTGTTGGATGCTATCAGACTGACTGATTATGCCTGGAGAAATGTGTCACTGGAAACTATTCGAAATTGTTTTAAAAAGACTGGTTTTAGGAATAACTGTGAAGAGGATGAAGAAGAGGTCGAAGGCATCAATGAAGAAAAAGAAACAGGTGACAATGAAAATGCAGTGCCACATTCGCAAGAATGGAATACGATAAAATCGGGAATTAATGTTGATATTAGTTTTGAGGATTTTTTACAAGTGGACAACTGTCTGGCTACCTGCGGAACATTTACAGATGCGGAAATCATTGATAATGTAAAAGTATAAGATGAAGAAGAAGCTGAAGATCATATTGATGAATTAAAAGTGAGTGCAAAAGAGGCAGAAAAAGTTGAAGAAATCTTACAGAATTTTTTTGAATCCCAGGAAAATGTTGGCTATGAGGGATTTGCTGCTCTTTCTAACATTAGAAGAATTATTCAAGCAAAGAAGGTTAGACGTCAAAAATCTTTGAAAGATTATTTTCAGTGTTAAAGGAAAGTTAAAAAAATGTTATCTGAATAGATGTATATGGTATAATTAATTAAAATAAATGCCTTCATTTTCTAATAAAAACAATTAAAGCACTTTTAATAGAATTTCTCAATTAAATTTCATTTTTTAAGTACCTCTATAACTCGAAACCTCTTTATCTTGAATTTTTCGCCTTTCCCGTGAGATTCGAGATAAACAGGTCCGACTGTATTTTGAATTTTAGGTATTACTTTTTGATCCGCTCCATTTGCATTGATTCTATCATAAAACCATCGCGTTTATTTATAGTTTTTATTTAACTCTTTCTAGGTAGTTTTTTCCATTTCCAATATTTTTAATATGATGCAAGAACAGATTTTTAAGTGCAAATTTGGTGACAAAGTTGCACTTTTCAATTAATGAATACGAGTAGTTTTGGAGCAGCTTGGTGCAATTTCTGGAAAAACTGCATCTTGGAGTAGGTATTTCGTTTTGGAGCAGTTTGGCACAATTTGCAAAGCTGCTCCAACCCTACAGATTAGAAAACCATAAAATGTCTTTAATAAAAAATTTTAATTTGCATTTGCATTGCTCAATAAATATTTATTTAGTTATTTATTTTACTTTTGTTCCATGAACATCACAGTTAATTTATTTTTAAATAAGCCTTTGTATTGATTTTTTAAAAAAACATTACTTTTTCACCATTTTTATACAGTTTGTAAGGGTTACTATTGTGAAAAATTTCTAGTAAATCTAAGCAACACACATAAAGAAAGCTGATATATCAAATTTTTACATATAAATACTAGTAGGCATAAGGGTAGTTACCCTTATACAGATTTCACTTAACATCTAAAAATTATGAAAATTGTTTGCTTTATTAGGTTTATTATCTCTTATAATCTTTACTCCTTATATGGCTTGCAACTAAAAAATTAATTTTCAAGTTCAACTCTGAAACATTTTCATCCCACCATATACAAGCAGGTACTATTTAATGTCAATTGGCCAATTAAAACTTGAAAAATCTCTGGCGACTAACTTATGAATCGATTCATTTTATTATATTAGCCGCACCAAATATATAATTTTTTAGCAATTAAAATGTGATTTCTTCCAACAGATACAATTATAAAAATTAAAAATAAATGATGCTCACCTGCTTGTTGTTGTCTGCGATCTGATGCTTGTTTTAAAGGCAAACACACAGGGCAATCACTTCGTGTACAATTTTTCCAGTGAGATATTATTTGCCTAGATGATGAGCAGTGAGGAACCCCACATGATTTACCTGCTTGACAAGTTGTCATGTGACTTAATACATGTTTCATAGTCCGACAATGAGGTAATGAGCACTGTCGTACGTCTCCATTGGACTGACTTTCACGCCTCTGGCATTTGTGAGCATGAAGAAGAAGCACAAGTTGTTGCTGTATAAGTTTTCTTTTCTCTGGGTCAGCTGTAGGGGTTGGGCCCCCTACAGTTGATGGAGTAACAGTTACAGTACTTGTCGAATTTTGCTGAACAGTACTTGGAGTCATAGGAAGATTTGATATAGGTATTTGAGAAACAGAATGCTGAAACAATAAAAGTACATAAATTTCTATTTAATTTTTGCATAAATAACTATGCTGTTAGTATAAAAAATAGAATTTTTGCTTTGAAGTTAGAAAATATGCAAAACATATTCCCCTCCATTTTGCTGGAAATTTATTTCACTGTAAATTTAGTGTACTGTAAAATTAAGCGGTCAATAAATAAATTACAATCCATTAATTAAAAAGTGTATGATTTCAATACAATACTGTAAAATTACAATACTGTAAATACAATACTGTAAGATTTTCGATAGTCAGCAAAGAACGTTTCATACCTTTCTTGAGCTCTGCATGAAATTTTAGATTTATTGGTTAATTTATTAAAATAGATAAAAAAAATTATACGTACTTATTTTTCAACACTTTCTAATTCAATTTTTAACGCTATTGATGTAAAAACTACGTAGTTCGGTTATATATATAAATTATCAAATACAAAGACTACCACTAATAAAAACATTGGATTATAAATTCAGTCACTTTCGGATAAAATCTGCCACACATGAACAAAAGAAAAAAAGCTACTGGTGTATAAAATTTTCTTGAGCAAATTAATGAGTCAGAGTTAAGGAATGAAATAGGAAGGGGGAGTGCAAAAGAATCCAAATGAAAACATCTGAATGAAGGAAAGTTATTGAATGCTCATCAACATTCATATCACTGAACATCGGACATGCAAAAGTTCAAAGGCGCTTATTTATTTATTTTTAGTACATATACTACATCTAAATTTTCATTGCTACCATTAAAAAAGTATTGTTCAAATCTTGTTTCAGAATTAGCCTAACTGCAAAATAAAAAGAATTGCAAAATAAATTGACTAATTAGTTGAAGTACATTACACATTTTTTCATAAAAAAAAGTCTATGGAAACCTGATATGAATTAATTTTATCAGCTGAACGATTAAATTTCAATTAGCAAAAAATTATAGATACCTTTATATTAGCACCTTGGTTAGGATGTCCTAAAATGGTTTGATGAGGCAGATGAGGTGCAATCACAGTACTATGAGTCGCAGCAGATGACACAGACAGACTGACGGATAGATTTAAATTCATGTTTGCAATGGGAATGTGACTACCATTAATGAGTGAAGATGTTTGTTGGTTTACTGGTTGTTGTACAACAGTTATTGGAGAATGAATTTGTGCATTATTGCCACTATTATTACTAGCAACAGATGTAGGAAGTGACATAAGGTTACCTTGTGTACTTAAGGAGCTTCCTTTACTTTGCATTAATAACAAATTGTTATTCATGCCTAAAGTTCCAGTTGAATTACTTAAACTATTGGTCAAACTATTGGAAATATTCGTAATAACAGCTGTGCCATCTGTAGCATTAATATATGAAGATGATACAAGCGAACCTGTTTTATTTATAGTAGCATTAGGAGTATTTAAATTAGTAGAATGAGGACTTTTAACAGCTGTCATAGTTGCTAAATTCGGACTTGTGATTTGCTGTGATGTAGATATACCACTATGGGATGGAGGTGTAGATACGGTGCTATGAGAAACATTTGGCTTAGACTGTAACAGTTGAGACAGCTGTTGATGCCTTTGTGAATTAACACTTGCAACAACAGAACTTTCAACAGAGACACTTTCTCCAGAGCCATTCAAAAGATTTTGCGGAGCTGACGATTGAGATGTAGGAGCTTGTGTTGGAAGATCAGACGTTTCAAGCCCAGTAGGCACCATTAATTCTTCAGGCAACTCATTTTCCAAATCCCACAGTTTAACATATGAAAGGTCTAGGGAAAAAAATTTTAAAACATGAACACAGATAAACAACCATTGAACAACACATGAAACACAGATAAACAACCATTTATAAAAAATAATCCAATGCTCTAAGCTGACCTTGGATAGGACACATGAAATTCACAGTACAACAAAAGGTTAAGTATCAAAACATATAAATTCTGAAAATAGGTAAAACTCAAAACTATCCAAATGTAATTATTATGATATTATGCACATAGAACATTAAAAAATGAAAAAATAACTATCTTGGAGTGTAAGCTTGGAGTACCTAGACGTAAGCTTGGAGGGACTATCTTACCAAGCAGCCGATGCAACTTTACTCAGTGACTAAGATTGAACTGGGTGCAATTGAGAAAATGTAGCAGGTAGTTTTTTTCCTATGTCAAGGAGCCAGCGGCATCAACCATTTTCCTTCAAGCAGCAGTTTGGGCTGCATTGACGAATGCTGTTACTCATTTATATGTGAATTAGAGATGCAAAGTAAATGAAGATTGTAACAGTGTAGGTTTGAAGGGGTAGTCTTGGGACACAGCTCATATAACCCTACTCAGTTGTTGAAATTGAATTTAAAAAATTGGGTGGAGAATAAAAAGGTGTAGGATTAGAGTGGCTATCACCCTACACAGTAGATACAACTTTAATAGCTGTGGAGGTAAAGCTTGGTGTAATAGACAAGGTTAGTGAGGACAGCAATCATGAGGCCCCTCCTCCAGTGGGTTTTAAATAAACTTAGGAACACAAACATGTTGTTTCCAACTGAAACCAAAGTAACATGTTTGCTATCAATTTTTAGTTGAAAATACTTTATTAAACTAAATTAAGAGACAGGTTGGAATAAAAACTAATCAGCTTGATATAATAGCCACATTGATTTTCAATTTAAGACCAGTTAAATTGTTAAAAATAAAAGATTGGTTATTTGTTTCAATTTTTTATTTGTCAGGTATCAAAACTTTGAAAGATCATAGCAGTTTTTACAGAATTACAATAACTGTATATATATAAGAATATTCATTAGAAACATATATATGTGTGTGTGTGTTTAAAATAACACTTCGTGGCCCAGACAAAAAATGCAGACAACAGGGAGTTTTCAGCATACTTTGTTTTATTATTATACTTTTGGAGAAGATCAGCAAAACTTGGAATCCACAAAAATGAGTGTTGTGCTTTTTATGATAGCTGTCATCCGGAAAAATTTTTAATAGTTCTCATCACTTAGGTTAATCCCTTCTTACTTAAGGGTAAAACTTTTTATGATAATTATTTCTAAGAAATGTAAACATTACCTACTTTTAACAGGAAATAAATCTCTATGAGAAAGCTTTTTGTTTAGAATAATGTATGAAGGAAAAGATTTCAGACAAAGAACTAATAAAAAAAAAGACTTGTTAGAGATTTTTATATTACATACACATCCAGTCCTTGTCAAAAGTAGGAGCAGATACCTGTTTTTCCAAAAACTTCGAAACAAAAGATACTGATCAATCTAAAACTTTCAAACTTGTTTTCAAAGTAAACAACATTTTTAATGCAAGGAAACAAAATATAAGCTTCAATTCTGCGAAATAAGTATACTGCATGAAATAGGCCAAAAATCGTTGAGAGGATACAAAAAAAATTATGTGTGAAGTGGGGCATGTAATTGTCCATTGCAGGAGGGGTAAGGAAAATAAAGCACCAATACATTCAAGTAGACAAAATTAAATTGAACTTTGAAAAGAAAAAATTAATAAATGAGAGAAAAGAAACAAACTCTGGGATGACAAACAAAATGTGTGATGATCAATTTAAAAGAATTATGGTGATTTAAGCTCAGACTAGTATTGCTGAAGAATATTTAGTCAGAGCACTGGCACTGGAAAATATCAAGTCAGAGTGTTGGCACTGAAGAATTAAATGAGAGATTCATATCATTTTAAGTAGGGATCTGATTTTTGGACAGAAATGGTAAAAGGACTCAGAAATGGTAAAATAAGGAATTTATCATAGCAATTTTTCGTCATTTATTTTTGTAAAATTAGATTAGGGAAAAAAAACTATTTTACTTATTTTACTTTAAATGTACATTTTTAAGATATTTTCAAATTCAGATTTTCAAACTAATCATTAGTTCAAATGAATTAAAAGTATAAAAAATAATTTTTCATGTACACTTTTAAAAAATCAGAACAATAAAATAGAATATCAATGATGTATACATTAGAAATTAATATAAAAATGTTATTATCAAGTCAGAAGACCAGACCACTGACAATATATAAATACACGAATGTTTTATTTAAGCCAAAAGTTAATTTAAAAGTCAATATATGATCAACATTAAAAAACGTCCATGGCAAAAACAGGCCTCGTAGTGGTTCAAATAGAGAATCAGGAGTAATTAATACAAAAAAAATACTAGAAAAAAATCAAGACAATTTAAGGACAGAATATTCTTTAAAAAAATAGAGTAAGAAGAAAAATTAACTTAGTTGCTCAGTTTTATAAATTATTACTATCTGAAAAAATATAATTTATAGTTTGCTTAAGGACACATTTTTTCTCAATTATATAAAACTGAAAAACTAAAATTTCATTCCAATTATTTAATAACATTTTTTTTTCAGAACGACCTTATTCTATAAAAAAAAATTTATTAGTTCCAATCATATTTTAACAATTAGAGTGCTGAAAAACTCACATTATTTTGTGGTCACCAAACTTAATTTTTTTTTTTTAACTTGCTAAGAATCAATGCTTAAATAATTTAACTTAATATAGTCTCGACATCTGCATATGCAAGAATAAATTTGCAGAAAAGATTAACAAAAAAAAAACATCTAACCTTTTATTATTTAAGATAAGGGGTGCACAACCTTTTTGAGTGAAGGGCCACTTGTATAGCAGGTTGACTAACGAAAGTGCCAAAAAAGAAGTCAAAAAATGAAAAAACTAATACTTTTTCAAAAATAATTTCCATTTTTATCTTATCGAAAACAGATTTATTAAAATAGGTAAATAAACATTAAAACAAGAAAAGAAATGTTTTTTTTTAATCATATCACGCAATGCAAAAATTATTCATTTTTAAAAATAAATTATTATTAAAAAGACTGCAATGCTCACAGAATGAAAGTAGAAAAAAATTTTGTATATATTAAGTAATATAAATTAAAAATGTACTTTATTATTTCTTTTTAATGATTATAAAATTTTTTTTACATAGTAAACGTTTTCCTTTGGGGGGGGGGGAAAGATCATTCAAGCAATAAAAAATTTAATTCAAAATTACAAATAGCGAGCAGTTTAAAAATTCGCGTTTTCCACCACTTGGTGATTTCCTCAACTTGTAACAGCATTGCATTTAAATTAGAGATGTAACGAGTATTTGGCCTTTTAGTCAAAAATTCAGTTGGTCAAGTGATCAACCAAATATTCAGCAGAGTATTTTTTTCTAAGTCTTTTGAATTTGTATAGATATGACAAAGAGTAATATAAAATTGTATTCTTAACTACAGCGCAACCTCGAAAATCCGGACTGTTGGGGGGTTTGGAAGGTCCGGATTTCCGAAATTTCCGGATTTTAGATACCTTACTTAAATTGATAGAATTATCGAACTTTCGAAGTTGCCAGGCCGATTTCGCGATTAAACGCGCGTGTGTAGACCTTCGACGTCAATTTTAACATAAATATACTCTTCAAATAATAAATAAAAGACATTAAAAATCAAACTTTCGTCATTTTCCCCCCGTAATCGATCGTTTAGATAACATAATATTAGCAATTAAAACTAAAAATATAGGCTTAAAACGCGAGCTGAATTTCAACTTATCGCTGAAACAGATGCTTCTAGACTAGACTGTACCAGCTGATACTAATCCTTTTTTTGTTGGGGGATGAAAGAACTTGTCCTCGCCTCCTAAGCTTCCAGGTTAAGAAAGAACCAGTCAGTTTTCTTTCTTCACAAGGAGGAAAAACAAGGAGGAAAAACAAAGTGGTAGAAGAATTCCTTCTCCTGAGGGGATTCCCCTTCAGGAGGAGGGGATTCCCCTTTATATTCTTTGTTAACTATACAGAGCTGATAGGATTGACTGGAATTTCCTTATCAGCTATGAGCTTTCATTCACTCCCCACCCCTACCTCTTCATCTACTGCTTCATTGTTGGAGAAGAGTTGTGGGATTTCCCTTCAGGAGGAGGGGATTCCCTTTTATATTCTTTGTTATATATACAGAGCTGATAAGAATGACTGGAAATTCCTTATCAGCTATGAGCTTTCATTCACTCCCCACCCCTACATCTTCATTGTTGGAGAAGAGTTGTGGGATTCCCCTTCAGGAGGAGGGGATTCCCCTTTATATTCTGTGTTATCTATACAGAGCTGATAAGAATGACTGGAATTTCCTTATCAGCTATGAGCTTTCATTCACGCCCCACCCCTACCTCTTCATCTACTGCTTCATTGTTGGAGAAGAGTTGTGGTTTTGCACTCTTGCATTAAAATTTTTATTTTAAGCTATTTTTTTAAACTTTTTCTTTTGAAAATTTTTTCTGACGAACTGGACGTATGAGTCCGGATTTTAGAGATTTCCGGATTTTCGAGGTCATACTATTATAGCATTGTTTATTATAAGAAATAGTTTTTACACAAATTTGTTACATTTTAAAATCCATGTTTCTGCACATGGCTGGCAAATTTATCTTCTAGAAGACAAATAGAAAAACGAAGTTTGAAGAATTGAAACTAAATTACTTTATACTGACTTCTTTGCATTTCTGCTTTGACTATTTTGCACTTCTGCTTTTTTTTTAAAAAAAAGAATTATATTCAAACAAGTCAATTTCTTAAGTTTTTCGATACTTTTAGTTCTAAGATTTGAGTAAGATTTTTTTTGTTGTTTTTATTACAACTCATCATTTTAACGAAACCCCATACTATTGATTAATTGTCACTTTTTTCTTTGTACCTTAATATAGATAACCAGTAACATAGAAAAGTGAGAATTACAGTGTTTAAGTTTTGTTTTAGGAACTCAGAACAATTCTACTTATTTTTAATTAACTCTTCTTTATATAGCCATTTTTATTATGACACAGCATTTTTCATAATGAGCGTTACTAATAAGCTTCATTTTGTAGCAATTCTTTTCTTCTAAAAATATGGCAATGTGAAAAATTTTAAATTCAATTCGCGATCGCAACACTCGAATACGCCATCTGGGGAGAGACCGGTTTCATGCTTTTAGCCCTTCTCCCTTCCCTCTCCTCCTCTTTTCAGTTGTATAGGAAAGTACTACGATAATTTCCCTTTTCTTAATATTTTTCCTTTTTATGTAATAAAAATATTTTTTTAAATTTCCATGATACTTTTCTTTAGAACTAAGTTTAATGTAGTTTTCAGTTCCATACAGTTTTTTAAGTTAAAAGATTTTAATCTATGTGAAAATCAAGAGAGAAACTAACGTACTTCCTTCCTCTATGACTTTCCACAGGCTATTGACAGTTTCATGTGAAGTGTTGCCATAGGAAAAGAGTTCTGCTCTACGCCACCTGCAGCCCATTTCGATCGCCAATANAAAAAAAAAAAAAAAAAAAAAAAAAAAAAAAAAAAAAAAAAAAAAAAAAACTTCTCTTTTAACAGATGTTTTTATTATTGCGCAGCAATTCTTTAGAACATTTCTGTTAGACTATTTTCTTGACCTGTTCTGGTTAATTGGAAAACTGAGATGTTCAGCATTAAAATTTTTCCTTCGAAAATTAAGATCAATTTTTATTTTCTGTTTCGCTTTTGTATGGATGGGTGCTTGTGTAAAGCTTAGGGTGGTGGCGCTAGTGGTTAAATTGCTCTCGCAAGACTTCCGGGTTACTGCTTCCGAGATATTTTTATTCCGCAGGTTGAAAAAACGCGCCATCATATTATTGCATCATATATTTTACAGTATTACACATGTACCGAGTTCTTTCTTTCAGCCTTTAAACTTCAACATTATCATATTAATTTATAATCATTAGAATATTTCCTAATTAGGCTAACTTAAAAAGATATTTTTGGCGACATTTTATTCAAATGTAGCCAAATAAGGGATAAAATACAATACATGGCAAACCTTAAGAATTATTCACAACGAGATAATAACTTTCCAAAATTTATTTTGGCCTTACAACCTCTGAGAATCAATACATTTCTGAAAGCTCTTATGAATGGTACAATTATGTTTAGATTTGAACCCAAATTACAATAACAAAACTGCATAGAATATTAGGCTTGTTCACACATCGTATCGTAATCATAACATAAGCGGAGGGATACACCGGAAATTTTCTAAATTTTTTCCGGTTTAAGGACGCTTGTTATTGTTTACATTAGGCCACCCATCCATATAATCTTTAGTTCTTATGGATGGTGTTTTCGAGACACTAGGGGGCGCTGCAAGCTGTATACCGCTTATACTTCCGGGTAGTTTCCGGTGTATTTCAAAGCCATTTGGCTCACAACGTGATCATTGTGTTTTAAGATTCTTGCAAACGTGGTATTTGATTACTTATTACTTAGTTTACAATGAATTCTAAAACGCGAAGTGTTTCCTGTTGTGTCGTATAATAGTAGTGTTAAGTAGTAGTAATATGTGGTTTGATCAATAATAAATATGTAAACCTAACATATGAAAAAAAAATCGTTACAAAACACTTCTTACCTTGTCAATAATATATGCCAACTTTCAAATTTAAACCTGAATTATGTTTTAGCTTAATCTTGCTCCTCGAACAATATGCTAACATTAACGTAAGACGGTGCACAGCTTGCAACACAAACAAACAGTAATAAACAAATGGAAAAAGGCCAAATCAAGACCGCCAAAAAAGCGAGTTATTCAAAATCTAGCAACCATGTCACCTTTTTTAACAATATATTTCTAAATAACTAAAACAAATTTTCACTTCAAACTCACCAGAATTACAAAATAACATTAATATCTTACGAAATACGGCAAATTTGAGCTCAGAAATTATCTAATTTATTTTATTGAAAACAAAATTACGTGTTTGTACATTAAGTTTCTGGAGGCGGTACTACTCGGTGCTGTCTCTCCTATTGTGCTATCTGTCCTCTTCTATTTGACGAAGGTTTATAAGCCTATTTTGAGCACACAAGCCTGAAAATTTATGTAATTGCAGTAACCAATGCGTAATATCACCTCGCAGAATAACATGTAGTAAGCAGCTGCAACCACTCTAACCGGAACTAGAGCAGGCATACAGCTCGAGATCGTTATTGTTTACATTTGCACTGAAAACACCATCCATAAAGCATTTTCCAAAAGGTTTCTGATAGGCCTTAATTTTTAGCGTTGTTTTATGAAAACGTTTTTCCAGAAAATATTATTCTTCGCATTGAACTTTTCGTTTCAGAGTTGCTATGCTCTGCTGAAAAATTTTATTTGGCCCCGAATACACGGTGTTCGGCCAATTTTTTTTTGCTTTTTGCGAAACATTCGGTACTAGACCAAATCACAATTCATTACCACATTCGAACAATTCACATTCGTCGCTCTACCGAATACCGTTCGTAACCGAAACACCGTATCAAAGTGTTTATTTAAATGCGCGAATAGAGATTCGCGTGTCTCAATAACATTGTAGTTAATAATAATCACGTGGAAAAATATAAAAATTGAAAAAAAAATTATTTAAATTAATGCTGAACTCAGCACGAATAAAGCGTGTCAAATGAGCAATTTAAAATTCCTAATAAAATTATCGAAATTATTTGTTGTTGTTAATTTACGTCGCACTAGAGCTGCACAATGGGCTATTGGAGACGGTCTGGGACACATCCCGGAGGATGATCCGAAGACATGCCATCACAATTTTGATCCTCTGCGGAGGGGATGGCACCCCCGCTTTGGTAGCCCGATGACCTGCGCGCGAAGTCGAGCACTTTACGGTAGCACAGTTTAACGAGGACCAATACCGCACACCCTCGGTCCCTGCGCAGACTGATCCAAGTGGTCACCCACCCGCACACTGACCGTAGCCAGTGATGCTTGACTTCGGTGATCTGCTGGGAACCGTGTCTTAACGATCAGTCCACTAAGGGACCTTTATTCTTACGAATTGAATTCTTAAGAATTAAATTTACTGTCACAAATATAATTGCTAGATCGGATGATGAAAAAAAAAAGTCGTATAAGCAAATACACATTTAATGTTAAATGTTGTTGTTTTTCCTTAGTACTGTATTCTCTTTCAGGCACTACTCTTCTACTAGCATTAAAGCTCAAAACAATTTAATAACTAACGACAAATTGCAAAAACGTAAGTTTTTTTTGAGAAGCAAGGTAAAATGAAATGAAATGGCTTTTGACTTCACTGATAACAATAAAGGTTGATGATAGATTATGATCAACAAAAGTAAAGGTGCATTCTTTCAAAGTAAACAGTAAAATTTCCAAAAACAGCACAGGTATTTTTATTTTTGGAATTAAGACACTTTAGCTGGTGACTGCCTACATATGTTTGAAAAATAGACATTTCGGGTTAAGATTGTGAGATAAAAACAAAATGTTTGTTTTTCACTTTTCTATATTGACACCAAAAATTCAAAAATATTTCTTTTATTTATCTCTTTTTTGTTAAGTAATATTGCTCACTTAAATATGAAAAAAAAAATGTTGCCATAGTGGGAGTTTAGTAATTTTTTAACTTGTTACGAACATACAGTGTGCATTTAATATTAGCATTTTGCACAGGATCTCCTTATATGCTGTACTTGTTATACTGAGCATAGGAGTCATAATAATGCTCTATAACAGGAAAAAGTCAAGAAAAAAGGACAAATCAGGGCAAAATATTTCGTATTAGGAATATCAAGAAACTTTCGTTCCTTGTAAATTTTTTTAGAACTTCAGTTTTTAAAATGATCATATATTTTTCTAAAATGGTTAGTACAATATTATTTTAACAATAAATGATCATATATTTTTCTGAAATGGTTAGTACAATATTATTTTAACAATGTTTGAAATTTTTGTTTCGAAACTGCCTTAACCCTTTCGCGATGGGAAGCACCAACACGCGCTTATTTATCGCTGAGGCCGGCAGTCTCCCTCGTGACTGTCAGTCCCGCAGTGGACTAATCGTTAAGACACGGTTCCCAGCAGATCACTGAAGTCAAGCATCACAAGCTACGGTCAGTCTGCGTAGGGACCGAGGGTGTGCGGTATTGGTCCTCGTTAAGCTGCTCTACCGTTACCGTTAAGTGCTCGACTTCGCGTGCAGGTCGTCGGGCTACCCGAAGCGGGGGTGCCATCCCCTCTGCAGAGGATCAAATTTGTGATGGCATGTCTTCGGATCTTCCTCAGAGATGTTTCCCAGACCGTCGCCAATAGCCCATTGTGCAGCTCTAGTGCGACGTAAATGAACTACAACAACAACCCTCGCGAGTTTCTCTCCAGGGCCAGAAGGTTTCTTGCTGTTAAGCCTAAATCCATGAAATTACCGAAATATCAACGTGTTTAATAATATTCTGTAGAGTATTTAAATGACATATGCTTTTTTTAGAGATACTTTATTTACTTATTTCTTCTTTAAATATATATTTTACACATTTAATTCTCATTATGTACTTACCATTTAATAACTTTTAACACTATATATCTGAGAACTAAATATATGACTTAAAATTCTTCTTTCGTATGAAAAATTTGAAAACAGTAACTTTGAACTGAGAACTGGTCCGTAAATCGAAAAAAAAAAACCCCTGATTACTGTAAACAAATATTTTGTGCGAATTTAAAGAGCCGTCATAAAACATTTCTTTCTCCTCCAATCCTTCCGCCTAAAAACCACGTGCATGTGAGTCATACTACTCTCATTTTGACTAGAAGGTCAAGTCTACATGTATCTGAAACCATATGGACATACAATGCCATCTTCTGGTAGAAATTTTATTTTTTTATTCCAGGTCACTGGCACAAATGAGTGACGGCCGGGGGTGAACGAGAAGACGCTCTGGCACATCGGTGTGTCGGCCGGGAAGCAAGTGCGTTTCTTGCTGGCACGTATATGTGACAGTCGGCGCGAAAGGGATAATGAATGTTTTAAGATGTTTTTAGAAATAGCAGAAACAATAAGAAATTTTTGTGAAGATGGGGAATTTTTTTTTTATCGATGGTAAAAACCATGGGAAAAATTGGTTTTTGTCGAGACTATAAAAAACCATGGTAATTACCATGATAACTCTGAAAGTGAGCCTTTCTGAGCCACTACTTCAGTAAAATTTTTGAAATATTCTATCACAAGATAAAGCTACAGGCCCAGAGCTGAAATGTATAGTTTTAAAACAGTGACATTTAACACAATGGTTTAAAATACACTGGTGTGCAAAACTTAAGCAACAAGTGCGTTTTTTGTCATAACTCTACAAGAAATCATCCGATTGACATGAAATTTGAATATAATGTACATTATTTTGTACTTAAGCGATGGTAAAAGAATGATGGAGCAGAAATTAATATAAAGCTTAAAGTAGGGTATGGAACGAAAAAAGGCTTTATTTGACATAGAGTGGCGTTACACATGATTGCCTGAAGAAGCGTAAGTACAACTGGCAGATGTTCCCTAGAATGGGATATGCCCTCCCCTTACTGTAATTGTTGCTTGGCATCGTCTCTCCATGCTAATCACAAGATTATCCAGGAGTTCTT
Organism: Parasteatoda tepidariorum; assembly: GCF_043381705.1. NCBI lineage: Eukaryota > Metazoa > Arthropoda > Arachnida > Araneae > Theridiidae > Parasteatoda > Parasteatoda tepidariorum. Next base: position 69,096,528 of record NC_092214.1, read on the forward strand.
GGGTAAAATGTCTCCGTTCCTCCTTTAACGCATCTTTCAGCTGATGGGTGTTACCAGGAGGTTACTGTCGTGTCGCAAGACGTCTCCCTAATGCATCCCACACATGCTCTATGGGATTTAGATCTGGAGAGGAAGCTGGCCAATCCATTCGTGTGATATCTTCACTTTCCAGTAGCTCTTGAACATTAGCAGTATGGTGTGGCCGGGCATTGTCATCCATAAAAATGAAGTCTGGTCCAATGGCCCCTCGGAACAGACGAACATGGGGTAGGATTACCTCATTGCAGTAGCGGTCTCCAGTTACAGAACCTCGGTCGAAGATCTGAAGCTCAGTTTGCCCGTTCAACATAATGCCACCCCAGACGACAACTCCAGGACCACCGTAACTATCTCTTTCCGCGATGTTATTGGGATGAAATCGAGCTCCAACCTCTCTCCAGATCAACTGACGTTGAGAATCGCTTGTAGCACTAAAACGACTCTCATCTGTGAAGAGAACGCGACTCCATTGATGAGGTGTCCAGGTTTCGTGTTCTCTGCACCACTCTAAACGGTGCCGCCGATGGCTAACTTTTAAAGGTATGCAGCGTTCAGGACGTCTAGCAAATAAGCCACCTTTGTAGAGGCGTCTGGCCACTGTAAATCTTGATACTTGTCGTCCTGTGGCTGTGCACAGTTGCTTAGATATGGAGCTCGCTGACTGAAAACGGTTTCTTTTCGCCTGGAGGACAATGTAACGGTCATCTCTTGGTGTTGTTTTCCTTGGACGGCCACCACCAACCTTCCGAACAGCTGTACCAGTAGTTTTAAAGGAATTCCAAGCACGAGAAACAACACTTTTGTTGATCCCGAACTCTTCGGCGACACTGGTCACACTACGCCCCTCTTCAGGCTTCCCAATCATTCTTCCTCGAATAAAGTCGTCTAAATGATTTCTTTAAGACATGTTTCACAAAACAAATCACTTGCTCTTGCAGCGAATCTCTTTAACTACGGTGCTCTTCATCCTTTTATCACAGCTTTAACCTGCGCGCGCCGACCCACAAGGTTTACGTACACTTACATCACCTACGACGTTTTATTTCTAAAATTTGCATACAAATACTCTTTCTACTGAATTTCATGGCTATCTTATACTTTGTTGGGGAGCTGTGGCCGAAAAACCACTTGTTGCTTAAGTTTTGCACACCAGTGTTCTCACTGTTTTTATTCCTCTTAAAATCAAAATTTTTTTCTCTAAGTATGTGAAGCAGTATTTAACATCCTGTATGATTGGAACTGTTTAATAAGTCTTTGAGTATTAAGAACTATTAACTATTACAGAACTTTTAGCTATATGTGACATTTATTTTACTTTTACTTTGTTGATATATCATTAATTAATGTAAATTAGAGAATTTCTTATAAAATTAATACTTTGTGATATCATTGAGACTAAAATATTTTGGTCAAATATAAAAAGTGACTCATTCCTATCTTGAAATATTTTTTATTCTTTAAAATATTATAAAATTCCATAAAATAAAAATTTCAAAAATGTATTTAAAATTTTTGCTCAACTTTTTGCATGTAGTCAAGATTATTTGCTTAAAAATGATAAAAATAATTTTGGAAAAATATTTAGAAATGTGTGAAATTATAATAATAACTGTAGTAAAAACAAGAAAAAAAAGTTGGAAAACCAACTATTTTTTTGTCATTTCTTAAAAAATCCTTAAATATGCATTTTATTGAGGTTTTTAAAAATAAAAAAATTAATCTAAAATAAAAACACCCGGATTTTTTTTTTGGGGGGGGGGGGGGANAGGGTTTTTTTTTTGGGGGGGGGGGGGCAGGTGGGTGGTAGCTGATATATATAGGTGCAAAAATAACCTCTGGAATAATTTTGAATGGCCAAATTTAAGTATTTTTCCATAGCCTTGAAAAATATTAGCTACCACTCATTTATTTTTTCCAGGTCATGGAAACCCTGATAATGCAGTCACTATTCAGACTATTTATTTCTTTTACTCTGACACAAAAATTTTTCCAATCCAGGCGTTTTTTAACCCAGTATAACGCTACAATTGAATCATTCCAAAAGATGGTTTTAATCAGGCTTGGAAAAAAAAATTTTTTTTTTTGTTAAAATACCAGAGAACCCTTTTTTTCGGTTAAAGCTAGGTTTTTTTTTTTAAACAATAGGTAGAAAAATATTTCACGCCTTCAATTGAAATTAACCAAACCCTTTCCAAGTATTTTATAATATTTGACTATTATATAATAATAAACTATTCTCATTTAACCATTATACACCGAAGAGCCATTACATTATGACCACCCTGCTAATAACATGTAGGACCACCTTTAGCCCTCAATACTGCTAGCACCTGCCGTGGCATTGATTCCACAAGGTGCTGATAGGTAGTCTGAGGTATCTGGTACCATTCCCTCACATTGCGAGGGGGCAGCGTGGCAGCACGAAATTGGTTTTCCAAGTTGGACCACAAATGCTCTATTAGATTAAGGTCAGGTGAATTTGGGGGCCAAGACATGACTTGAAAGTCACTGGAATGTTCCTCGACGATTCGACCCTTATGACATGGTGCATTATCCTGTTGGTAAACACCATCCCCCGCAGGAAAAACTGTTGCCATGAATGGGTGAACCTGGTCTGCAACTATGTTCAAGTAGCTTACAGACGTCAGGGATTGTTCTATGAGGATTATGGGTCCTAATGTGCCCCATGAAAACATTGTTCCTGAGCGAGAAAATATGAAAACCAGGGTGAGCCCATTGTTATAGATGGAGGGTGGTCATAATGTAATGGCTCTTCGGTGCATGCATATATATATATATATATATATATATCATTAATTAGCTGTATGGAATTAATAATATTAGTATTAAGTTTTATGAAATATATATTTCTTGCTTTTTTTTCCTATTGAATCACTAAAATTTTTATTACAATTTTGTTTATTCTATTAAGTTTAGAAAAAAGGAGCTGATGTTAATTATTTTCTAAACAATTTTATATGAATAAAAAAATGAAATTCTCTTTTATTACTAATACAATGTGATATACACAAAAAAGTGGTCATCCTGAATACAAACATCTTTTAATTGTTAAGGGGTACAGGGGTGATTATACTCTGGGGTACCGCATCATTCTTTCAGGTCTGGAAACTAGAAGCAGGGCTTCTGATCTTTGCCCGAATAATGCAGTATTCCACGTATCTCAAGACTATTGGTTCGCAGACTTCCGCGAAACAAAAACTTATAATCCGACAACATTTTGAAGCTTTTGCTAAATCCCGTTAACGAGATGTTTACATACTTTCTTTCGCCAATTACGTGAAGAATTACGTCTTATGTGATTATTTCACTAATTTGACACTTCTATTAGTTTGACGGATTTTTTTAATATTTGAACTGCGCTGAAATCTGCTAATATAGCGACTCTTATTCAGCAAATTTTAATAGCAAACAGTGATTTTCGTACTTAACTGATTTAAAAGCTATGTATATTGATTCGTATCATGCGATTTAAAAATATTACTACAGCAATAAAGAAAACGAAGGAAATAAAAATATGACCACCGAAACCGACGACTTCAGGGGGTACCGGCCTCGGAAGCCATAAAACAAAACCTTTTCTATTGAGAGAGGGGCAAAATTAAATGCCAAAAGTAACTCTCTCAGTACCCCGAAGGTTTTGTATAAGTCCAGGAAAAAATACATGAAATACATAAAACCAATTCAGAAAGAAATTCAAACAAAAACTTGAGAAAATAAAAACTCACATTAAACCGGTCAAACAGCGATTTCACAAGCAAACTAAACACTTAAAACAAAAAAATATAACGACCTCTATTAAAATGAGCAGATTGAAATAAAGAGAGTTTTCAGGAGGCTGTGAATTATTTTTTGAATAATTTGAGTAATAATGATTTTCCTTTTAACTTTTGTAATGTTAATTTTTTGATTAAGAAAATGATTGAAGAATACAAGTTTATTTTTTTTTAACAGGGGGCGATTCAAATCTTAGCTGAGCAGCCCTAGCTAAGCATTATATTAATTTGTTACGTAATCTTCTTTTTTTCAATCTGCGCATTTTAATAAAGGACGTTGATTTCTTTTGTTTTAAATGTTTCCTTTGCGTTTAGTTTGCTTGTGAAATCGCTGTTTGACCGGTTTAATGTGAGTTTTTATTTTCTCAAGTTTTTGCTTGAATTTCTTTCTGAATTAGTTTTATGTATTTCATGTATTTTTTCCTGGACTTACACAAAATCTTCGGAGTACTGGAGAGTTACTTTGGGCATTTAATTTTGCCTCTCTCTCAATAGAAAATGTTTTATGGCTTCCGAGGCCGGTACCCCCAGAAGACGTCGGCTTCGGTGATCATATTCTTATTTTTACTTCCTTCGTTTTCTTTATTGCTATATTTATTCTTTCTTTTGAAAATTCTGCTGCTTTTAAGCGCGCTTCTTTCAATGAATGTTTTGTCAATTTAGAATTAAATATTTTGTATTCATTTACTATTAAAAATATTACATCGCAATTCCTATTCAAGTGTTTTAAAAATCTAATACAGCAATTTGTACTTACGCGTTTTTAAAACACAATATCGCGATTCAAATTTATGTAAGCTTGAAAATCCAATGACGTGCTTCGTATTCAAGTGTTTGTAACATCAAAGTTCGATTTTCGCATTTCTGCTTGATTTAAAAACCATGTATTGCGATTCATATTCACGCTATTTAAAAATTATACACAGTGATTCATATTAATGTGATTTAAAAATTCAATATCGCAGTTTGCATTTTCTAAAAATTGTGATTCATATTCACATTTATTTTAAAATCCAATAGCGCAATTTTTGTAAGAACATTTTTGTGTTGTGTGATAAGATTTTTGTGTTTTTTTGAATTAGCTACTCTAAAGGTGTGATTTTTGCATTTGTAGGTAATCTATCTATAAAGGTTAATTCAAAAATTATGTTAAATATGAAACATGCAAAGTATATTCATACAAAAAAGTTCAAGTAAATAGTATTTGTAACATAAAAGTACATTCATTCTCTTTTACCAATTGAATTACCCCCTGCTAATGAACATTATTAAGCAGGGGGCACTGTAATGACAACCAGATAATGATCCAAGTAATGTAGTAATCATCTAAAAAGAAAAGATAATCACACCATCAAAAAATGGAATGCCAGTCTCAGTCTGTCACCAATTGAACTTCAGTTTGGTGCAATTATTCAGAATATAGGGGATTATCAATATCCGCTATATCTGGATCGCTAAAAAATTATTTAATGCAGCCCAACTATTTTTATATATATATTTTAATATTGAATTTCTAATAATTTTTTTTATTTTTGCTCTTTTAATACCCCATTTTAAAATTTGTATTTTCATGTCATACTTTTTACCCTAATGTTCATACAGTAAATTATAGTATAGTGAATTATTTTTTTTTTTATAATTTCTGTAAAACTTCCTGTTCGCTGATATGCATGAGCAAAGTATTTCCTCATCAGAATTGAGGCAAGAAACGAAAAATGTTTTTTAATCTAATCTTGTTTTTTTACTTTTGCTTACTAGATGTTGATTTCTTCTTTGGAAATTTCTCCATTCTACCCCTCAATCAATGTAGGTGAGATTGATTTGAGGTAAATTTTCTTCTCTACTTTACACAGTTTGCATTTTCCCATCGATTATGTCATTGCATTTGTCATTGTCAGAACGAAGTTTAACTTTAAACCTGGTCTAAACCGCGAAGTTAAACCAAGCTGCATTGCAGAAACGAAGTTTAAGGAAAAACGCGGTTCTTAAGATCTAGTTCAGCCTTGTCTAACAAGGGAAACTAGGGAAGTGTGACTCGCCAATTTTGAAATAAACTAGTGGGATGTAGGGTAAACTAACCAGTGAAGGAACACTTAAGCTTCGCTTGCCTCTTAAAAAATCATATTAATTTCAAAATTCGTAATTTTAGTTAAATGACAGTGTCAACATATTTGTTACTAATTGCAAATTATGTAAAAAAATTGTAGAGAACTTACATAATATTGTTTTAAAGTTTTGGAGGTTCAAATAACAAGTAGTAAGAAGACCAAGTGAAG
>NC_092214.1:69105868-69116659 GCF_043381705.1 Parasteatoda tepidariorum
AAGATGTCTAATGTACAAAACTGCTAATGTTTATCTTTAAAAATGTCTAATTTTTAGTATAATCTATACTATACACTAAATTTGGTTATAAATAAATTTCTTAATAATATCACTGCAGATTTTCAATAACACATGAAAATGAATACATAATATTACAAAAGATGTGAGCTTTCAAAAGTACAAGATTTTGGTTACTATTCAAAATATAAGTGTTTCTTCAAAATTTTAAATTTATTTTTTCTAGAACATATTTAGAAACACTATCCTTTATAAAAAATATATAAATTTTATGTATTAATTAAATTTCACATATGAATATAGGTTTTTGACATTTTCGACATTTTTGACAATGAGGTTTTTGACGTGACGGTTTAAACCATGGTTTAAACTGTCAAAAACTGTCACATGTCAAAAACCTGCCAACCCTGGTTAAAGACTATATTTATGTTTTTGTAACACTAAGTGCACAGATATTTACTTGAATAGACTAACTTAATACAATGTTCTTTAATTTCTATTTACATGTCTCTAGCACCACAGCTTAAATAGACTAGATGAAAAAGAATTTTTCATTACCGCAATATGAGATAGCAATAATTTTTTGTTTATGCCATACCAAAATTTTTCTTTGGACTGCTTTTTGAGCTTTGTTAAATCACATTTCCATTTTTTAATTTAATTGACTGAAAGTCATTTCAGATGTTGAAAACTGGTTCGTCTTGGCACTATGAACTAAGTCTGACAAATAAGTTGCATTAAAATTTTTTCCTGTGTACATTGTCAATAACCAAGAGATAAACTTTTAATGCTATGGAAACGAGTGGTTCTTGCCCTGTAAGAGTGGCAGAAAGCAGTTGTCTATTAAGGAAAAATAGACTATTAAATGAACTAACACAATTCAGGTATATTTCCGCAACATGATCTATCAGGCCAATTAAAATTACTAAAGTGCCAAATGAATTTTAAAATTGCAATTTTTCTATACTTTTGCAACTGAGCATGTGAACACCACAACATGATTCTTTGAAGACAGCTTGTTTTAACTAAGTATAATTTTATTGATTCCCTAATAAATGAAGACATGCTCATGTTTTTAATATTCTACATTTCTGAGATTTATTTAATCAAAAAATATGAGAAACTAACTTTGTGTATGTAGTCTATGATAAAAGACAACAGACATGTGACATTGGTTGGCTTAATAACTTCATTCCATGGAATTAAAAATTAAAAGCCATACTATTATTATTCATGTTGGTTTATGTAACAGTAAAAATATTATTCGTACAAAAAAAAATTTTTGAACAAAAAATGCTTATGTTTTATTGTTTTATTAAAAACTATAATGCAATTTTAAAAATAAAAAAATCTGGGCCATATAAAAAGTATGTATATAGTATATAACATCTTATGTGTTATATATTACAAGTTAAAAAAATCAAGTTCGTAAGCCTGAGAAAAAGTTTAAGAAGTTATTAAGCATGTGAGTAATAAAAAGTGCTGTTTGAAAAAAAAAAAAAAAAGCTTTTTAAATTCACAAAAGCTTACTTAAGTCAATTTTAAATAAATACAAATGATTTTCCTCTTTTATTAATAGTTTCCAATTATGCTTTTAAGTAAATTTTCTAGAATGTGCATGCCCTTGAATCGCAAGAATAAAATCTTATACAATAGAATTTTTCCATAACACAAATTTAACACTCTTGAGCTTATTTCTTCATCTCTATTAGTCCCGCATTGGACTGACCGTAAAGACACAGTTACCAGTAGAATACTAAAGTCAAGCACCACTGGCTGCAGTCAGTAAGTGGGTGAGTAACCACTTTGATCAGCCAGCGTAGGGACTGAGGGTGTGCTGTATCAGTCCTCATAAAACTGTTTTACTGTGAAGTGCTAGACTTCGTATGCAGGACATCAGGCTACCGAATCAGGAGAGCCATCCCCTCTACAGAGGACAAAAATTATTTATAAAGATATGTGATCAACAAATATACTAAAATGAGGTTCTAAGAATGTGTGTTTGGCTTATAAAAATTTAACTTTATATATTTAGTGCAAAAACTTAATTATTAGTACATTTTATTTAAGAAATTTTATTTTGAGACCAATTTTATTAACAAGTTTTTATGTCCGGTATACCAATGTTGATCAGGTCTATATTACTTACCTTCACTTAATTGATTAATTGGTAACTGTTAAGTTCTAACAAAAATCATAGTAAAATCAGTCATAGCAATAAAAAGTTCCATGCATGATAGAAAAATTATTTTTCACTAATTTTCATTTATATAGAATGAAAAAAAATAAGATTATATTATTAAATGTATTTTTGTTTAACACAAAAATACATCATAGGTAGAGAAATAAAGTAATAAAAACAAGCATACATGTTATTATACATCAGTTTTATTTAAAAAGAACTTTTTTATTCAGATTTTTATTTGCCATGCAAAGTTTTTATTTAAAAATCCATTATTTCTTAAAATTTTCTTTCTAAAATAAGTCAGATAAGCATTATTTCGTTTACAATGGAATATAGGCTGGTGTTCATTGCTCAATATTTAAAATATAATGTTCTGCAAAATAACTTTTTTTGCAAACACCCAACATTTAATAAAACCGAATCCTATTTCATAAAAAAATATTTCTTAATTAATTATGCAATGATTCCTACATAACTAACTTTATTTTCAGACCTAAATCGTATCTACGAAATGTAAACAAAACATTCCAAGACTTTTCCAAATAGTGACAGATGCGATTCCTTCCACCTGATTGGGTGAATTTATCAACCAGGCAAAATTTTGGTGCAAATACATCCGATAAGCTTGGTCTTGCTCCAGTCTCCTTAAACCTCGGCAAAACCACGTTTGAGCAATGAAGCCTAGTTTTTTGTTTAGACCGGGTTTACGTACACCGAGGAACTGTGGTTTAAACTACCTAGTTTAGATTGCGTTCTGACAATTCAGCCTAATAGAGTTTCTACCAGGTTTTTGTTTTTTCTACCGTCTTAAGATTTTTTTTTTTTTGGCATTCAGTTGCTGAGCTTGGTGTTACGTGTATTATCGATTTAAAGTGACATCAGGGGATTTTAACTATCATTAATTCTCAGTTAACTTTATTTAATCATGAATTAGCTGGAATGTGTGTAATCAATTAAGTATTCAGCTTGCTTTGAAAATGATTTAAACATTTTATAAAAATTTAAATTTAAGTACTTTTTCAAAAAATCACTGATTTTTTTTAACTAATTTCTTAAGATTTTAGGTGGTTCTTCGTTTGATTGACGTCAGCCAATTGGAGAATCACTAATACTTTCTGTTACACAAGAGAAAATAAAGAATATGTCTCTTCCCCAACCCTTCCCAACCCACAGTGAGCCAGAAGACCATGATCTTTGGCCAAAAGTCAAAAATTAAGTTTCAACTAAAATAAGTTTAGGCAGCTTTAATATCGCCCAAATTAAGTATTCATAATCATTCCAAACATTATAATTTACTTTTTGAACCGACGAGAGTATAATGTAGTGAAAAATAAGTTTAAAAAAAATTTTTAAATTTATATTTCAGAAATATATATAGGAATTTCACCTTTCTGTTACATTTTTATCAGAGTAATTAGTCTGAAATTATAGTATACAATTTTTCAATTTGTTGGATTGGTTAATACACTTGACAAACTTACTGTTTATATCTTATCATTTGTCATCTTACAATGTTTGAGTCACTTTCGAAACTTATCTCCAAAAAGTTCCACAAGGTAATTAGCTAAACTTTTTTTTGTCGTCTTCTTTGATATTTCTTCTTTCGAAAAAACCTGCCCATTTTGCAAAAGGTGGACTAAATATACCGAAAAACAAAAATTACGTTTTTTTTCATGTTTTCGCGTTATTTTGTAATATTACTTCGGAAATATAATTTGCTTTTCATTTTTAATATAAAATTACAAAAATTATTATATTTTCCTTACTATATTTAATTATTTAAACGTACTATATACACATAAAAAAAGTTTGTTTTTTTTTTGCTCGCCATATTTCAGTTGCCATCTTGTTTTTTATTTTTTTATTGGTATTTTTAGTGTATTTCAAAATTTCAACTATGAATTCAATTTACCTGTACATGAAAACCCTAAATAAAAAAACCCCAAATTTTGAAATTTTTTTTATCGAAATACTAATTTTGGCCACGAAACCTTGGAAGCTGGCCCACTGCGTGACCTAAAGATCTTTAGGATTAATAAAGAGATTGGAGCTTTCTTTCCCTGCACAAGGAGAAAAAAACCTTCCCAATCTTTCCATGTACGCATCTTCTGATGCCCTACACATTCTAACTTAAAATGGCGGGAAAGTTCGCAAAGTTTTTTCCATTTTTCTGAATATGAGATGAAAACCATGCTGCATTAATTTCTGGATACCATGCTGTATTAATCTCTGGCTGGTCTCAAGACTATGAAATGCATAGCTCCTTAAAACCTAGGACATTCAAATACCCTTATCACCACTGTATATTCTTAAATGATACAATTAATTTCTTATAAAAAAAAAATATATCAAAATTATTATTATTTTTTTTGAAATTTACATAATTCTGCTTATTTAAACTTTCCGGCTATTCAGTTATTTTCTGTATATAAATACAGCTGTAATAAAGTTATGGTATACAATGATATATTAAAATAATGTAATTTGTAAAGGTGATTTTAATTTATGATTATTGGCTCACATTGAAAGCTAATAGATATATCAATTTTCTAAGTTTTTAATAGTCAGAAGATTTGCCTCACCTGGTTATGCGAATAATTAGTTTTACAATTACAATTTAGGTGATAACATACATCATATCATGTGTCCAATGGTCTATTACTTGTTGATATACATATACACTACTCTACAATAATGGAAGAGACACTTTGAGTTTTTGACATTTTTTTAAACTTCTCAAAATGCGCTTAAAGGATTATTTTATGACTTAAGAGAAGTTTAGATCCAGCACAATTCAAACTTTATCTCCTTTATTTATGTAAAGATAGCAGAATTGGGTTTTTACCAGGACATGGCAAAAACTAGGTTTTTGCCATAAACTGGTAAAAAACATGGAGAAAAGAGGAAAACCTGGTAAATACTATTAACTGATGTTTATTTATTTACAGATATATTAGTTTATCATTTATAACTGATTGGAATATACAGGGTGTTTATAAAGTCCCGGACCCATTTTGATGTTTAATAACTCATAAAATAATAAAGACAGATTAAAATTAATAACATAAATGGTTAGATAGACTGAAAAAGTTTCATGACCCTTGTCAATGAACTTCCACGTGTGCCCCCTTCGTCGCACGGAGAATATCAAGTCGATAGTCAATTTTACGCCAGGTAGCGGCAAGCTTTCATGTTTCTGCCATTGTTAATCGCCATAATGTGCGCATATGGGAATCTGAAAACCCCCATGAATACCGTGAGACACAAAGGGATTCCCCAAAGGTTAATGTGTGGTGTGGACTAATGTACGACCGAGTCATTGGGCCTTTCTTTTTTACAGAAAAGACGGTCTAATCAGTCGTATATTTAGACATGTTGGAAAACTTCGTATTTCCACAACTAGAAGGGCTTCAGCCACATGTCTTCTTGCAACAAGATGGAGCACCACCTCATTGGGGTATCATCGTTCGTAGTTCTTTGAATGACCTTTTTTCAGGAAGATGAATTGGGCGAGGAGGCCCAATTCATTGGCCACCCAGATCACTTGATATAACGCCGCTGGACTTTTTTCTTTGGGGATTTATAAAGGACGATGTTTACAGGAGGATTGTGTCGAACATTGATGACCTAAAAGCCAGAATTACAACCGCAATAGTCTCTGTGGATGCAGACATCCTTGCCGCTACCTGGCGTGAAATTGACTATAGACTTTATATCCTCCGTGCGACGAAGAGAGCACACGTGGAAGTTCATTGACAAGGGTCATGAAACTTTTTGAGTCTATCTAACCATTTATGTTATTAATTTTAATCTACCTTTATTATTTTATGAGTTATTAAACATCAAAATGGGTCCGGGACTTTATAAACACCCTGTATATTATTTCCATAGCAAATATTAATAATTATAATATAACATACATGTATATATACACTATTCTAGAATAACGAAAGAGACACTTTTGCGTTTTTGACATTTTTTTTTAAATTTCTCAAGAAACACTTAGAATTTATTATATAACTTAAGAGATGTTTAGTTCATGCGACTTTTAATTCATGAGAGACTGACAATAAATTGCAAAAGAAAACAAATATTTTTGAATACGCTACACAAGAAAATCAAACAATAAACTTGTATTGATTACTTTAGTCCTTATTTTTAATAGCTGTTTAAAGTTTCATAAACTTAAGAGTAAATATTTATGGAGATATGAACATTTATATAAACTTTTTTTTAACCCTTACATTTTTTAAATATAACTTAATAAGTTATTCAATGGAATCAAACAATATTTTGGAACAATTTCAAATTAATTACAAACTTATTTATTTAAAGTTCTTTTAAAAAACTTTTGTGGTTTTTTTAAAAAAATGCACAAGGCATAAGCATTTAAGGTAGTTTTTTTATGCTGCGCATCCACGGAAAAATTTTTCAAAAAAAGAATTTCTTAATTTTGTAGCAAATCCTATTTGGCAAGATGAAAAAAGTTTGAATTAAATATCTTAAAAATTTTCAAATAATTTTTTAGTAGTTTTTGTACTTTTTGAAAGGAAGGTCAAAACAATTAGGGGTTTCCCAGAAATTTCAATTTGTACTATTAAACAAGATTTTTATTAAAAATGAGATTGTGGAGAGTTGAATCCAAATAATGAGATTCTGGGAAAAATGAGATCAGTCTTTTTTCACCCATTTACATGAGCCAGCCAGGTTTCATTACAGCCATTTGTTTAGTAACAGCCTTTCTACTTAATATTCTTCAAGCATGAGAATGGGGAAAAAACAATTAGTCTGAAAATATATACCAACTCAAATCATGAAAAAAGAAAGAAATAGAAGCATGTGAAAATATTTTGCACAAAAAGAAAACATTTTAACTATTTACATATTTAGTTTTTCTAAAAATGTGTATAGACTGAGAGTCCAAAAGACCATTAAGTTTTACATACAAATCATGATCAAAGAGAATAAAATTTAGAATTCTAATTTCTTCTAAAGCTTAGAAAGTCGAGAGAATCTTGAGCCTAATTCTATAATCCGTATATGACTTATTTTAACTCCTCGTAACCAGAAATGAAAGAATTTCTTTCCAATGGTTCAGGAATTTATAATATAAATGAACACGGGAATGCCGTTAGAAAATTTGCCACCATCATGTAACATTTTTTAGTACAGCTAAAAAAGAAAGAAAATAAATAGCTAAACCTCCCTTATTCTAACAAGCAGGTCAATCAGGCCAAGAGTGATATGAAAACTTTTCTCTGCTTCGTGCAGTTTTAACGCAATTACGAGAGAAGATTTAACTTTTAAATATGCTGGTATCAGGAATAAGTTTTTTCCACTATTTTCAATCTAATACAAAATCCACCTTTTCAAAGAAAGTGAGTATTTTTCGAATTCCCAAAGAAAATATGTTTTAAGCTTTTTTTTACAAAAAGATGTCTTTATGCTTTTTGTTTCCTTCTACAGTTTCATACGTAAACAAGACTAAAAATTCAATTCACGTATGATATAAAACCACACATTGTTATTCATACGAGTTTTAAGATTCTGTTTTGTATTTTCAAGATTTCATATCAAATATCACATTTGGCATTTACGCGATTTAAAAGCTACTTATGATTAGTTTTCAAGTAACTTGAAAATTAAACATCGGAATTCGTATTCAAATTCAAACATCGAGATTTGTATTCAAGAGATTTTAACATCGAACATCAAGATTCATATTCTCAAAAAATTTTTAAATCAAACAAAAAAATTTGGTTTCCAAGCAATATCTGTACTCATAAAAACACTTCCCATTTACAAGGAAAGACAGGAAAAAAAATTAAACTTACTTTAGATCAAGAAATATTTGATTATAACTCTTATATGCAAAACAATTATGGAATAAGCAATTATTTGATATTTTAAAACTATCATAGCCACAGAATTTGACATAGTAGCAAGAAATTAACAAATCAGTAGAGGGGTAGGATGAAAAGAATATTATTTGGATTATGTCAATATAAAAAGAATTGCAGACTCAGCGAGGATCTGGTAGAAGTTTATAAAAAAACAGTAAAAATATGGGGTATATTTCCGTATCAGTACCTACCCATGCCAACTACAATCGCCAAGCATTTTAAACTAAAAAAGATTAATAAAGGAATATAGAGGTTTGCCCAGGAGTAGCTATAAGCTATACTTTTGAACTTCATAACCTTACGTACTGTTTTTCTTTTTTTTTTCATTAGTTACCCGAGAGTCACTACCCAGAAGCCATCAGAGCTTTGTTATTAATTAGGCAAAGTTACCGATCTAGAAATCTTCCCAACTAAAGGAACAAACAGTTAAGGTCAGATATTATGATTTAGCTTTTGATCAACTTACTAACAAGCTTATCCAAATGAAAATGAAAGAGCAGGGTTCCCACTCTATGATGAGATTGAAATTCAAGGACTTTCAAGAACTTTTTAAGGACCTCAACAAACTTTTCAAGGACCTTAATCTAAGACCAATTTTAAAAATTATTCTCTTCCATTTTACTAGAAGAAACAATGCTTATTGTGGCAATAATTAATTTCAAATATAATACCTAAATGCTTTGCCTATATATAGAGAAGGGAGTATATGTATTATGGACTACCATTTATATTTTTCTTAAAACAACCCTACTGGTTTTAAAGATTAACTCACAAAATCATTTGCAGCACAATCTATAATTTATGCAAATGAGGTGTTAATGGTGAAGAGGGGATTTCTTTAAACCTGGGTATTTCCATGTGATGGCTGCACGAGAGAGACAGAGCTAAATCTTAGGTATTCCATATTCTATGACTATTCCATACCCCCCCCCCTCTTCTCTATTAAACATCATTTCTGAAATTATAAAATTAATTCATCCATAATTTACACAAATTCTTTCTGAAAATAAAAATTAGAAGGAACATATTCATGAACCATATATAGCTTATTTATTTTATAAAGTAACGAAAGGAAGCAATACAATGGAAATATTTGTTGTTGTCTCTTAAGAGATAAGAAGCAAACAAAATAATACAATATGACTTTATTAACAAAAATTCTTAATTAATGAAAATATTTCATTTTAATCTGAGATAAAGTAATAAACATTGCACTTGAATTTGACATAATATGTATTGCACTTTAATGCATCTAAAATAGTTGGTTGTGAAACTAACTTTACCTAATAATATTCTGATTCTCACGCAAAAAAAGTATTTAGCTATGAAACATTTTTTTAGTCATAAAAACTTACATAATTACCCCATAAAAAGTAGAGAAATTAAATTGAAACTTAAAGCGTCCAACCTTTTTGAATGACCTATGATTGCAATGCAAACAAAAATTAATCATATTTGTTTAATGCTTTTGTTACTTCAGTTAGTTTGCTATCAATTTCTTTTAGCTCTTGATTTTTTTCATTAATAGCTTTTTTAATAGAATTTGATCTGATGAATAAATCAATGTTTTTCTTTCTCTCAGTTTCTTCAGTTAGGTTTTCATAAGTGTTCTCCATTTGGGTAACATCAGTTTCTAAGTAAGCCCTCTTAGATCGCAAAAAATCCATCTCTTCTACAATAGCCTTTCTTTTCTTCTATTTTTCTTCATTTTTCTCATTGTTGCGCTTTTCCTCTAGACTACTTAAATACCTTTGACGAGCCATAGACACTGATCTTCTCATATCTTCAGTAATGGGTACATTGAGAATGTTTCCGTAACATCTTATAGTAACATCGTTAATAGTTTTTTTAATAGAATTTGATCCAGGGTTTAAGCTGAGTCAAAAAATTCATTAGCAAAAAAGCTAAAATCTGAAAAAAAGTTTTAGCAAAATGCTAAAATGCCATTAGGCTTATAAAATTACTTTATATCAAACAAGTACTGTAAGTTATCTGACAAAGAATAGCTTAATGTACAAGAATATCAAAAAGAATACCTATAACAAAAAAAAACACATTTATTATTTATCAAAACATTTTGGTTTATAATTAACAATCTTCCTTTCTTTCATGTTTGCCCATTTTACAAATGCTTCTTGAAAGTTAAATGCACTTTCAGGGCCCTCAATATTAATCATTAACAAATTGTTTACATGGTTGATTAACAACCTGTTTCGAATATTAGTTTTAATCAAATTAAGGCAGCTAAAGCCCCTTTCACAGTCAACAGTGTGCATTGGTATTGTTGCACAATACTCTATAACAGAAGTTATTAATGGGTACTGTTCAGACACATCATTGGTATATAAAAATAAAAGTAATTCATTAAATGACATGTTTTTACATCGTTGCATTAAGATGTGTTTAAATAATCCCCATTCACAAAGTAATTCAGTTTCTGTAAACTGAAAATCTTTTCTGGGAGATTCCGAAAACAAATTGAAAATGCAACGGATTTCCTTTACACCATAATGCTGTAATTCTTCCGAACTATGGGGCATCCTGCTAGGTATAAATATATTGAACATTTCGATTTTATCCAAATCTCCCAATCTATCAGTAATATTTTCAATGATACAGTTTAAAAAATTGTGCATCAAATTACGGAATCTTTCCCTCTGTTTCAGTCCATCTAAAATTATATGG
>NC_092214.1:69117124-69136939 GCF_043381705.1 Parasteatoda tepidariorum
GTTTATTTTTCTTTTCTTCTCGGTGAAACTCATATATTCTAGCCATTTTTGTTGATCGCTATGCTTCATCTCGTTTGATCACGTTTTTTTCGTGAACGCTAGCGTCATGGTTCTTCTTGCGAAAGATATTTAGATTTTTTCTCCTTCTTGTTTGATCAAGTTTTTTCATGAATGTTAGCGTCATGGTTTTTCGCGGAAACTTTTTTTTAAAATGGAATTTAGTAAAATCCTTTAGCAAAAATGCGAAAATGCTTTGTTGAATTTTAGCATTTTTGAGGGGTCTTTTCGCATTTTGCGAAAAAAGCTACCGTAGCGGAAACCCTGATTTGATCTGATGAATAAATCAATGTTTATCTTTCTCTCAGCTTCTTCAGTTAGGTTTTCATATGTCTTCTCCATTTGGGTAACATCAGTTTCTAAGTAAGCCCTCTTAGATCGCAAAAAATCCACCTCTTCTACAATAGCCTTTCTTTTCTTCTGTTTTTCTAATTGTTGCGCTTTTCCTCTAGACTAGTTAAATACCTTTGACGAGCCATAGACACTGATCTTCTCATATCTTCAGTAATAGGTACATTGAGAATGTTTCCGTAACATCTTATAGCATCTTTAATGATTCTTTGAGAAACATATGATTCTTGTATCATATTCTCAACTTCAATTTTTTTATTGAAGGAGAAACCTCTTTCAATGGATGCTTGTCCATGTGAAAGAGTAAAAGTCACTTTCATAGTATTCCATAATTAATCATAAGCCTTCTTGTTCTGACTGATAAAACTATGGAAAAAGGTGTCTACCCTATCATTCTCTGTAGAAAAATTTTGAAAAGAAAACTTATTGCAAGTCACAAAGGTTTCAATAAAATGCTTGAATTGAAAAATTATTTCATCACATTCTTCATCCACAACAACTTTTTTTTCATTCAAGTTCATCAAAAAAATTTTTAAGACTTTTGACAAGTCTCAGGCTGAAGTGCCATTTTTCTTGGATTGAAATAAGATACATTCCTTACTAAGCAATAATTAATTGGACATTTACTCAACAGCTTCTCCAGAAGTTTTGTCACAAAACTTCTGGATTCCATGCGGACATTAAACGCATCTTTTGAGAGCAAACTGTTTCTTTTTAAAAGCTGCTTAACACAAATGTCCCCAACAAATCCTAAGGTTATCTCATTCACTAAATTGAAATTTACTTCATCGGAAAAATTAAACTTGCACAGCTCTGCAGCATTTGAAAAATTTTTCACGGTTTATTTTTTATAAACGTTAAAAAAGTCAACTGACTGCTTGTTTGTATTAAATGTATCTTCGGAGAAAAATTGTAAAAGAAGTGCATCTGGTCACTATGGTAGGTCTTCAGAAAAGGTTTCATAATTTTTGCTACGGCCAAAAAAACATTAAATTTCACAACAATAAACTTAACCTGTGTAGCTTCCCTATTGGTCAGATAACTTTTGCTACATTCCTTTGCGAATACGCTTTACAATAAAGTTTTGAAATGACGCCAATGTAAGGACAAGTGTGGATGGTAAAAGGGCAATTTATTGAACACTACAAGGTAGACATTGTTATGAAATTTGAGAGTATTACAGTTTCAATTAGAAAAAAGAACGATCTAAGCATATGCGACAGACGATGAAGAGGAGTCCCGTCCCGGATGCGGTGATTGGCTGCTATGCTCCGCGCGCTTGGCCAGACACCAAAACGCTAGGCCCGGCTAGAAACGGTGGCGCCAAAAAACCTTGAGAGAGATCTCGGGAACAAAACAGAAAGAACGAGAAAGTCCCCGTGGGTGTTTTATAAAAAGGGCCACTGGCAGTACTGGATGAATTCAAGAACCTATCAAGTTTTGCAAGGACCTAAATTTAGAGAAAAAAAAATTCAAGGACTGTCAAGGGCCGTGGGAACCTTGATGAGGTATCTATGTTCAATAATTTTAACCTATTATTGATGTTTTCATTTAGAACTTTGACTTATATATATTTCCATGACGTGATCCGTCATACCAATTTCCCCTTCTATGAATTTTTTTTTATAGAGCTGCAGCAATGAAGTTGCTATGATATTTCTGTATCGAGATCTGCCAAGCAAACTACAATCGCAAATTAATATTAACCAAGCACAATTTTAAAAAAAACAACATGTAAATGATTGCTTGGGGTGCCTGCCTTCTATTTGGTCCCTTTCTGTTGTGTTTTTGTTTGGTTTCTCGAGGGTCGCTGCCTGGAAGTTGCCAAGACTCGGCGATTATTCTGCCACTGTTCACAATATGAAAATCTTCCCGCTACGACTTTACACATTATTCTACCGCAGATTGTGACACATGTATTTTCTTAAAATGTGAAAGTTCTAAATCCATTTGGCATCTAGGCGATTGTAGTTGGAGCATTGGACCGATATACAGAAATATCCCCCATTCTATTATAACTAATAAATCGTTTTTATAATTAAAACAGCATATATTCTCAAAAATATCAATAGACAACAACTGATTGAAACACACAACAAATATATTAGGATAGCCACAATTTAATATCAAAACAAGTTTATTAAAATTTTAATTGAGCCCAGGAAACTTAACTATCTGTAGAGAATATTGCTTCTGGAAAATAAAACTTAATTCCTCAAGTTCATGTTAAAATAATTCCATATTAGTTCAATTCTAAAAGTAAAATCAATGATAAAAAGTAAACAATGGTACCAAAACATCCCAATGTAAAC
Source organism: Parasteatoda tepidariorum (assembly GCF_043381705.1). Lineage (NCBI taxonomy): Eukaryota > Metazoa > Arthropoda > Arachnida > Araneae > Theridiidae > Parasteatoda > Parasteatoda tepidariorum. The sequence goes on from NC_092214.1 coordinate 69,119,845, forward strand.
ATCAGTAAATCATAATATCACTCGGTACAAACAAATAATTGTAGAAGCTTTTTAGAGAAGAAATAAAATTAAAACAAACTTCATTTCTGGTTAGTAAAAATGTAAACAAAGCGTTAAAGGAAGGTTTAAGCTTATAAAATAATATAATAAAACATGCTTATAGAGAAATATACACTTGTAGAAAAATAATACATCTGAAACATACTATATACACACAAAGATTAAAGAACAACAAAACTTACCTGGTGTGTCAGAAATAGCGTTTTCACTCAGTTTTGGTCGCTTATTCGGCGGTCCATCAACTAAGTGGTCAGCCATGATGAGTAAGCCTAACTTGAAGCTAATTGCTTCAAGTTTCGGACCAATTCCCGAATGGCCAAATTTGTCAGATTTCACAAAATTTAAGACATATTAGAGTGCAGTTAATACTTAACCGCACTGGAGGCCCCGACGAGTGCCATGTTGTTCGATGTACATTTCCATGGTAAAGGCACTCAAGGCTAATAATCATTGTGTTGAAATCGCTAAGTTACATACCGCTTTTTATATCTATAGATGAAATTGCTCAGTATCCTTATGATTTTATCTTAATTCCATATTCACAAACAAACTCGAACGAAAGCATAACATAATGTTTACAATCACGAATGACTTTTGACGATCAGCTTTACAACCTCCTCAGTAGTCACACATGATAAACACAAACCAGCAGCACGTACTGCGAAGTAACCAACGTACGGTTATCCCGTATGCTAACGCATATGTTGACAATACAGACCAAACAATCCTCGGGTAGTACAAAATGGCGGCAATAACTAGAAACTTTTCTGCGCTGACAGAAAAGAACGATTATCTCCGAACAGACAGTTTACAAATTAACTTAGATCTTATTGGTCAGCTAAAGTCACATGCTTAATTATCTCTATTTTGATTGGTTCCTTTATTTATAAGTTTTTGTGTACAATTCTCCGAAATGCACCGAATATTACCGATTTCGGTCTATCTCGACTGTGAGTCGAGCTTTATTATTGTTTTGATTTGATTCACACAAACACACGCTGCTAGAGTAGGCATTACTTATGTTCAGCTAATTTTAGTTTCCTAGCGTCACATTGTTCTTTTTACAAATTATATATAGTATTTTTGATAAAATAGGTAAAATATACGTATTTATGAATAAAAAACAACAGTTTGTATTTTTATTCTAATGATTATTTTACAATTTTGGAATCACTTACATTATTTGTTAATATGTAATCTTCTTTAATTGTTCCAGTTAATATAATTTTTCGATTGTATTAAACAATTACTTAAAGATATATCCTGCTCCCATTGCTTAAAAGTTTTATTACCACCGACTCAAGAGAAATAAGAATTTGCATGCTATTCCTAAGGATACCTACTGCTTTTCTGACATAACAGACAACATTTTCACGGCCTAAGATTCATTTCATATGATCTTAAGTAGCAACTCAAATAAAAAATTACTTACTGATTATTCTAATTCTGAACAAAACGAATGTAAAAAAAAAAAATTTGTTTTTTTTTGGATAATATGTCTTGTTTTTTTTTTTTTTTAATACTAATACCTTCAATCATTGATGATTTGCTTAGTTAAAAACACCCAGTTTGTTTTAAATCTGGGTAGTTTTGTTTAAAGTTTTCTCATAAGAGTTTCTGTACTATATCATCCCTTCCTAAAACACTAAATTTACATTCTAGCCTGGAAAAGGAAATATTTTCATTCCTTTGAAGAAAAAAAAAAAAACAATTACTGCAGGATATATCTGTATCGTGATCTGGCACACCAATTTTTCTGTTGGTCCCCTTCTGTGATGTTTTTTGCTAGCTGCTGCTTGGTAGTCGCCAACACTTGGTGATAATCCTATCCCTGATCACAATATGGAAATCTTCCTATTAACAAGGGAAATTCTATGCATTTTAAAAGGATTGTGTGATTGGAAGAAAATAATGATTTTGCTTGGAAAAAATAGTTTGTTTACACAAAGAAATTTTTATGTTTTGCAGTTATGTGTTAAGCAAAACTATTGGTAGATTTTGTAGGAGCCTTGGGCAAAACGTCTTGCAGGACTTTTTTAAATTTTGAAGGACCCTTAGTGATCATTAGGTTTTCGCTTAAATTATTGAAATAAATTACATGATTTATTTCGAAGTTTTTTTTTATTTCATTCTTAGGATCGAACAACATTAACATTTATTTAGATTTTATTTTATTGTCAAATTCATACTGTCACTTGAGTTTTATTGATAATTTATTAAGCGCAGGAACCATAAGGAGGAAATATAAAACTTTGTGTTTAAGAGTCCTACTTAATCAACAAAAAATGATTAAATGCATTTTATTTTTCATATTTTTTTGATTTTTATGAATAGTTTTCTTGTACTGGGTCTTTAGAAATAATTTTGATCATTTTTATTTCCGAAGTAATTTTGAAAAACTTATCTAAATTTTTACAATTAACCAAAAAAATTTATGTGGGACCTCTCTACAGTTCTGTAATGTGGGCCTTGGGCAGATGCTCTGTTTGCCACATTCTTAGAACAGCTTTTAAATCTGCTGTTAATTAAAGATAAATTTATATATTCATATAATAATTTTTTTAAATGTATTCTCGATTATAAAAATACCAGTTTATTGCTTAAATGCCATTGCAACTCTAATTCAGAGTAACACCAATCTTTAAAATTGGATTTAACAAAGTTTTTTTAGTTTATTTTATTTTAAATTTGCTGGAATATTAACAGACTATGGTGATATAATCGAAAGTCATGAGAATCTCGCTCATCGAACTTTTTTGTTTTTATTAACTTTCAAGTGAGATAATATTATTTTCAGTACTTGCACTAATTAATTTTTCTGATGAATTCACTCATTTAGATATAATGATGATATGTTTGATGATTATTTTCTAATTTGTATTAAGAGTAAATATGCTTTTGTAATTCAGGATTTACAAGCTTGTCAACTGTGAAGAATAAAAACACCCATTACAAAATAAGTTTATTAAATAGTTTCTTTTCTTTTGAAATTTCATATGTCACATAATAGTTTCAATTACTCTAAACCAGGGATGCTCAACCTATGGTAAAAGTGGCCCTCAAAGCCTTTCAACTTGGGGCCCCTGAGCTGTCTGAAATATTAAAAACATGAAAGGAGAGAAGAAAAAAAAATTTTCAGCCATGCTTTGTAACAGTAAGTTACTGATCTAGTTTACAGTCTTTTTCAAAGTTCCTGAATATGACCATTTTGTTATGAAAGTTCTATTTATGCAATGGATTTAAAGTTGCTGTTAAAAAGTAATTACTTATGAATTTGTACAAATTAACTGAAAGACATAAAGAAAACTTCAAATTTCCAGCAACAGTCATCTCATCACATCTGATACTGTGTTAAAAAAAAATTTTCTTCTGAATAATACTAAATTTTAGGATAAATATAAATTTAAGTTACCATTTTGGTTGTATGTCTATTAATGTATATGCCATAATTAGAAAAATAAAAAACTATACACATGTTACTCATTCATGTTACTTAAATTTTTTAAGAAGTAAATTTTAAAATATAAGATTGAATTTCAAAGCAAAGTTCACGTTTGTAAATTATTGCCCATTTATAGCATAGTTTACATTATAAACAGATATATTCTAGAGTTATAAATTGAATATATAACTAAACAACATTATGACACACTATTTCCAATTTTTTTCGCTCTCTACAGGCTAATTAGACTAAAGTTCCTAACAAAACGGAATTTAATAATAAAATTTTTAGGGGTTTTTTTAGTGCTTTTTTCAGTATGTTTGAAATTTATGTTGTATTATGTTAATCTTACCTTAGTAGCAAGATTAAGAGGTTCTTCACAACTTAAAGTTCATCTAAATGTTTATCACCAGGCAAAGCTTGTTTTTTAATGACTGTTCTATTTTAACTTGCAAAATCTCTTTCACAAGCAGCTATAGTTATTGGCAATGTTAAAGCGATATGTTTTTTGAATTCAAGTTACTCGAAAGGGGTATCAGTTTTAATTTTTACACTTTGCTGATTGATTTTGGCACTTGCACCAATAGCTCTCAAAGAACTAACTAACTAACTGATTAATTTGTAAAGTATTTAAGAGCCAGAGAGAAAACTTATCAATTTTAACAAAAATTCTACAAGCAGTATTTTCCTTCACGGTAAAATTTTCGAGGAGTTAAACTTAACTTTGATGCATAAAATGGGCATATTGGCAAACTGTGATACCACATAAAATAATAAATTTCCTTATATAAGGTGTTCCATAATTTTATATCTTGTTGTGACCTCATCTTCAAAAAAAGAACTTTGGAAAAAATTTTAGAATCCTTGTCAACAGTGAAGTCTTAATAATTTACACATTAAATGTTACAAATTAATATTCAAGGAAGAAAAGAAAATTACCAAACTCTGAAAGCATTGTCAAGGTTAATTAGGACAGGTTTTTGATTCTATTAAATGATTTTTTTTCACTCTAAATCTGATTATGATTTCTGACTGATTTTGATAAATTTTTTTTATAACAATAATTATAACAGGTAATTATTTTCAACTAACTTGAATGCCAATAACTGATTGAAACATGGAAACCTATTAATTCTAATATAGATTTTCTGAAATAAAATTATTAAGGTAGGGTGTTATTAAACTAGTGGTCACAACTGTAAGGGGTGATAGAACTTGCCCAAATAAACAACTTTCACCATCTTGTGTAGGTGTATTGGTGGTTAAAGCATAACAGATTGAAATACTATAATAATAAAGTAATTTAAAATGATTTTTGTTTATTGTCCTTGTATATTAGGTTTAGTTTGCATTCGCCTCTACCAGAACCATTTGCTACTGCTTGTTCCTATATGGTTTTTTATTCTCTTTGTATGCCTGCTTTGTCCTTTCTCATTGGCCAAATTTTTTTGAATCACCCTATGTAATTTGAAGTTTACTTACTGTTGTGTGGTTTCTAGCTATCCAAGTGCATCCTGTATCACCAAAAGTTAGCTAATCTGAAATATATTATTGGAAGCTTGTTGTGCTACTTACTACAACTGTTATTCACTGAAAAAAAAAAAGTTAAGCTTTAATACTCCTTAAATTTACTCTGTATGTTACATGAACTATTTTGATTTTTTTTTCCAAATCTTTTAGTTGTGTCTTTTTGGCAAGTTTGATTTGCAATGCCTCAAGATTTTACATGTTTTCACAGGCTTACAAAAATTATCAGCAGACGTATTTTCATTCTATGTATCACTATTTTATAAAGTATTACAATTTTTTCTTTGCATATGCTGCTGGTTTAACTATATTTTTTTTTAAATCAAAATAAAAAATTCCAGTTAAAACTTTTTGTTTATTTATTTAAAAACAAACTAATTTAGTAAATTTATCCTGCTTTTCTTCAAATATGTTTTTATTTTCTTCTTAGTTAAAATTTTGTACCAGAATTTAATCATTGTTGGGTTATCAGCAAACAGAATTATTGATTTTAAATTTGTCTTGGTGTAAAAGCTTTGCTGCCTTAATACTTTTTTTTATTAAATAAGGCCAGAAATGTAAATGTTTTAAATGCCACCTTCATGCTTTTTGGTGTCACATACATGTTATTCCTATGTGTGGTGACTAAGTATTCCAACTTTATGTCTATGAAAATTAATTATCGTATTTATAAACACAGCAGGATCAAATATATCCTTAAGTGTCAGCTTACTTTTAATTTCAGTTACTTTGTTAATGCAGTTGGCTGTTGTTATGATGTGTCAAGTGGAAGTGAACAAAGACAAAATACATTTACATCATAAATATTTATTAAAATGTAATGCAAATAGCTTCAATAACATAGTGATGTTCTGACTAAAAGATGGAGAGTATGTCTGGCATACACTAGCTTCCTGGGGATTTTTCATTATGATATAAAGCTCCTACAACTGGTCATTTTTTGCCCATTTGCAAATTTTGGCTAGTTAAATCCAAAAATGTTTTTTAATGCAATTTTATTCATAATCAGATGAATTATTTTCAATATCAACAAAAAATTTTAAATAATATTTATACACTTTATTAGTTATAAGGAGAACCCATTTCCTCTAAAGTAGCTGAGTTAATATTCAAATTTTAAGCAAAGCTGCTTTTTGCCTCGTTTTTGAGGTAGGAATTAAAACATTGCTCTGAAAGTAGAAATTAAAAAAGAAAAAGTCTTTTCAACAATAATCCTTTTAAAAAAATTCATCTAAATTTTTATGAGCTCCAAATTTTTGACCCACTCTAATTACATCTAATTTATAATACTATATCTAATGGATTAGATTCATGTCTACTCTCTTGTTTTTGTGTTTACACTTTGTGGCCGTATTTTGTTGATATTCAATAGATCTGGTGTCTGAGAACAGACCGAAAAAGGTTTATAACATGAAGTTAAAAGGACAAAAGTTGCTAAATGAAGCGTATTGTAAATGTGCAAATCGTGCTATGAAATTAAGTCAAATCGGTGCCCAAAATAATAACTTGTTGAGAGCTTATAAAACACTAAAGTTTAACTCTGCACACACGCACAAATTAATATTGGTTTAAATAAAAAAAGGAGCTATTTCATTTTTACAACAATAAACGGTTTTTTTTAAGCTTAAAAATTGCGCTTATGCACCAGTGAAGGTTCATCTATTCAGTTGAATCCCTTTATACAAAAATTTTAGCTTTTTATAATAATTCATAATGGTGTTAAAGCCATTATTTTTCCCCAGAAAAATTTGTTCTCCAATTATTGATTAGGTAATTTATTTAATTGATGTCCACAAAAGGTGCCGGTATAAAGTATTTTGCATTTACACACTATCTCATTTTTGTAGAAACTAGGATACTCTTTTAAAAATTCTTTCCATGCTGTCACAGTTTTATCATTTGGCCAAGTACAGTGACCATTTCCATGGCATACCGTTCTTGAACATAACTCTGCGTTTCTTGATATTTTTTTGACAGCTGGTCCAAGAACTTGAGTGATGTATTCATTTACTTCGTTACAATGAGTTCTTGAACTAACTGCCGAGGAAGATCCCCATATTATGAAACCATCAGCTCCTATTGCTGCTGCCTGAGCTGCCATTCTTTCAAAATCACCCTGTGTAAATAATTAAATTTTCCTATATTTCAACATAGAATAAGAGCCTATAGTTTATACAATACAAAAGTATTTTTATGAGTTATGTACTGGGTAATTCTTTAGTAACTGTTAATGTAAGTTTAGTAAATGTTAGTTACAATATTATTACAATTAGAGAATTAATTGATCAATGTTGCAATGTATTAGTTAAAACTATGAATAATAACTAAGCATTTTTATTATATCTTGAACAATTTTATAAGGAAAGAAAGTAAATTATGCAAAAACATCTTAAAGTTTTATGATTCTGCAATATGAATAAATATGTTATTGTAATTTATTTACGTCGCACTAGAGCTGCACAATGGGCTATGAGCGACGGTATGGGAAGCATCGCTGAAGATGATCCGAAGGCATGCCATCACAATTTTGATCATCTACAGAGGGGATGGCACCCCCGCTATGGTAGCCTGACGACTTGTGTGCGAAGTCGAGCACTTCGCGGTAGAACAGTTTTAGCGAGGACCAATACCGTACACCCTCGGTCCTGATAAAAGTGATCACCCACCCACACACTGACCGCAGCTAGTGATGCTTGACTTCGGTGATCTGCGGGGAACCGTGTCTTAACGATCAGTCCATTGCGGGACGAATAAATATTTAAAAAAGAGAAGAAAAAAAAACTATTTCAACTTAAGATTTACTTCTTTCACCAAAAGTTAAGCAAAAAAGATATCTGTTTTTAATTTTCTTGATGTGTTGCTGAAATGATTATCTTAATTTTAAAAAAGTGTTTTGTTACTGTGCATTCTTTTAATTACCAAATCAGTTTATGTTATAGTAATTCTAAAAATATGATGTTTTGTAGATTTTTGCATATTGTATTTCTTGCGGTCTTTTATATAAAAAAATCTAATATTATTTTTTGATGTTTTAAAAGCAGACATCTAGATTTACTGTCAAGCTAACAATGAAGAAGTTCATTTTAATTCTGCGCTACTAATTTACCTCATTCTTTTTAATATAGATTATTTAGTTTCAAGCATATTTGAAAGCAAAATACCTGCGGAACTAGTATTTTTTTTAAGTGAAAATTGATGTAAGGCAAAATTTTTGCTTCAGCTGGTGCAACTCTTATTGCTTCTTTAAGTTTTTCGTGATCTTTGTAACTTCTTTGTTCCATTGTGTAATGATCCAAATGATTATCATATAAGTATATTGAAGGAAATATGCCCGTGCTGGAGTTCCATAGCCATGATAATCTAAAAAATATATCATATGTTATTCGATAGTACAGTAGAAAAAATACTCATAATAACTCAGATCAATTTATCCAAATATTACGTGATAATAATACCTTCTATAGCTTAATAGTTATGTGCCGAGACCTTAAGTATGCTAATTAATCCAAAGTATTGTGGTTGAGACACTGAGTTTTATTTTATAACAGGCCTTGAACAGTCGACCCAATTCTGACTCGACTGCTATCAATGTTCAACTTCGTGTCTTATAATTTTGAACCAAACCCAGAAGACTAGGAAACTTCTGGGACAAACTGATCTTCGTGGAGGACTTTTTGATGGAACTAACCCGTATTTGCGTTACATGGAGAGAGAAACCTCTCACGATTAGCCCAACGACAAGGGGATTTTGCGTCAGTAGTGTAGTCAATACGAGCCTGGAGTAAAATTAATATCAACCAGCCACAGCTGGAATTCCAACCTGGTTCCACCTCATTGTTAAACGAACGCTCTATCCCCAGAGCCACTGCGGCTAGGTGACTTGAATCCCATCTTGCTTCAAATTGATTATAACTAGCTAATTTGAGAAGTAAAAACAGGCAGTGCGCGATGCAGATCATCATGATTTTGAAGTCGCAATTTCGGAGCCTTATCCTTCATGCCAGACAAGCTGGCAAGTATTTTACTTTTTATTAGTGCTAATTATTATTTCAAGTGTAAAATCTGGTAATAAAATCTTCTCGATGAATTCGGATTTTTGAACTCTCACAATGTGAGCATAGCCATAATTTCACAGATGTGGCTCCAATAGTTTAGTCAGACGATAATTTTTCAAAGATTTGTGACCCTTGATGTTATTTGAATTTGTCTTAGTTATATATCTCAAAAACTGATTACGTGAATCAAAATTATAAACCATGTGTATCTCTGGTATGCAAAAAAAAAAAAAATTCTTTTTGGTCGTATATAGTTTTAAATAAGATGATTTTAAACCACTTTCAGTAATGTTTACTGATTATTTAAAAAAAATTAACTTTTGAAATTTTTTTTTTTTTTTTAAATTACTCTTTATACATTTTTCTGGAGAAACCTAATAGAATCATTAATTGAAAGTTTCATAGTAAATTTCAATGTTTTAAAACGCATTACAGAAATTATATTCAGAATAATAATTATGACCCACGTGTATTAATTTTTGATAAAAATTAAATTTTAACTAGCTTGAATGAACAATGAAATCGAAAAAAATGTAAATAGCCATAACGCAATTTATTAACATAGGAATATAACAAATCTCATATCGTTAAATAAACATTTAAAAAAACAAACAAGTTATTTAAAAAATTTATTATTTTTGTGCAGATCAGTGTGAGTAAAACTCGAAATTACACGAAATCGGTTCAGTATAGTTTCTGAGCAATAAAAGTCGTATATTTAAAGTTTCATTTCTCTAGAATTATTAAGCCTTTATAATTTTCGATCTTACTCTTCAAAACTATCTGTAAGAGGTGTACCAGATACTCGGCAATTACCTGGTATACCCTATTCAAAATAATTGTTTTGGACTTTATTTGATAAAAAAAATTTAAAAAATGCATGTAATTATAATATTTTTGAATAAAAAAGTTTTATATTTGTTTGCAAATTTTTTCTGATTCAAATAAATAGTTTCGGAGATACGGAGAAACACGCTAATAATATATATTTGATTTGGGATTTTGAACTATTGAGATCTCGTATTTTTCAGCTGCGTTTACTCTATTAATTTCGAGAATCGAAAAACTGAATCCGAAGGGGGGGGGGAGGGATGTCTATGCTAAGAAAACTTCTGTTATGCCTGATCTTGTTATTTAAAATATCGTCAGCACTATTTAATTAGCATATTTAAGCTCCATATTTCGGATGTGCCAGTTACCCGGGTTCTCGGACCCATTTTTATTCTCAAGACTGGTTACCATGAACCTGGTCAAATTTATCGGATATACAGTGCCGGGTAACACATTGAAAATTTTAGTGAATCAAATTAAAAAAAAAAAAGTATCCGCTGCATCGAAACAGTCCTCCCAAATTTCTCTTAGAAACGTTAAAGATTTAGTTTAAAATAGTAATCGAGTAATAAATCAAAATTTTATTGGATACCCGGAACAGGCCGGGTAAGAAATAAAATATTTGCGCTGAGTACTTGGAACTGGCCGGGTAAAAGATTCAAGTTTACTGGGACCGAGCACATCTCTAGTCTATAATCATTATGATTGCATCATGCTAGTACATGAAAATCCTATCATTGGACCAATAGTTATAAAAATGGCGAATCTATTTGTTAATTTTACTTTGCTTGTAACAATATCCTATTATAATATTCTTCTTTTAATATCCCTTCATATAGGAACCTCCCGAGCTTCAAAGATGCTTCACTTTTTACCGTATTTCTTTTCATGTTGACGAACTCCAGATGTTCAATACTTATAAATTTCAAAGGTATCAGAAAAAAGCTCCTATCCAGCTAATAAAGCGCGAAACAAAAACCTTTAGGTCAGGGAATAGCTGACAGAATGTAAATTTAACTGTAGATTACTTGAATATTGTGAATGTAACTGAATCTTAAATTTTACACTACAGAAAAACTTTTTTTTTTCCAGTTTGCTGCTCTATTTTTAAATTTTAAAAGAATCTTTCCTGTCGTGATAGCTTATTTTCCTTAGTTTTCAAAAAAAAAAAAAAAAAATTAACTTAAAAGAGGAGAGAAGGAACCCCCCCCCCCCCCCCCCNCCCCCCCCCCCCCCCCCCCGATATTGAATTTTTCCCACCTCCATTGACACTTGAAACACATAAAAATGCTTACGCATAAAAAAATTGCCACTTAAAAATATTACTAATGAATAAATAATGGAACTGTAACTACTTCTATAATTCCATTTATTTCAATAATAGTTTCTTTTTTTGGTGATTATTTTAAGATTCTAAATGTTTTCTTTTTAAGTTTAAGTTGAAAATCGATTTAATACAACAAAGTAGACGTATCTTAATTCTTTATAATTGTTTATTAAAAATATTACTGACATTTTATGAAAGTTGGGTAATTATTTTGAACTAGTACTCTTGAAAAAGAAACTTTGCATTCTGTTTAGTGCCTTTACTAATTTGTGTTGTGTAGTTATGTGCTTTATGTTATTAAACGTATGGGTGTCTGAATTTAGTCTGCAAAATTAATTAATAGATAGTTCCCGTATTCCCACCTGTTATGTGGTTAGACATAATGTGTATTAATTAATGACTGACTACTATTCTTATGTTATCGGTTATAAAATATGAAATAGAAGATAACAGCGGCTAATATTTGGAGACAAACTGAAGAATTAATTTTTTTTTTTTAAATTATAATGGTGACTGTTAAATTTTTATTTCTTTTTATTCAAATAGTCATGTTTTGGTAAGTTAATAAAAAAAGATAGATTTTCAAAATAGTACTTTCAGCTTGTTTTACAACATAATTATTTAAATAATTTCAAGTTGTATTATTTTAATTACGAGATTATACCATTTTACCAAGCGTCAGCCTTGTAGCAGAAACCCTACAGCACGGCAGCGGGCTCTGCAGATTATTTTTCAAAAATAAAAACTGCTAGCGCGATAATGTGTAACAAAGTTTTCGTAAAGGTTTTAACTTTTCACAGAGAAGTTTTTGCAGAGGACCGCTGCAGAAATACTTGCCTAATCTTAGCAGAAAAATATTACGGAATGATATACATATTTTAGGAGCACGGTATATTGTTAGTCTAACTAAAACAACGGTAACCAAAAGGTGTTCCACGGAACCCTAAGGTTCCGTGGAAAATTCACAAGGATTCACTACGTTAATTAGGATTTTTGTTATTTTAACCAATTGATTTTTGAAACCTTTAATAGGCCAAACCAATATATTTAATGTTTCGGTTATTTTTATGAAATTATTCAATGACAAAATTTAAAACAAAAAGTTCCATAATTATTTCTCATCTTATTCATGTAGAGGTATTTCTCATCGAACGTTGAAATTCAAAATAAAATAATCGAATTCAAAAATTAAGAATTCTTTTTTCCAAAAACCATATTAACAGTTTAAAATAAATCTTTTTCAATTTCGAAAACCCTAATTCAGCTTATTTTATCCAAAGCTGCTGCAGATCTAAGAATCCAATTGTCTAATTTATGACTGATATTGATGAAACAATTGATAAATTTCGTTTTTCCCTGTATCCCCTCTGCAGAGGATTTGCGGTGGCATGTCTTCGGATCATCCTTAGGGATGTTTCCCACACCGTCGCCATTAACCCATTGCGCAGGTCTACCTACCCTATAAATGTTTCCAAATTGTTCCTTTTTTTCTCTATCATATTCACATTTGCTAATGAGCTTTATTTTTTAAAAGTCGGGATTCCGCCGAAACAAAACAAAAAAAAACTCTCCTGTTTAGTTCCGTAACCGAAAAAAACTGGGAACCGCTGAACTAAAGATCTCTTCCCGTCACTGAGTTTTTAGATGTCTGCTGCTATTGAAGCAAGAAAGACAATATTAGTGAGAATTTAATTTATCTAGTGGTGTATTTATACTGATAGCATTTATTTAATTTAATCTGCATGATTTTTCTTCAGTTTAGTTATTTAGTCATGGATTTTTTCCATCGTCCTTTTTAACCACCATTTCACAGTTTTCAAATTAAATTTCTTGTGATTAATTTGTATGTAACTTAATTTTGAGAATTTAAATTTTGCTGTGTAGTGCACAGAAAAAATTAATAAATAAACGGACCACCCTGAATAACTTTTTATCTAATGATCGGATCTTCACGTTCCAGGACTCATTTTGCATGGTTCGAGGGAGTGGCCTCAAATATGCTAATTAATTCATGCAAAAAATATTTTAAGTTACGAAATTAGACACAAAAACGTACTTTCCCTATATAAACATACTTTTCTTTCTTCAACGGATTCGGATTTCGGACCCCCCCCCCCAAAAAAAAAAAATACAGGTGGTAGTCTCTATAGTTTGGTCTCTTTAATATTAATTTTACTTTTTGTGTATTTCGCCATATCTCTAGAAATTTAAAAGCTAATTGAAAACTTTTTACACACAATTATAAAATTCCTTTATCAAAAGATATTACTACGGTAAAAATGTTTATTATTTTATTTAATATTAGTCGAAAAAATTTTGAATTCTAAGGTATAAAATTTTTTACATCATTTTAAAGAACATAATTTTACAGAGAAAAATACGAAATTTGAATGAAAATGGTTTAATAGTTCCTGAGAAATCAAATTTTTAAAATACAACTTTTTTGAAATTTGATTTCACAGGTACTATTCGACCGATTACACTCAATTTTTGCATTTTGTCATGTAAAATTAAATTAATTATATATTATTCTTTAAAACGATGTAAAAAATTATATACCTTACAACTCAAAATTTTTTCGACTAATATTAAATAAAATAATAAAACGTGGTAAATATTTACTAAAAATGATTTTTTACACGGTATTATCTCTGAATAAATTAATTTTTTAATTCAAAATTTTAATTTTTTTTTCAAAAATTTTTCAATCCACTTATGAAGTTCTCGAGATATAGCGAAAACTACGCAAAAAGTACAATTTAACATTATGGGGTCTGAACTTGTTTTACAAAACATCTGAAAAAGCTTTTTGAAATTCTTTATTTTTTACAAAACTGATTGCATTACTCGATTAAATGTTCATCTCAAAATTTGATTTTTTCCTTTTTCTCAAAATTTTTTTCTTTTCGGTAATTTGGCAACATTCTGTAAGAACTACCGAAAATTGAACCACATTTATTAAAAATTGAGCGGAACAAATTAGAATTTTCCGTTAGTACTATATTTGTTATACTTTTGCCATAATTTTCTAATAAATATTTCGTATAATTTTTTAGATATTTATAGATGTAGTGTTAAAAAAGATGACATGGTAGCTAGATTTAGAAAGAACTCGCTTTATTTGGCAGTCCCGATTTGATTTCTTTTTTACTGTTCTTGTTGCAAGCCGTGCACCATCATACGTTAGTGTTAGCATATTGCTCCAGCAGTGAGATTAAGTTCATTTTACAAATTAACATTTAGGAGTTAAGTTCGAAGTTGGTTTATTGTTGTCAAGTTTAAAAAGTGTTTTATAACGATTCTTGCGTCTTGAACTGTCAGGTCTTCAAATGACGATTCTTATAACGGTTCTTTTTTTAAACACAAATAATAAATCAGGTAACAAATACACGTATACAAGAAAAACTGATCAAGATAGTCTCAAAACACAATAATCACGTTGTGAGTCCAATGGTTTCAAAATACACCAGAAACAGTAATCCTTAGTATAGGCAATTTAGAGCTTGCAGTGCACCCTTGTGTAGAAAACACCATCCATAGATTTTGAGTTTAAAGTAATTTTATATCTAAAATTTCTTTGTAAAAATCTTAAATATTCTAAATGAAAATTCACTTACTTGTCATTTTCAATTTTCACTTTTTCGGAGCACTCAAAATCTGCAGGCTTCTTTCCCACATAATTGTAACAGTCAGGAAATAAATAATAGCCCCAATTTGCAGATGGTCTCAATTTCTTTGAAAGTTCAAGTGTTTCTAGCATGTAAGATCTAAGGTATATGATATTAAACATATAAGGATTATTAACGCTAAATCTATATTAAATAAAGTATTGTTACTAACAAATTAAATTCTGTTATCACCTAGCACCATTTCCCCATTGGTGTTTTGCTAATTCTTCTATTTCTTTATCATTCAAAGTTGAACTTTGTTTTCTTGCAAACTCCCTTGACTTTTCTCTGTAAATATCTAAGGGTATCCAATTGAAATTCCACGAAGGTCTCCAAGCTTCCCAGTCAATGACACCAATTCCATTAAAACTTTCATTTTTAATGGTATTTTGTAAATCTTCAGCAGCTCTCTGCAAATGCTTTGAAATATTTGCTGCCTGAAAATTAATAAATGTAATATTGTTTTTAAAAAGGCCAAGGAGCAATAATTCCTGTTTGTTGTCAGTGAATTCTTAAAATTTACACGTTTGTTTTAATAGTTTTAGGTACTTTAAAAAAAAGGAAAAATCAAAACCCTTTTTAAATCGAAAAAGCAGGGTACTAGACAAAGTATCCATTAGATGATAAATGAGCACCTAAACTATGTATACACACAATATAAGAAAAGACAACTAATGCATTTATATATAATGCGCATAATGTTTGACAGTCAAAGTGTCAAGTGAAATGCTCAGTACTCAGTGTAGTTTTCTTTTTCTATACAATATTTCTTATGCTGTAAAAATAAGATTATACAAAATATCGGGTTGAGTATAAAGGTTTCCATCAAAGGCAGATACCTCCGCGCTAACAGTAGCCATTCCAGTGGTAGTTAACCTTTCTCCAAACTGGTTTTTGCATTCTAAAATTAAAAGTTTGAACTACACAACTGTGTAATTTGTTCGTCAAAACTTTATTATCTTGTGCACCAAAAAAAGTGTTTAATATGGAGATATCACATCGACAGATCAGAACGATTATGTACTATGAGTTCCAAAATAAACTCAGTGCAACTGAATGCCACAAAAAAATGTTTGAAAGTTTAGGTTTCAATACTGTTTCTTATGATACAGTTGGTTGGTATATAAGTTTGGTTTCGAAAGTTTAAAGCTGGGAATTTTGACATTGAAGATGAACTACGTTCTAGCCTCCCTATTGAGGTTGATAGTGACGAGTTAAAGCAAATCATTGATCAAGGCAGAAATGTTTCAACACGAACTATTGCATTAGAGATTGACGTTTACCTAAAAAAAACAATAGTTAGTGCTCTCAAAC
The DNA here is from genome assembly GCF_043381705.1 of Parasteatoda tepidariorum. Taxonomy (NCBI): domain Eukaryota; kingdom Metazoa; phylum Arthropoda; class Arachnida; order Araneae; family Theridiidae; genus Parasteatoda; species Parasteatoda tepidariorum. The sequence goes on from NC_092214.1 coordinate 69,136,069, forward strand.
ACATAAATCTAACGTTTAAGTTTAACCGCTGGGTGCCTCACAAATTGACTGCTGAAGACAAGAGAAAAGCGGCCTCTGTTTGGCTTTGCTCAGAGATCAACGAAAAGAGAACATTCCGGACAAAATTGTGACCCGTGAGGAAAAATGGGTGTACTACAAGAATACAAGCCGAAAAGGAGGGTGGTCAGCACCCGGGGAATCAGTTGGTTCGGTTGCAAGACAAACGCTAACTAGAAGGTGTTTCTCTGTATCTGGTGGGATTGTCGAATTATCTATGAAAAGTACCTGAAAAGCGGGCAGGCTATCAACTGAACAATATACAGCAATATGCTAATCAAAGTTCAGACGGAAGGTAGTTCTCTTTCTTCAAGATAGCGCCCGGCCACACGCAAATGCGATGACCGGCTGGACGCTCTACACGCTGGAATGGGATTTGATGCAACATCCACCATACAGCCAGACAAGGTGACTTCGAATTACTATCTGTTTTTACATCTGCAGCTGCATCTTGATGGCACAATCTTCCATTCAATTGACGAGGTCATAAATGAGGTCGATCGCTTTCTGGACACAGTTATTCGCAGAAGAGATTAAAAAGTTGTCCAAATGCTGGCAGACCATTGTTGATTTGAATTACTATCCTCATTAGCTTTGCTGATTTTGTATGTATTTATCATTTTACGCGATTATTTTTTTCTGGCGGAAAACTTTTTACTCAACCCGATATGAAGTTTTACATCGTTAAAAGATAATATTGTATGTATAAAAATTTTATAAGAGATTCTTGAACACATTTTAAGATAAACTTTATGTAAAATGAACATAATTTCGGAAAAATTAATATATAATTGTGATGCCAGAATTGGCATAC
>NC_092214.1:69137439-69149575 GCF_043381705.1 Parasteatoda tepidariorum
AAGGAAGCAGCAAGCTTTCATCATTACAATAATTATTCATATTAATTATTTAAGTCACCAGCAAAATATTGCACAGTTGAACCACAACAACGAACACTACTGTCAAAAAGTGGGAACCGTCGTGATTAACAACATTGTCCCATGGAAGTATCAAACCTATAACATTCCGACACTTTAATGAGCTGAGCTAAGGGCCTGTGCTTTTAGCTGATTGATTTTAATAATGCTGATAAAAAAATACTGACGAACCGTTAAAGAAAAGTAGAAAAAAGGAGTATTATTTTTATATTGTTATTTTTCAAGAGTGATGTTTCACAACCGATATTTCACATTTTGTATTTTATCTTTTATATTCACACTGCTTAATAACTTGATATAACTTTTCTTTTCTTAACATTTTCAAACTACCATTGAGGTCAAGAAGTTTATCAAAAATTAGTTTATTCACGGATGAAATTCTTTCGCGAACGAATTGTCGAAGGAATTATTGACAGAGGGGGGAGTAAAATATTCTTTAAATCATTGTCATTTAATTTTCCCAATTAAGCGGATATAGTTGTAATATATTCTACTTGTCAATATCTTTTAAAACATGTAAAATAGGAGATCGTTGTCAAATTAGAGTTCTAAGAAATATAATGCTTGGTATTTTAGAATTCCAATAGATTTTTTTCTGACTAATTTGTATCAATACAATTTTGCACTCAGCATTTTTTTAAAAAAATGATAAAGTACCTTCGTCTTTTTAAATTGTTGAAAAATATGTCTTTGTTTTAACTTGATTTACTTTAAAAACAATTTCAGCTCCATCAAAATCGGTTTTTGTCAATTTAAACAAAAATAAATAATTATAATGAATAAATTTTAAAAAATCTAAGCTCCTATAAATGTACGTTATTAAATTACCTATCTAAAAATTGCAAAACTCGTAACTTTATTGCTTTAATTGTTTGAGAAAAGTTCTATAAGGTATGAAACGCTATTTTTCCGTTCCAATTAAGCGAAGCTTTTATTTCCCATTATTTTTTTATGGTAGAATGATACGCTATCATCAAAAGAACGAAAATTCAAACTACAAAGTACGTTTTTGTATTTTATTCAGTAGCTTAAAAGATCGTCTTCACTAATTAATTAGGAAATTTGAGGTCACTCCTTTGAACCATTAAAAATGAGTCCTAGAACGTAAAGATCCGATCATTAGATCAAAAATTATTCAGAGAGGTCCGTTTTTTTTTTCCACACTATATTTGATAAATATATTGCTTATTGATAATGTAATTCCTACTTTGCTACTTAAAGTAATGCTTAAATATGCACGAGACTGTTTTAACTCAGAGGATCCAGATTTGAATACTCGCTATAGCTTGCTAATTATTTCGTTTTCTATGCCCAAACCACAGTGACCAATGTGCTGACGCAAAATTACTTTAGTGATCTTCCTCTAATGCAGGGTTTCTTAACCTGTGGTTCATGAACCCCTAAGGGGTCCATGAGTCATATTTTGGGGGTCCGCTAACTACTCCTAATTTTTAAAACGTTTGGAAGCCTACCCATTGCTTGTAAAGAGATCTATGGCAGCTATAATTCCGTTTGCTACGGTGTATCTTTGCGAAGCGGGATTTTCCGCACTCGTGACAATAAAAACAAAACATCGAAATCGATTGAATGTTGAACATGATATGCGCGTTGCTTTGTCGAAAACTATCCCCCAATTCAATTTGTTAATTAAGGAAAAGCAGCAGCAACCTTCACATTAAAAATTTTAATTATAAAAATTTTGTATACTATTAAAATAATAAAATTAAATGTTTTCTAACAATGGATGGTTTTTGCAATTATTTTTTTCTCAGGGGGGCGGTCCGTGACTTCTTAAAAAATTTTAAAAGGGGTCCATTATACCAAAAAGGTTAAGAAACACTGCTCTAATGCATCTGTGAGTTAAATTCACACACAAAACAAAAATAAAAAATCTGCGACATACTTGACACATTTTTTTTATGTCATTTAAAATAATAAGCATACCAAGGCCTCAAACACATTACATGGATAAGCTGTTTATCGACAGAGTTACAATAAAAAATTACGGAAAAAATTGAGCAAGGATTGTGTACATAACTGTAGAAAGGTTGTCCAAACATTCTCATTCGCTATCTAATTTATAACAGGTATTTGCATATTTATAAAATGTTCGTGTACATAACAAAACAGTACGTGAAAATACATAAGTGTATAGTAATTTTTTTTTAAAAATACGAAAGATTATTTAATAATGTTATGTTGAGCACTATTCTTGTATTTAAAATGCTGTTTCAATACTAAATATTCATAGGTAATGAGAAAAATTCATTTATTTTATTATTTTTTTTAAAAAAAAGAGAAAAACTACGTAGTGGTTTGCAAATGGTACAATTTTTAAAAATTTTTATTCGATTTGAATAAAATCCATTAGAAATTATCAGGAAACAAATATTAACGAACAAAATTGTACAGTAAACAAAAAAAAAAAAAAAAACTCACCCTTAATTTTTTTTGTTTAAAGGATCGAGTTTTTACGTACAAAAATTTGAAAAATCAGTCTCAACACGCTATTTAATTAATGCAAACTATTTATTAATTTACGAAATCAGACAAAAATTAGACTTTCTGTGAATACACATATCTTGTTTTTTTTTTTCGACTGATTTCACACAATTATGAAACTCGTTTATTCATTGAAAATTCCACCGGAAATTTTTTTTAAAAATGATTATTATTTTATTTAATAATCATCGAATTTTTTTAATTTCAAGACATGACTATTTGTAGATTATTTTAAACTATGTAATATTAAAAATAAATACCAACTTTAAGCAAAATTTATAAAATGCTTCTTTAGAAATTTAAAGTCAAAAACAAGATTTTTTAAAAAAATTTCATTACTCGGAAACTATTTGGCCGATATCGATCAAATTTTGTCATTTAAAATCACGTAGCTTAAAATACAGTGATATTTTGCATACCTTACAATTCAAAATATTTTCGAACATTTATAAATTAAATAATTTTTAAAAATAAATTCTTGCATGTAATTATCATTGGATAAACAGGTTTTAGAGTTATGTATAAAATTATTTTGATTCAGTTAAATAATTTCGAAGTATCGATAAAAGAGGGCCCAAAGTTTCTAACGATAATCCTGACTAAACTTTCGTAACTTTATTTCCCCAATTGCTGTTATCCACTATATTTTGATTCCCAAGAATCTATGTCTGTCAAAATAAAGAAATATTAACTCAGAGAAAACACGTTTTGCGTTAGATTTCAGTACTTAATAAATATTTAACTACTATATTTAATTAGCATTAGCTCACTATAACATCTATTTTTTCCGTTCTAAATAATTTGAAAAATAGATATTCTAAAAATAACTCACCGAGTTGTGACCTTGTTTTAAAAGTTTGATATTCAAAATATAATGTCTTATTAAACAAATACTATACTTGTTAATATTTTAGTATATAAGCAAATAAATTGCTTAATCAAAAAGGATTGATATTTCAAAAAGAAAATGTTTTTTTCTTGGAAAAATATAATGTTATTTCTTATATTTTGCATGAGTTTCATCATCAAAAGGATTTACGATATATTTAAAATATTGGTTCTTGGAAAAGTTATGATATTACTTTTCATGAAAACTTATGATACTATATTACATGAAAACTTATGATACTATACTCATCCATTAAATTTGGTGTGTCAATAAGTTGCTTCATCAAAAATGATCTTTTATACTTAAACATCTTTATACGTATTTAACATTTAATCTGTAAAGATATTTTAACTTCCGTGAAAGGTAAAATGTTATTCAAAATAATTGCCACTGACTGACAGCGTAAATAAAAATTTAAATAAAGAACGAGAAGTTTCCATATTATGTAAGTGATAAATTGGATTATTTTGGAATTATAAAGTAAACGAAAACGGAAGTTAATTTATTAAATATTAAGAATAAATTTAATATTTGGGTTTTAAAAGGCTTACACAGAATTTTCTACAAATTGTAAACATTTCTACTGCCGTTACTCTGGAATTTCATTAAAGAAAAGAAAAAAAGTATAGACAGAATTTTTGCAATTAAAAATAAAATAGTTTAACATTAAAAGTAATTTTGAAGTAATAATTGTTTTACCACAATGGTTTAAATTTCTTTATTTTTTTCACTTGATAAATGCATTTATTTAACATTAGAAATGTATATTCTTTTTCCAAAAATACTTTTGCTGTCATAAGATTTCCAACCCTTATTATTATCATATTGAATACATACTATAATTATAAGGAGAAAAAAAAATTAATCCCTTGCAACAGAATAGCGTATATCGTCTCTGAATTTTCATCTCATACGTAACATTTTCATGTCTTCACTCATAATTAAAGTCTAAGTTAAAAGAAAGAAAATACTAATATATATGGGTTCAAATGTGCACTATACATAAGTTTCATTTTAGAATTCATTATATATTCATATGGGAATTAAAAAGTAGAACATGCTTTCTGTTTTTTTTTTTTTCTTTTTTTTTGTTCTTCAAATAATGATAAATAAATGCATAGCTACTAATATTTGCACTGCTTGAGAAACGTTTTTTTCAATGTTAATTAAGTAACAATTGAATTGATGAACAGTATGTAGAAATTTTTTAAGTTTCGCCGATTTTTTTCGCTCGATTTTTTAAGTTTTTGATGTACTTAAACATCACGTGTGATTTTGGGATGTAAACTGTATTTGAGAGCAAACATTTTTTTTTTTAAATTTTTAGCATTAGAAAATGTAGTTTTTTTTTTTTTTTTTTATCCTGTATCATAATACAGTTAAGTATTTATAAAAACTAGATTAATATTATTTTAATAGAGACAAATTTTATATCAGATGTGTATGTCACTTATTTTCTTATGAATATTTTAAAATGTTATGTTTTTCAGCATTTGTTAAATAATAATATATTTTTCGGTATACTAAAATGAAAATAAAAATCTTTGGTATAAAAAAATTTACAAGAAAGAAATGTCAGGGAAATAAGCTGTGTATAGGTTTAAAAAAATCAAGTGTTAATATAAGCAGGAAAAAAAAACAGAACCATTCTGAAAATTTAGAAAAGTGTTTTTTTTTTCTACATAATACTTTCTGTCTAAAGTAAATATAGTGAAAAAATTTAAATGTGTAGTTTAATCGAATCACATCATGTGTAGATACAAGAGCATTCAAAAGTTTTGGATAAATATATTTTCGTATGAGCGTACCAAAAGATGTAAACTACTGCTGATTCACAAATTTCAAAATATTCATAAAAATAAATACCTTAACATTTGAAATAAAATTTCCCATTTATTGAAAAACAATAATATGTACTTTTTATAAATGTATTTATTAGTGAAAATGACAAATTTTCTTGTAGTAAAATATAATTTATGCATATTTACTTGCGAAAATAACACATTTTCTTTTACAGCAAAATACATATATTTACTAATGAAAATAGCATATTTTCTTTCAGCAAAATACCAACATATATATAAAAGTGAAAATAAGTTATTTTCTTACTGTAAAATTAATAATTTTTTTGCTCTTTAGCACGTCATGAAATAATGGTGGTTAACATCAATCAAATTTATTAATCAAATCATAAAATTTGCTATCAATTTAAATATTAAAATTAAATCTTCCCGGAAAACCGGAAGAGTTAGCAGCGATGCAAATGACATTTTAATGCTTGATTTTTTAAATAAAATAAGGCCGGAAAGAGAGAAGGTTTAATCAGAAAATTTAAATTTTTTAAGCATTACTTATTTTTTTAATTGATTATGATCAATATATATTTAAATTTGCTTTACCTGTGGTAGACCTCCATTTACCCAAGTTCCATTTTTTAAAATTGACGGATAAAAGCCTAATTGAGACTCATAAAATATTGTGATTTGTTCTCCTTGAAATTTATCTCCATTATTCACAAGAATTCCATAAGTTTTTAAATTTCTAGTAAAATCATGGCCATAATTTCTTAAACATTGCTGCGTAGGAACATTCCAGTATACTTCAAATGATGTCACAGACTGTAATAATGTAAAATACAGAAAATTGCATAGTGCTCGTTTTAAGGTATTCATTTTATTACTTCGAAAATTAAAAACTCTATCGAGATCGATTAACAGATGCAGTTTTTCTTCTTAATATTTCTCTGCGAACAAAAAAGGAATAAATTGTAGACTTTGAAATTATGGTTTATCAGTAGATATTTCATAATATTCTTTTCAATAATAAAAATGAGCAGCTGTAACTGACTGTCTTTTTGGCATATTTCACAGCTGTGAATGGTATTACTTTCTCATATATGCACTCTTACCGGCAGAGCTTTTTAACTGATTTCATCTTATTTAAATTTACCAAAATCAGAGAAAAATATTATATATTTTTTAAAATAAATATATTGTATTGTATAAAGTGTGTATTTTATTCTTCTTTCTAAAAATAGTGATTGATTATCTTGCAAACAACAATAATTTGAATAGTTTATCACCAGGGAAACTTAAAAAGGCAACCGAAATCTATTTTTCTATGTTACAATGAAATTTTTATGTGAATTCAGTTTTTTTGGGTCTACTAGAAACAAATTTAAATACATTGAAATCAAAATGTATTTAAATTTGTTCAAATTATTGCATATGTTAAAAATGCTTTATTTTATGTATGTGAAGTTTTTTAGTTCGATTTTAAGCAGTATGACATGTTAGAAGGGCCCAAAACATTTCTTTGCCTGGGGGGCCCTGCATGCTATTAAGACGATCCTGACTAGTACCATAGGTATACATTTCTGTGAATAGATACTATTGAATAGTACTGTGGTGATATTTATTAACATCTTGTTTTAACTGTAACTGTGCTTGATTTTCAATTGTTTTACTATTTATGTTTATAAGTACGTAGTCCTCAGCGGCTAGCCTAATTTTGCTAATTAAAGCTTTATTAAGTTATTATGTCTGCCTAAATTGATTATCACAACAATTTAATTAGCAAAATTATATTCTGATAAATGTGAGTACTGGTATTCATCGTCATGGAAAATTTTCTGAAACCGGAACGTTTCGACTTCGACCCCACGTGTGCTAACGCTGAAAATAAGTGGCTACATTGGAAGAAAACTTTCGAAAACTTTTTGTCAAAGGTGCCTAATCTTGCTGAAGATAATAAACTCCCACTCCTAATTAATTATGTATCAGCAAATGTTTTCCAGTCAATAAGTGAAGCCACCAGCTACTCGGCCGCTATCTCTGTTTTGGATGCACTCTACGTAGTAAAGAGGAATGAAATTTTCGCTCGTCATTGCTTGGCCTCAAGAAACCAACTATCTAATGAAACTGTTAACGAATTTCTTCAAGTTTTAAAGCAACTAAGTAAAAACTGTAACTTCACACAAGTCTCGGCTGAAACTTATAAAAATGAGTATATACGTGATGCTTTCATTAGAGGGTTGCGGAATACCCGCATTAGAGAGCGTCTGCTCGAAAATACAACAATCACTTTAGACAATGCAGTCAACCAAGCCCGTGCTCTTGAACTGGCTGAAGCTCATTCTGCTTCATATCTCACTAACTCACAACCTATGCCTTCTGCTGCACTAGACTGTACTGATGATGCTTTTGAAAAAGAAACCCTTGCAGCAATTCCTCGTGGATCATGTTTTTTCTGTGGTAATAGTGATAATCATATACGAAGTAACTGTCCGGCTAGAAACAGTGTTTGTCATTCGTGTGGAAAAAAAGGTCACTATCAACGTGTGTGTAGAGCGAAAACTCGGCATAAAATAAATACTACTGCCTCTGCTCATCTAATTGCTTCTGTGTCGCCAGCCCCTGGTTGTCTCCAAAAATCCCTCACATTTGTTACAGTAAATAGTGTAAAATTGGTTGCTCTAATAGACACTGGGAGTTCACTCAGTTTCTTAAACTATAAACATGTTGAGAAATGCAATCTTCAACTGAAGTCATACTCTGGAACTATCACTATGGCCAACTCTGCTGTTACCTCAAGTGTGGTTGGGCGTGCAACTGTAACTCTTGACCTTCTAGATCACAAGTATGAACAGATTGAAGTACTGGTTATGAAGAATTTATGTGCTGACTTTCTGATTGGTCATGACATTCTTAAACTCCATTCCTCCTTAGTCATCAATTTTGACGGCAGCAAGTCGCCCCTCCAAATTTGCTCATTAGCTGTTGCTAAAATTCAACCTGTATCATTGTTTTCTAACCTGACGCCTGATTGCAAACCAGTGCAAACTAAGTCAAGACGTCTCCCTCTAGAAGATCAAGGGTTTATTACCTCAGAGATACAAAAACTCATTGAAGAAGAGGTCATCGAGCCCAGCAACTCTCCTTGGAGAGCACAAGCTTTTGTGGTGAAAGGTGAAAACAAAAAATCTAGGATGGTCATCGATTACTCTCAAACAATCAACAGATTTACAATGTTAGATGCTTATCCTCTACCTAAAATTGAGGAACTCATATCTAAGGTTGCTACCTACCAAGTGTTTAGTAAAATAGACTTAAGAAATGCATATCATCAGCTCCCGATTTTGGATTCTGAAAAACACATGACTGCTTTTGAGGCAGACGGAAAGCTTTTTCAGTTTAAACGTGTCCCTTTTGGAGTTACCAATGGTGTGGCATGCTTTCAAAGAACAATTGATAAAATTGTACAAGAAGAAGGTCTTACAGATACCTACCCTTACTTAGATGATGTGACTGTTTGTGGTACAAACCAACAGGAACATGATGAAAATCTTGCAAGGTTCAAATCTGCTGCAATCAAGTTTAATCTTACACTAAATGAAGAAAAATGTAACTACTCTTCTCAATCTATATCCCTACTTGGTTACATAATTGAGAATAAAAATATTAAACCTGATCCAGAACGTCTGAAGCCACTCTTAAGTCTACCTGTCCCTAAAGATACTGCTTCATTGCAACGTGCTCTGGGAATGTTCGCCCATCATGGAAGGTGGATCCCTTCTTTCTCAAAAAAAATTCGTCCCCTCTTGGCTTGCAACTCTTTCCCTTTATCTCAGGAAGCTACCACAGCCTTCCAGTCAGTAAAAGATGATGTAGCCAATGCATCTCTTGCTGCAATAGAAAATGACATTCCATTTCGTGTAGAAACTGATGCTTCTGACTTTGCCATTGGGGCAACATTGAGCCAAGCTGGTCGCCCTATAGCCTTTTTTTCACGTACCCTAAATCAATCAGAGCAAAGACATTCATCTATTGAAAAAGAAGCATATGCCATAGTGGAATCTCTGAAGTATTGGCGGCATTACCTTATAGGGAGACACTTTGAGGTGTTTACCGACCAACGCTCAGTCTCTTTTATGTTTAATCAACAACACAATAGCAAAATAAAAAATGAGAAGATACTGCGATGGCGTCTTGAGCTTGCCTGCTTCAAATTTGATATTGTCTACCGCCCAGGAAGCAAGAATTCGACTGCTGATGCTTTGTCCAGAGTGTCCGCATCTATTGTCCCTCAGGTTTCTGACCTTAAAGACCTCCACTTTTCTCTTTGTCACCCAGGTGTTACCAGAATGTTCCACTGGATCCGTTCTAAAAATTTACCTTACTCAATCACTGATGTGAGAGCTACTGTCAACAATTGCCACATCTGCAGAGAACTGAAACCAAAATTTATCAAAAACTCTGGAGTCCTCATCAAAGCAACCTCAGCGTTTGAAAGACTCAACTTAGATTTTAAAGGCCCCTTACCATCCTCTTCTAAACATCGATTTCTTTTGACAATTGTTGATGAATACTCCAGATTCCCATTTGCTTTTCCGTGCTCCGATATCTCAACTTCAACTGTCATCTCCTGTTTGCAGACTCTCTTCTATCTTTTTGGAATGCCTGCATATATCCACTCAGACAGGGGCACTTCTTTCATGTCTCACGAACTAAAATCATACCTGACAGCTCAAGGAATTGCTACCAGCCGAACAACAGCCTATAATCCAGCGGGTAATGGCCAGGTCGAGAGATACAATGGCATAATTTGGAAAACTATTGAGCTGGCTCTTAAATCTGAAGGGCTTCCAACAAATCAATGGCAAGCCATGCTACAACCTGCTCTCCACTCGATTAGATCATTACTATGTACTGCCACTAATGAGACCCCTCATGAAAGAATGTTTGCACATCCGAGACGCTCCCACACTGGCTGCTCTCTACCTACATGGCTCACCATTCCTGGCCCAATTCTAATGAAAAACCACAATCGTAGTAATAAGTATCAGCCCATGGTTCAAGAAGTGGAGCTGTTGGAGGCTAATCCAGGATATGCTCATGTCAGGTTACCTGACGGCAGGGAAACTACTATTAATGTCCGTCACCTGGCTCCTAGAGGGTTACTTCCTGAAAAGGCCCTTGATGCAGATATGCTAGCAACCCCTCTACTAAAAACCCCACTTTCTGACAGCTCCCACGAGGCTACTGATGATCAACTTTTGGAATCCTCACTTGATGAGACCTGTTCTTCGGAAAACACTGACTCATTTTTGAGACCAAAACAGGAAGAGACTTTGCCTCCTACTACATCCAGAATACGAAGACCACCTGCTTATCTTTCAGACTTTGTTACTGACTGATTCAAGTCACTCCCTGAACTCTTAAAATAGCTCGGGGTGAATGTGGTGATATTTATTAACATCTTGTTTTAACTGTAACTGTGCTTGATTTTCAATTGTTTTACTATTTATGTTTATAAGTACGTAGTCCTCAGCGGCTAGCCTAATTTTGCTAATTAAAGCTTTATTAAGTTATTATGTCTGCCTAAATTGATTATCACAACAAGTACCTAAAAAAATAATTATATGTGTGGTGTTTATTTGGCGTGACCTTAAAATTGATCTTAAAATAGCCAGAAACTTAAATTTTGCTCTACTTTCAAGGTCATTATTTGCTTCGCCAAAACTAGAAGGCTGAAATTCGCTGGAAAAGAATGTCCCTAAAGTTTGGACCTCCTACCTAGTAGTTGAATACAGAAAGAGTTATAGAAAATCTGTAAATTGTTAAATTGTTTTAAAAAAATGTGATTTAGGCGTGATAAGAAGACTTGAAGTCCCTTATTTAGAAGCAAAGTGTAAGTTCAGTTCCCCTTTTAATGCACTAGTCTGCTGACAGTATTAATGTCTTAATAGTAGTAGAACATAAATAATAAGGAAAAATAATAATGAATGCAGTAGAACATAAAATAACGGTCAGTGTCTTCACTCACTTGTTTCACAAAAAGTATTACCACTTGTAAATCAATGTGTTTTTCTCAAAATATTTCAGAGGATCTGTGATTCTGACTCGCTAAAACTTGAAAAAAGAAAAATAGTTTAACACAAGAACATATCCTGAAATTTTTAACAAAATCAAAAATGTCAAAGTATCTAACTCTGATAAACTCTAAAAAAAATTTAAAAAAAAAATGGCTCTTAAAACAAATTGAAACCTTGGAAGAAAGAATTAAAATTTTTTATCGGACTTGGTACTAAATTTAGAGTTACAATAATCCAATGTATGTATAATTTTCGTATTTTTAATAAATATATATGAGGATTGGATAAAATTTGGATTAGATTCGATTTGAATTACATTTTTAGTAGTAATTCAGATATTAGCAAATGATACATTCTGATATAATCAGTAGTGTGCAGAAAAGAGAGACATCGACACTGATGAAGCATTAATTCTTTGAAAAATTTCAACATTTTAATATGATAAAAAATCATCCTCCATAATAAGTTCGATACTCTCAAATTCACTAAAAAATTAATTACATATAATTTTATTACAAATTAAAATTTTCTCTTGCATACAAATATTTTGATTTGAAATTTTTTTTTAATGACAGATATCTTATTTTCAAACAATTTTAATTAAGAATTTTTTGAATATTGAAATATATATATATATATATATATATAATCATATAATCCCTTCCAACAAATAAAATAAAATGAAATAAAATTTATGATGACCTTCTTCTAATTCATAGCATGTTTAATCTCAATGATATTATTAATGAAGATAACTGGAACTTTCTAGTGCATATTAACCTTAACAACAATTA
>NC_092214.1:69149754-69218268 GCF_043381705.1 Parasteatoda tepidariorum
TTCCCCCCCCCCTTTTTCATATGTCTGTAATTTTCCTTTGTTTTATCTTCATTTTGAACATATATATATATATATATATATTCAAAATTGTCTTTCATGTAAAGAAAGTTTTATCGCATCCTCTAGTGATCACATCCCTTATTGCAGGAGTTTAATTCATTTTTTTTTTTTAATTTGAGTAAAGAAATTAAATCTTTTTGGTGAGTTATAGAAATCGTAATCAGCGTCGTTAAAGTATGTTTTAAAGTCCTTGTCGAAAACTACGGTAAGAAAATATACCAGATAGAGGTCAGAAAATATGTATTTATTACAGGAGGAGGCAAAAACTTTATCGAAATCTATTGAATCACTAAAGAAGAAGGCGGGGAGAAAACCTTAAAAACTAGTTTGATTGTTTTAAGTTAACTTGCATATGTTTTTAATAATAAGATTCTTTTAATTCCTCTCTGTTTGCTTCGCAATCAAACAGGTTTAGATATTTCCAGTTATTCCTCGTCCATTAGTGATTCATTAGATTTCGAGAGTATTTTTGTCTTTTCCTCGCTAATGTATTCATTAGCAACCCCAAATCATACCTGCCAACTCTTCCGGATTTTCTGGAAGATTTTATTTTCATATTTGAAGTGTTAGTAAATATATACTATTTTTTCTTTCATAAACTTAATTTTTGAATGATTTTTATCACCACTATTCTTTCAAAAATTAAGCACATATATTAATATGCGGTACTATCATGGTTGTCAACTTAAGTTTATTCAAATGCAACGTATTTGTTTGCTTAAAATTGAAGTTTTAATTCCATTTTAATGCCACTGGGAAAAATGATAATGGAAGTGATTAAAAGTTGGCAGGTATGCCAAATGATAGTTTTCTTACTTAATTTTTGGCAAGGATTCTAAAAATATACATTAAAGACAGTCAATACAGAACATCCAGCATAAAACGAAGTTAAAATAATATTTTTATTCAGTACCCTTCTCTTAATTTTTTTTTCTTTTTTTTGCTGCTGTTCAGTTAAAATAGTTAAATATAAGATATTAGATCTTACAAATCATCGAAATTTTTCATAATTAGATGTCGTCGAAATTTCATCATATTGCATAGCAAAAAGCTTTATGTTAAAGAATAAAAAATATTCTCCTATTCCTATCTTTCACGAACTTAATGCATATGATAATTTTAATTTTATAGAATGATATCAGACCTAAAAACATTGCTACTATAAACAACCCAACATGTATCATTGAAATCAAAGCTTATTTTTAATACCTTTTCCACACAGGGTGTGCAAAAAGTACAGAATTAGTCAAATGTCTCGAAAAATACTCTTGGTACTACGAAGTTCCAAAAATGTAAGTAAATGTAAAGAATAATTTGAAAAGATCCATTCAATGATGCATCTGTGCTTCTCTCCATATAAAAATATGAATAATTTTATAACTTTTCTTAACTGATTAACAGTTATCATCTGGATTTGGATTCCTTTTTTGTTCGATTCTGTAATCACTAAAAAGTTATCTTCCGACTCCTATTAATCTTCTCTTTTGCATGCTGATGAGTGTGCATTGACTACTGAATGATTCATTTTGTATTGCTAGGAAGCTCAACCTCCTGCTCGCTATCACTCGAATGTGTTTGCTTTGTCCACTCCAGTCCTATTCAATACCCTAGTTCATAATTTAATAATGATGATTTAATTTTAGAGGCAAAGCCCCTTGTTGTTTGCCACTCCCTAAACCTTCAAACTACGTGCAGAATTCTCTTCATAACACATTCGCTCTTCTTTTCACCAGTCTAACCAACAGAGGGATGAATATCCCATAAAATAACAAAAGAAAAAAAAATCAAGACATTGCGGTGGATTGGTAAAGCGCAACTTTACAATCTAATTACACCAAAATTTATTAGAAATTAAAAGAAATTAATATGCATTGTTCGTTTTTATACATAAAAGTAGATGGTTTTCAGAAATTATAATTGAACTGCTAATAATGTTTTTGTTAAACCATATTACGAGGCGAAGAAAAAAAAAAAAGAAAAGAAAAAGAAACATGTGATTTGACATAAAATAACTCTAAGCAACTTTGTCTGAGCCAGGGTGGCTCAGGGGATAGAGCTCCCGTCTCCCAGTGAGGGGGCCCGGGTTCGAATCGGTCGATATGAATTCTGCACCCGGCTCGCACCGACAAGATTGCCGAAGTAAAGTGTCCCTAGTGGAAGACGGATCATTAGTTAGAGTCCCCTTGCTGTCGGACTAACCATGGGAGGTTCTCGTGATCTTCCTCCCGATGTAACGAAAATGCGGGTTAGTTCCATCAAAAAGTCCTCCACAAACGCAAAATTTCTTTCAATAATTGATCCAGGAGTTCCCTTGTCTTCTGGATTGGGTTCAAAATTACAAGGTGACAGAGTTGAACATTAGTAGTCGTAAACCCCAAAAATTGGATCGGCTGTTGAACGACGGTTATTAATACGAATTATGATAGGGTATATGATTGCTTCTAACAGCAGCATAACTCTTGCATCAGCGTTTTTATATTGTTTACCAGGGTCCTTATCAATCTCTGTGGCCATTGCATTTACTATTGCTCCAAGTCACACTTGAGCTCATTGATGGTTGTTGGAGCTGTTCTTCGAGCTGCAATTGAGCATCCATGGGGTCCATAGGATTAAGGTCAGGTGGAATCACAGGCTACTCTAATCGAGGAATATCCTCCGATTGGTCTCTCAGTTCGTCCGTCAGCTGAGCCCTGTGGGAACGGCGTTATTGTGGCGTAACTACCACTACAAATATTAAGTACCAAATCACTAGTATATAAGACATATTAACTTGATTCTATCACGAGGTATCTTTAGATCGATAAGGGTTGACATAGTCTATAAATAAATCCCCACAATGGTGACCTGCGGACGTGATATACACTCGCTAACATGATGGATGGTCCACATTAAGAAAGAAAAACAGTTGACTTGCTTAATATAAACTGCTCAAAGGAAAAAAGATCCGGCGAAGTAAATAAAGTCTCCCGGCAATAAACAATATAGAAAAAAAAATGAGCGAAATGCTATAAGCAAAAAAATGATTGTTGTTGTTAATTTACGTCGCACTAGAGCTGCACAATGGGCTATTGGCGACGGTCTGGGAAACATCCCGGAGGATGATCCGAAGACATGCCAGCGCAATTTTGATCCTCTGCGGAGGGGAAAAAAAATCGTTTTAAAAAAATGTGATTTAGGCGTGATAAGAAGACTTGAAGTCCCTTATTTAGAAGCAAAGTGTAAGTTCAGTTCCCCTTTTAATGCACTAGTCTGCTCGAAATCGAATTCTCTCCCAGATAAAATTCTGGAAGGGGAGTAATATGGCGTAACTACCACTGCAAATATTAAATACCAAATCCCTAGTGTATAAGACATGTTAACTTGATTTTATCACGAGGTACGTTTTGATAGATGAGGGTTGACATAGTCTATAAATAAATCCCCACATTATCATCCGTAAATAGGAAATTTAAATGCTTCGTGAAGAAGTCTCATGTAGGGTGCAAGGATCTCGTCCCTGTACCGCTGACCAGTCATTAATTAATTTTTTTTTTTGTGAGGTGTTTTTACTGTATGCGATTGTTTGAGATGCGCGTTCTGAACGATTAGAAACTTCATGTAAGGTGAACTGATTGCGCATGCGCAAATTGCATAGTAAATGTAAGTTGTATGCAGTGAGAATGCTCCATTAGTTTTCCGTCTGCAATTGTTTTGGCGCAGCTACCAAAGCGAAAAAATGCTGTTGTGTTTATCGCTGCATTGACGTAGAAAAAACGAATTTACTTTATTAGTGTTATAATGTTCTCGAGGAATATTCACACAGCATAAGATTGTTTCAGATGTGTTTGCCCTTATGTTCAGAAACTTCATTTAATAGGAACGACTTGCGCACGGGAAAATGCAAATTACATACAGTGAGAATGTTCCATCATTGCCATTAAACATATGGTAAAAGTGAACCGTTTAATTGTTTCTACCCGTTCTATTAATTACACAACTTGTTTCTGATTTGTTCCGACCGATAAAACTGAACCAACCTTTCAAGTTTTTCAGTTTGTTATATTCTAAAAAATTATGTATATACGAGTTAAAACTGAAAAAACTGATTGGTAAAGTGTTGATACGAATGATATTTTGTACCTTTCAATAAAATCTGTAGACAGGAGTAAACATTCCATATTTCAGAAATTTTTGATACTGAAATTTTTTATTAGTCTTTATTATTCAAATTCCTTTGCGCTTACAAAAGTATTAAACTATGTAGCGTCTTCAGAGTTTTTGCTTTTTGACTTTATTTTTTATTATGAAATATTGCCCGATGACTATTCAACTGTTTAGAATTTGTTTATAATCGCAAAATTCTAAAATGATTGTTGATGTGAAGGAATGGGATGTTGGAACAGTTGATGACGGTGTAATAAGTAAGTTAAAGTAAAGAAAAAAATCATTTTTATTAATTTTTCTTTTTAATTATATCAATACTCTGCCTTCCTGTATTTGTTTTTTATTCCTTTTTTTATGTGTTAAGGGGGCGTACTGATTCATCTGCTGCTGAAAAGTTACTATGTTATTCTAATTAAATATGTTAATAACTTTATTAATTATTATTTTTGTAAGATACCAGAACTACTGTGAATGATAGATGTATTTTATGACATAACAACAGTTGTTTTTGAAAGATTTCCGTATCGTGATCTGCAGCAAAATAATCGCCAAGTCTTGATAACTTACCGGCAACTGCTCGCGAGTATCTAAAAGAAAAAACATCACAGAAAGAGAGCAACTCGAAAGGTATAACTCGTAGCCACCCCCGGGTAAACATCTATATGTTTTTTTTTGTTTGAAAAAAATTTGCAAATTTAAAATCTATTTGGTGATTTTGCTTGGCACGTCAGATCATGATAGGAAATATCCCCCCTGACAAAAATATCACTGAAGGGTATGAACTTGAACTGAATAACTCAAGTTTAAAATCCATTTGGCACTTTTAGGAGACTGGTGGCTATATGCAAAATCTTATTCCAATAATACTTAGTCTTACCTAAGTTGAAAATTTTTTTTTTGATAAATAAAGCAAAACTGATTTTTTGCAAAATATTGTCCCATTTATAAGTTTTAAAACTAAAATGTATTATAACATATTTCTATGTCGTTACCTGTTTGGGCCAACAACAATTGTCAAGTTGCTAAAGGGATTTTGTACTAAAAAAACATGAGTAAGATTTCTGTATTAGTACCCGTGCAGGGGATATTTCTATATCGTGATCTGCTGCTCCAACTATTATCACCAAGGCAAACTGTATATACAATATATATGGGCACATACACACAATCTATATTACTTATTCTATTGTGTTTATTAATAATGCTTTTTCTTATTTCATTAAGTCTATGATATAATTTTTGTTCAAGCAATGAATAATTTTTTCAGAAATTGTGGAAGAAGTTCAGCTCCGTAAATATGGCAAATTTCTTGAAGGCTATAGCACTCAATTAAAAGACATTGAACATGCACTTGATGAAACAATAAATGATTTTTGGAGTCAAGAATTAGAACCTGTTTCTATTCAAGTAAGCTTCTTTAAAAGTCATGTTTAAGTGAAATTTACTTCTATGTTAAATTTCATTTTTTTTCTAATTAAATTTTTTTATTTAATGTTAGGAACATTTTATTTTGAGTTTAAATGTAAAAGTTCATGCTAGTAATTTTAAACTTTTTTCTAAAGTTCCAACACAAAAGTTTTTAAACACCAAAGAATTCAGATAATTTTTAGAAAAGTTTAAGAGAAACACTGGAGATAATGTGTTACAGTGTCACTTTACATGATGTCTCTGTTACATGATACTACTCTCTAAAGAAAATTTTTTTGCAATTAATAAAAGTTCTTCTTATTATTTTTTTTAGGTCGTTGGTTAACCATTTTTGTATTTAAAAAGTTGATAGATAAGTTGTTTTGTTATAATTTTTAAAATAGAATCAATAATTATCAGTCACTTACAAATTTTCTAGTTAGAAACATAGCATGATCGGAACCATTAAAAAATTTTATAATTTCACTGCTCTAGTTTTAAACATTTTATTTTTGTTTTGCTATTTTTTTATGTAAAAAAATATTAATATGATTCTTTATTAAATAATATTTAAAAAAAGTACAGTGCGGAACCCGTTATCCAGAAATCAGAAAACCAAAAAAACCGGAACGAAATTAAACTAATTTTCCCGTAATTTTTTGAAAAATGTTTTTTTTTTTTCTCTAAGATTTTAGGATTTTTCTTTCTTTTTGGAAAGATTTTTACCTTACCATCATTTTGGAAATAATCATTAGTGTATTACTTCATCGTTTTTTCTTCTTTTTAAGATTATATCCAAGTTTTTTTTTTTTAAAGTTGGGTTTAACAATAAAAAAACGACTTTTTGTAGCGATTCAGAAAACCGGAAAAATCAGTTATTCGGAATAGCGATGGTTCCGATCGTTCCGGATAATCGGTTCCCTACTGTAGTATTTTATTCAATGAACTTCTACAAGAGAAGTATTTAGTTTTCTTATATGATGAAAACATTAAAATAGAGCAATAATGTGGCTAAGGCATTATATTTTTGATGCTTAATTTCCTTATTATTGTTTTACTTTGGAACAGACAAAAAGTTAATTAATTTTTTTCTAAAACTGCTTACATGATCAAACATAACATCTAATTTTATTTTAACTCAAATAAATAAAAAAAATATAAATATTTTCATGCTGTGCAAATCAACCATTATGATTCGTTTTTGTTGACTTGGCAGTAAAATTAACACTCTATGTCTGTTCAATAAGCAAGTAGAGTAACAGCAGAAAGTAGTTATGATACTGGGTTTCTTGGACATACTCTAACCCTATTCTTCAATAATGTGTTACAATTTATCATTTTTTGTAAATCTATAAATATTAGTAATGTTTATAGCTTATTCTATATTATACTAGCCTAGAATGTTTATTTATGTAATATAAAGGGTCTTTTATATTATACAAGAGCTCTTAAAAAAATATTATACACTAATATATCATAATATCATAAAAGAATATTATATCATAAAAGAATATTAATCATGTTATCATAAGAATATTGATATAATTTAAGTTATCTTAACCACTAGTGACTCTCTTTGACCTGATTAGTGACCTGACTATATTTTTGGGAAATCTTGCTTCATTTTTGTTAACTGTAGTCTAGTTAATTAGTTTTTCACACAGGTGTTAATGCTGGCCTTTTATATATTTTTTGTGTTTTTGTTAAAATTGAGATACGAAAAATATTTTCATTAAGGGTCATGACAGGGCTCGAAAAAACTCAGAAATTTTAACCGTCCCCGAGGACTAACCCGTAGCTTCTAAATAAATAAAAATATAATTTTCTCTAGATGTCAATTTATCTGAGGGTACTGCACCATGGAGAAGTCAACAGTGACGTCACCAGCCGGGCGGTACGTGATCAGAGGAATTGTTTATTTCTTCTTTAGAAGTCCAAATGCACATTCACTGAGCAACTTTTCTTTTGTTTACCAATTACGTGAGCATGCACATTTGGTCTGACGAAGGAATTAATGGGATTTCTAGATTAGAGGGTCATTTTAGAACTGAGGCACTAGACTCTTGTAAGATAAGAAAATGTATCACGAACATTAACGGGAAAATGGCCGTCTGCGCGAACGTCGGATTTGAGAAATTTGTTGTCTGCGGGAAATTTTTTGACCACCGAGGATGGGCGGTTTTTCCAGCCCTGGGTCATGAAATAGTTTGTAATTAAGTGAGAGTGAGTATTATATATATACATATATTTGATTTTTCCTAGCTGTCCCCCCTAGAGAAAACCACAGTTCTAGAATTGGTATCAACTGATAACAAAATTTTGAATAAGGTGATATCTGTCCTCTCAATTTTATGCTGTGAAGTTGATGATCTTTGTTATGAAGCCAAAGTAAAATTTTTCCCTGCTCTTCTCTTTTATGGAGAAGGAGGTAAGTTTCTTTTACTTTTTTTTTTGTAAAGTTATACTAAAATTGTGATAGTTAGAATAGAATTGAGATATTTAAATTAAAAATTTTTTTAAAAATGAGCCATTTTTAAGTATTTTTAAAAAATATTCTTTTGAACTAATCTAAATCTAGTTAAACATTTTAAAAGAATATTTTTTTTATATAAATAAATGAAGAAATGTAAATACATTTGAAAATGTGTTATTAACTTTGAAACTGATATTTCTTAACCTTAGCTGTACAGAAATTTCAATACCACATATTATCACTTATCATATAACATAGATAATTTTTAAATAGTTAGTAAAATATTTTTGCACTATGTTTTCATTTGCTCATTATCTACCTTTTTAATAAAAGTAGTGAATAATTCCTCTGTTTCTTTCTCTTTCTCTTTTTTTTTTTAAATTTGAAAAACAAGCCTAATTTAGATAAAATAATCCATTATTATCGAATAGAATTTTTTAAAATAATAATTTAATTCACAAAAAATAAATATTACGATCAATTATTAAACGTTACAATGATAATAACAAACATTCAGTATCAAGTCTGAACAATATAGTTTTATCCTTATATAGGATATATATTTGTAAATACTGGTGTTAAGTTTTCCTATAGTCTTTATATTGTTTAATATATACATCACTTACTTCCAGGGTTGGCAAGGTTTAGGACAGAATGAATTAATCTGCATTTTAAACCGTCCTGCCAAAACCCCTTTGTCCAAAACTGTCTTAAACTATCCAAAACCCTTTTACTCAAATTATGTCACAATTTTATCTGAACAATATTTAAAAGGTAAAATAAACATAGTACTAATAACATACTGATAATTAAATCTACTAGAAAATATTTGTTTTTAAAAGTATAATGTTTTATTAATATTGTTTGACTCTTCAATTTAAACATTAAACAAAGGAAGGTTAATCAGTAATCAAGTTCAATTGGTCCTCTTTAAATTCGATAGCACATAACTAATTTAACCGCTGTATTCACACCAAGACGGTTTCTAAGTTTTAAGTGAATTACTCCAAAATTTAAAAACATCCTTTTAATTGACACTGAGCCATCCACTATATCACTGGTTTAATGATTCTCCCAGCTTCTGTGAAGTCAGTTTTTGGAAATGGTGTCGCTTCAGCCTCATAGGTAATCAAAAGAGAAATGCACTCAGGAAATTTGTCAGTTAAATATGGCTGAGGACTTTCTTTTTGCACATCAGACAAGCTTTCTCCTTTATATTAGGGTTTAATAAATAGGCCAAGTAATGAAATACTTGCATTGCTTGAGTAATTTTTAATACTTGCAATTCTTTTAGCATAGTGGTGATACATCCCCAGTGCCAGTAACTGAAACTGGTGTTAGGCCCTTCAAAACTGTTAATACATTTTTCAATTATTTTGTATTTCCAATTTAAACTAATATATTTATATTTAAAGACATTTTTTTTTAAATGGATGTCTTTTTTATCATCCTGTGATGAAGAAGTTATAACATTTTTTAAAAAAAATATTGTGAAAAATTAAAGGTTAATTTTTAAACAAATTTATTATTATTTTTTTAAAAGAATTATTAATTTTAATATTGCATTATTTATCCTTATGCAAAAATATAATTAATTAGTATTAAAAGCATATTTATATTTAAAGGAGAAGGTATTCACTTTTGTTTTTCAATCAATTGTGGAGCTTCAAAAATTATAAACCTTTTCCTATTATAGTATATAATTTTCCTTTAATAAGTTGAAGTAAATTGTATAAAAAATATCAAATATTTATTGATATATGTAATTATTATATGCATAATGGTTACACATATAGAATTTTTACCTTTAACTAAAGTTTAAGGTTTTGAACACTTTAAGACAGTTTTAGTCAGTTTAGAACAGTTTAAGACAGTAAAACCTATGTATCCTGTCCAAAACCAGTTTAGGACGTCCAAAACCCCAACCCTGCTTACTTCCTTTACTTCCATACCTATATATTTCCTTTAAAAACCTTTCCTGCGCTTTGCCCATCCTCCACACTTACAAAAAAATTAATACTGGCTTATTTTAAGAAAAGAAAAGAAGAAGAAAAAGAAAATTCAGAAAGTTTGTGTTTGCTTTGTGGGAAAAAAATTATTTTGATCTGTTTGAAAAACGTGTGAAGCAGGATTTTTTTAAAAAGGATAACATAAAATCTCGGATAATATTACATTATTGGTGTCTGCAATTTTCGCAAAGCAGCAGAAAATGATGTACGAAACGGACATTGAAAACCTAGAGTTCCACTGTATATATATATATATATATATATACTTTTGTTATACATTATATATATACATTGCCAAAATTATTTNGGATATATATATATATATATATATGGGTGATTCTTTCTAAACATGACAATTCAGACCATAAAAATTTCTTCAAATTTAAAGTCTTCAAAATAATCTAACATTTTTTTGTATACTTCTTTAGTTACACTTATTAATATCTTTCAGGCAGCAGTGTAGTTTATTGACATTTGCTCGAGAAGAAAAAAATAAAATAGAAATTCACAAAATCTTGAATGCCAGGGAAATGACATATTAGCTTGGAAGTTAAAAAAACAGTAATTTTAAGTTAATAGTTAGTAACTCAACTTAGGCCTTTATGTTAGATGGACCATTAGTTGCTTAAAATAATTCTTTTTATCCACTGTAGGAAGAATCAAAAAATTTTTTGTTGCTGATATGTACAGAATAAAATTGTGTATAATAATCAATCATTAGATAAATAAATAACTTTGATTACACTCAAGCATATTACAATCATACATAAACTTAGTATTAGGTTAATATTTGCTTTCCCTCCTTACAGTATTAGCAGTTAAAAGCAAATTCTGGTAACTCTTCAATGTTCTGGCATTCATAAGCCAGGATAATGACAAATTCGCCTTTTTATAGCATACAACTTTACTTTAATTTAATATTTTGGCCTAAGACGTTTATATTCTGCAGAAAACAACAGGATTTCTTAAAATAACTCAGATAAATCTGTGTAGTTTATGTTATTAAGGATTTCAAGAAGCCAGGAAAATGATGACAACACAAAAACCTAATCACCTTGAAAAAATTTTTGAAATAGATTTTGAACCAGAAAATTGGTTCTTTATTCATGCAACAAGACATGTTCATATAGGAGGGCATCTAATCAATATATTAACATAAGATATTGATTGCTGGCTCTATCTATTTTGGTTATAAACCACTAAATAAAAGTAGCCAGGAAAATGACAGATTTTTTTTGGGACAAGCAAATTTTTGACCGAAAAACTTATTTTAAATGAAGTTTTTGTAAGTAATACCCTCTGCATATATTCTAGAAATGCTTACACCGGTTGAGATAAAGAGAATTAGGTATTGAAAAATTTATGAGAAGTTTTGAGGCTAGTTATTATTGAAAACATTGTTTGGGAAATACTAGGAAAATGACATTTTGAAATTCAATTAAATTTTTTAACTATACAAAACTAGTAGTCATTTTAATATGCTAACAGCAATGCTATTTATAAATTTTTTAAAAGAAAGTTCTTTTAGTATTACTATTATAGTATTAGATCTTGGAGTAGGGGACAGTGAATTGTCATATTTCGTGAGAATCGCCCATATATATGTGTGTGTGTGCGTGTTATATTTCTCTAGTTTATTAAATATTAATTCAAGGATAATTTTAAATTTATTGTAAAAGAAACTAATTATCATTTAAATGCATAATTACAATATATTATTGAAATATTGAATATCAGCTTTAATTTATCTTATATGCTTTTCTGTTTTTCTTTTCTTTTTTAGAGTCTCCGGATGCCTTAGTAGATGGAGAGGCACATATTTATATAGGCCGGATGATTCCTTTTATGCAGGTTGTATAACTGGCTTAAATTGTTTGATTGATAAATTGATTTTCATAATTATTTTTATGGTCCAACTTACCCCAGTTTTTTGTGGATCAATGTACCCCATGTTGTGGGTTTCATAAAATATCACAATAATATCTTTCCTTATCATATAAATTTAAATAACTGAAAATAACCATTATATTAAAGATCTAACCTTGTAAAATAATTACAATTTATTGCTCTTTTCTTATAGAAACAAATTTTAGAAGGTAAAGCAGTGAAGTTCAAAAAATTACTTAACATTCCTGAAATACAACTTGCTGAAATAAAAAATACACACATTAGCTGAGCTATGCGATTCTTTCTTAGGATTTATAGTACTAATGATGCAATATGTTAATGAAAAAATAAACAAAAATATTTAATGTCTTAAAAAAATTGAGCCCTGTCCAATACCCTGTCCCTGTCTTGGTATGGTTCAACCTACCAAGTCTCCATCTGCATTAAAATAAAATAATTTCATCAAAAATTTATTACTAAATCAAAAAATTCGAAAATTATGAAAAAATTTCCTTCTATTATGTTTTATACATAGATATATATTTGTATTTAAATGCAATTGTAATGTGGTAAATTATGTAAAACACATTCTTTGTTTTATTTTATCAGTATAATGTATAATCAATATGTCTTAAAATCAGGCTAATCAAGAAAAGGAATTAATAAAAAATTATAAGATAGACAATAAAAAAGTAGATACTGGTACAGTTGTGGGCTGTTTTAAAAAACAATGTAAAGGAAAGAGTAGAATGTTAAGGCTGATTAAATTTTATTATTATTTTTATATATCCAAGAAATGTTGATAAATAATAGTGCATGAAACTGATATAATTCTAATTTTCCCCTCTAAACTTTGTTTCCGGAGTATCAGGCTTTTCACTGTCCAGTGATTGTTTGATATGTCTTTTGTTTACTTTAATTTGCTATAAATATTATGGCATGTTTCATGATACAAAATCACTTAGTATGAGCACCAAAAAAGTTTTTTTGATAAAATTTGGTATATAATTGTGTGTAGTAAACATGGTTATCTCTTATTTTATTTTTATTTTTTATAAATAAAAACTTTTTTAAGCAATTTTCATTTTAAATGCTGAAGGGAAAAGAAACATAATTATTGTACTAAATATTATTTGCCCTTCAATATTGTTTCTGAATATATTTTTATTATATAGTCCAATGTGCCCCATGAGGTAGACCAAGGTTCCAGGGCTCTGGGGTATGCTGGTCCAATGTAAATAAGTTCTTTTCTTCAAAATTTACAATAATAATAATGCTAATTGTTTGTTTTGAAAAAAAAATCATGAGTGTGGAAAGTTGTCTTATAAAAAAATCATATTCTGCAGATAATTTTTTTGCAAGGTAAGAAATACATACTTAAAAGTGGATCAATTAACTCCAGTTTCCTCCTTTATGTATGTATATTTATAGTAAATAGTCAGCAAAAGGAAATTATTGACTTTGTGTTGGCTCTTAATATTCCTTTTTTATTTTTATGTTTTGTTTGAAGTTTGTCGCCACCAAAATTTTTTCTTTAGTCTTTATTATTTTTATAATGCATTTTAAACTGAATACGAGTAATTCATATCTTTTAGCAAAAATGTTTTAGTAAAAACTGATATTTGTTGTTAAATCCTCGTCCAAAAACCCACCATACCATGGATAGTTAATAAGGAAGAAATGTGACATTATAAAACTTCACCTTATGTGAAAATGTAATTTTTTTGTTTAGTTTTATGTAGCTTAAATATTTTTGTAACCCAAAGCAAATCTTTTTTTTCTTTCTAAATTTTCTTAGTATTACTTGGATTGAAAGAATATATATAGTAAACTATGTTTTGTATAGTTACTATCTGCATAATAATTTTCAGAAATTTTAAAGTTCTGTAAATCCTTAATCCTCACTGCTTAATTATATGGGTAGTTAACTTGTCCCTGAAATTTCAAGATTTTAGTTTTTTTGTGTTTTGAATCAAAAGAAAAAAAAATGGTACATCAGAAATCTGTATGGAATTCCATCTCTTTTTTACTGATATTGTGTTTTATAAATAAAATAACAAATTTGTTAAATTTCATTTCAGGAGTTATCTTGTTTTGTTGAACGCTGCTATGTTGTTGTGAAAAATATAATCCACCAGCTTAATGGCTTACATTCTGGTCATAAAAATGGCACTGCAGCCTTAATAGATGTTACTGATGTTCACTTCTTAGTATGTATTTATAAGTTTTTAATGTATTTAGAAATACTTTCGAGCCTTAAATATCAATCAAATGAAAACCACCACCCACCTTAAAAACAAATTTATCCCCAAAGTTGCCAACACTGTTGTTGTTATCAACAATGCCATCTGTAAATCAGGAGAAATGCAATGCACAGGTTGACAGTTACTTCTTTATTACACTAGAAGTGAGGAGTGTAGAAGTTACTCAGGAAGAATTCTACTTTCTTTATTCTCTTTACTATTCTCTCGTAGTTTAAAGCATCTTGGTTCAACATTGAAAATAGAAGTAAGCAAGGAGGAGCAAAGAATTGTTTGTTTCTTGGTGGCTGAGACGGCTGGAATGTGCAAAATTCAATGTCTCATGTCTGCTGTGTACGATAATTTCTGCATGTTCCTGACAAGAATGGAATCGATCACCTTGTATCCTATAGAGTAACAGTATTAACACTTTTAGCATTAGTAAATTTTATTATCACTTTGTTATAGGTGTTTGGTTTTCATCTGATTGCCCCTCATATTTATAGTGTAAATTTTGGTGAAACAATTTACCCATGTAGTTTGGTACTGAGTTTGATCAGTGACATAATATTAAAAGAAACTTTTAATATTTAGCAACAAAATATATCAATATGATTGATTCTGTTGAAATCAAGTGTTAGCTCTACTGAATATTATGAAACAAAAGCGTTCTTAGTTTTATCAATACTTTATGGAATTAATCTAGATTTGTATTTTAGCCTATTGATATTGATTATACACTTTTTTTTATGTGCTCTTTTATTGATCGTAAAATAAAATTAGTTTCAAAATAAAAGACTAATATCATTTGCAAAAAAATTATTCAATTGCAAAGGTTTTTACCCTACTAATAATATAATTACGTTATAAATGTTGAAATAAAATGATATATGTTGGTGGAGTTGTTTGACTTTTAATGTTGAGCTTATAGCAATATTCTACTAAAGAGTTCTAGAAAATGTCAGTTTTGGCAGTAAAACTGTGTTATAAGTGATATCTTATTTGACAAGATTGTAAATAAGTTCATCATTGTCCCTGAATCCATGATATTATGTATAGTTTGTCTAAAGTAAGAAGTCCCCTATCCATTCGTCTGCATCCGTGGCGGGAACTATGGTAACGAGGTATAACTTTTTCAAGTAGGGTAATTGTTTAGGACAGGTTTCGACTCGCCTCAACGAGAGAAAGGGAATCTCTTTCTTCGGTCTATTGTTTTAGTCCTAGAGTGAACATACCCTCTTATTAAAATGGGCCATTCTTGTTTCC
Source organism: Parasteatoda tepidariorum (assembly GCF_043381705.1). Lineage (NCBI taxonomy): Eukaryota > Metazoa > Arthropoda > Arachnida > Araneae > Theridiidae > Parasteatoda > Parasteatoda tepidariorum. Next base: position 69,165,240 of record NC_092214.1, read on the forward strand.
ATAGCAGTAGACGGCCTTAGACTTTGTGGCGGGGGGAGTTCTTACTGTAGACAAACTATAAGTTACTGCAACTGATAAATGTAATAATTCAAACAAAGCATCTTTTCCTTTTAAGTAGTTGAGTTTAGATAGTAATTATTTACATAATTTAGGTACATTGCAGATTCAAAGTCTTCTTGTCTGCAAACTTTTTTTCAACTAAAAATATTATTAAGTTAGTTTAATGCTTCACTTTTTTACATTCTCTGATAAATTTATGTTTGATTTATGTTTAAAATATATTGCCTAGAAAATATATTGATTATAAAATTTCATTCCATTTTTAGACAGTCTATAAATATTTAGGTTCTTTGCTGACAATTTTAGTGACTCTTGATGAGATCATCGATAGTCAAGTTGTTCTCCGAGAGCACTGGACACAATTTAAACGAATGCTAGTGTCTATCCATCACAAACCATCAAAACTAGGCATTGAATCAGAAAAGTTAAGACCTTTTGAGAAATTAATCAACAAATTAGAAAACCAATTGTTAGAAGGAAGCATTTTTTTGGTAATTGTTTTATTGTTTATTTTGCTATTTTGTCAAATGTTTGCATTTAAATTTATTTTTAGTAATCATTTTATTATAAAATTTTGCAAGCAACAACATTATATATATACATATATGGGTGATTCTCACGATATATGACAATTCACTGTCCCTTGCTCCAAGATCTAATACTAGAATACTAAAAGAAACTTTTTTTAAAAGAATTAAAAAATTGCATTGCTGTTAGCATTTTAAGATGACTTTGTACTAGCATTGACTGTTAGCATTTTAAGATGACTTTGTACTAGCATTGACTGTTTTGTATAGTTAAAAAATTTAATCGAATTTCAAGATTTCATTTTTCTGGCATGTCCCAAATAACTAGCTTTAAAACTTCCCATAAATTTTTCAATATCTAATTTTTTTTTTATCTTAACCGGTGTAAGCATTTCTAGAATATACGCAGAGGGTATTATTTATAAAAACTTAGTTAAAAATAATTTTTTCTGTTAATAATTTGTTTGTCCCAAGAAAATCTGTCGTTTTCCTGGCTACTTTTATTTAGTGGTTTATAACCAAAATAGATAGAGCCAGCAATCAATATCTTATGTTAATGGATTGAATAGATACCTTCCTATATGAACATGTCTTGTTGCATGAATAAAAACCCAATTTTCTGGTTCAAAATCTATTTAAAATTTTTTTTCAAGATGAGTAGGTTTTTGTGTTGTTACTTTCCTGGCTTTTTGAAATCATTAATAACATAAACTACATAGATTTATCTGAGTTATTTTAAGAAATCCTGTTGTTTTCTGTAGAATGTAAATGTCTTAGGCCAAAATATTAAATTTAAGTTCTATGCTATAAAATGGCGAATTTGTCATTATCCTGGCTTATGAATTCCAGGACATTGAAGTGTTACCAGAAATTTTTTTAACTGCTAATACTGTAAGGAGGAAAAGCAAATATTAACCTAATACCAAGATTATGTATGATTGTAATATGGTTGGATGTAATCAAAGTTATTTATTTATTTAATGATTGATTATTATACACAATTTTATTCTGTACATATCAGCGACAAAATTTTTTTTGATTCTTTCTACAGTGGATAAAAAAAATTAATTTAACCAATTTATGGTCCATCTAACATAAAGGCTTAAGTTGAGTTACTTACTATTAACTTAAAATGACTGTTTTTTAAACTTCTAGGCTAATATGCCATTTTCCTGGCATTCAAGATTTTGTGAATTTCTATTTTATTTTTTTCTTCTCGAGCAAATGTCAATAAACTATACTGCTGTCTGTAAGATATTAATAAGTGTAACTAAAGAAGTATACAAAATTTTTTTTTGATTATTTTGAAGACTTTAAATATGAAGAAATTTTTTGGTCCAAATTGTCATGTTTGAAAAGAATCACCCATAAATCACATGAACAAAGCATATNATATATAATCTTTTTGTGTTATTTCTTTGTCTAAATTCTCCTTCTTAAATTATTATTCAACATTCAACCCTTTCTCACAACTAATTATTCACTCCCTCTTTTCTTATTCTAATTTTTGATTCAGTATGTATAAATTAACATTTTTGATTTTTCCCTCAATTGAATTCTGGGAAAGATTTTAATTCCTTCAACTTTTTAATGGACCAATTATAATTATCAATGTTTCCCTTTTACCTGAGACCTAAAACAACAGAGGGAAAAATTTGTGCTACTTTCCCAAGGATAAAAACTCAAGCATACAAATTTCAGAGTGCGATTTGGTCTCTACCAATGCATGAATATGTTTTAAATAGATGATGTGACACTCTGTCATCTCTTTAAAATTACTTAAATGAACATAATTTTCCCTCCAACTGTTTGCCTGCATTCCTGAACTTTCGACCATGGCTCCTAACATCACCCACACACACACATATATATATGCGAAACATATTTAACTTTCATTTTTTTCTTTTGACTTTTCTTGCATTACTTTGAGGGAAATGTCAAAGCAATTAGTTTATAGTTAAGCCTTATTAACCTTATTAAAAAAATTTTTAATATAAGAATTTTTTTAGTCATTTGCTGGTATGTTTTACATGAAATGTTCTATTTTTTTAGGGTGCTGTAGAACAAAATTTTGATGACAACAAAAATTTCGTAACAAAAAACACTTTCTTCTTAGATGAATTCAATCTGAACATCAGGAAATTTTTTATGGTTATTGAATCAAAAATAGGTATAATTTATTTTCCTTTCATTGATTAAAATATTTAAGCTCACGAAATGAGTTTTTTTTTTTAAAAATTGTGTTTCATTATATTTCAAATTTTATTTGTGAAGGTGAAAGTAATGAATTTGATGCCCGTTTGAAGATACCAGATGTTTGCTGTTTGTTTGTTTTACATTTTTACTTGTTCAGAGTCATGGACAAAAAATTCTTCAAAAGTTTATGGGATATTTATAAAAAGGTTTTGTATTTTTCTTTTTGTTATTGCAATAACTCAGTCAAAACTGCTATACTTATTATTCTTTTAAAGAAATATTTATCTGCCAACTGAAAACTTTATTTCAAAATGTTAAGAATTGAATGAAAATTTTAAGCGCATCGTAAAATATTAATGTCACAAAATTAATAAATTTAAATTTATGATAAACTCAAAGAAAAAATATATTTACAATAACTTCTTCTGAAATATTTGTTGAATATAAACAAATAAAAAATTAAACGAACTTAAAACTTTTTCCTCTAATCTTTCCAAAAAAAAAAAAAAAAAAAAAGGAAAAAAACCAAATTTGAAGTAAGACTTGTAAATAAAGACTTGTAAATAAAAATTCTAGCTTATGGTTAAAGTTATATTGAATAAAAATTTTATTGAACAGCTGAAAGTATTTTATATTAAAATTTTATTAAACTAAATAAATTTATCTATCCCATACAGATATTCCCTTTGAAATATTATGATTTTTGTTTTAAGTTACATATAATTTAAATTCAGATTATATTAGTGTTCTTAATGAAGGATGTTAGAAATTTGTAAAAATACAAATATTGCTATCTTTCAAAATGGATAGTTTGTTGTTTCTCTTTACAAATGTTGATTGTTAAGTGTTAATTGTTTATGTAGAAGCAATTTCTTTTAGTAAAAATTGGGGAAATGATATTGAATGTCTCCTATTTTGTTAAAAATGAAGTTTTCAATATTAATGTCAATTGGAATACTCGAGTTATAGCTCAAAATGTTTTGTGAGTTGTAATATTTAGATAAAAGTGAATGATATTTTAAAGTAACTATTGTGCTCGACTTGAAAACTATATAGCTTGTAATTTTCCCTAGCTCTGTTTACCAATGCAATTAATTTAGGTTAAAATTGAAAAGATAAACATTTTCAGATTCTTACAATTTATAATTCTAGTTGAACTTCCACTTGCATTTCATTTCGATTTTCATTTCTAGAAATAAATCTACAGTAATAATAATTTTGTATAAGAGAGTTGTAATCAGTGTGAAAATTGTACATTATTAATAAAATCTTTTTCAAACAGTATTAAGCAAAATTTTTTTTTGAATATGTACTGAGACATTAAGCAATACTTAGGGAGCTACTAAAACATTTTTTTAAATAAAATCTTAATAGTTAACTATTGAAAATCTAATTTTTCTGATTACTTATTATTGAGTTATCCACTACTAAAGTTAATTTTTCATAATTGCAGAAGAGGAATTACAACTGTCAGTTTTAGTAGATTTTATTAAATACATATGATAAAGAAATGACATTTGATTCACTTGATTTTTAATACTACTTTAGAGCCACATTAATAGGCTATTGACCTCCATCTGGAAAATGTTTCACTCCATGGTGTAGTTTCAAGCTGTATGCTGACCAACATCTTGACTAGTAATAATTTGCAAAGGCTTTCAATAATAATGCATAATAATAATTAGATTTAATATCTTTTATATACTAATATTTTAAGCATACTGACATAGTGAATTTACAATTTTTATCACAGCAGTAAGCAACGTTTTTCTTAAATATAATTTTAAACTCTTTTTTTTTTTTTGAAAATCTATAAATGTGCTTTAATGTTTAGGTTCCTGCAGTTCCTTTAATTGCTAATATTATGTGGTTTCCTGATATGTTTCTGCTAACTAGATTGCCTTTAGTAGCCAGAAGTGTAGATCGGAAGTCACAAGATGCTGTAAAGCTTTCTAGACAGTCTTATTTATTACAGAAAAATCAAAATCTGTTGAAGTGAGTATCACCAATAATGCTCTTTATTTAAAATCTTTTAATATTATGCTTCATTTCTAAAACTTTTTAAAATTATGTTAGATAACTTCGAAATTCTAAATAAAATTTTAAATTTTGATAATGAATAAATTTCAAAGTTTCTTAGTTTGGTTCAGGATTGATTCTGTAATCTTAAGAGTTTTAAACGTTTATCAGTCAAGCCACATAAACAAATTTGTTTGTACAATTTAACTTGTCAAACTGTGTTTTTTCATTAAATAACTTCAAAATTAAAAAAAAACTTTTTTCCTGGGAAAGAAACAAGGTTCTACCCAAATTCCAATTAGGGAAAATAGTTAAAGATTAATCTTTTATTACTCTGTAGAATTTTACCTACAATAAATTTATGTATCATATTTACATTTCAACTTTTGACTATGAATGTGCGGTCTTTCAAATTTTATGACTACCTTCTGTAAACATTTTTATGCCTTTTAACTATAAATTAATCTTGTCATGTGTTTTTTTAAATGAAAAACCTTAGTTTCAAGTTGAAACAAATATAAAAAACCTGAGTTTTTTAAGTTAGTAATCTGGTAAAAAGTTTTTAAGTTAATAAAAATGTAAAAGTGTTTTTTCTTTCAAAAACTTTTCTTTTGTAACAGTATAAGATGGAAAAATGGTTGAGAACATGGAAAATATTTTGCTTTATTAAATCTCTTATTTAAAATTTGAACTAGGCTCCATTAGTTAGATTTTATTTTCGTTTGATTGACAAATAAAAAATGTATACAAATGTTTTCTTTATAAATCTTCATAAATGAGAAATTACGAATCATTACAGATTAGAGATTTTTTGTGTGTAACTTTTAATATTGACAGTAAAATTTTTAAAATTTTGTTGTAATATAAAATTTTAAGATAGACGTAAAATATACTGATATTTAGATAACAAATTCTTTACATTATTGAAATAATAAAAAAAGTTATTTTTATGAAATATTGACACAAAATAAATTGCCAAGCTGACTTATGTATTTCCCAATATAAAATTATATCCATATCAATTTCATCTCAGCTCTGGGCTCTTTATAGTTTATTTCTGTATGCAGTAATATCATGTTTAAAAAAAATAATTAAAATACAAAAATTAAGGAGTATTTGTTAAAGATTATTATTTTGGAAAGCTGTTTTGAACACTCTTACTATAAGTAAACCATTAATTTGGTCCATTTTTCAGAACAAACAAAAGATTATTTTTTATTATGTTTGCTTATTATTTATTCCTAAACCATTTCTTAATCAATGTTTTTTAATTTTTACATTAAATAAAACTATTCATACAAATACAATGAATGGCCTGTAGGATGTTGAATATACTTTCTGTTTTGGATAAAAGAGTATTAAAGTACCATAATATAATACTGAGTTCCAAGTAGTTATAAAGTACCATTGTGCATATTATCATAAGAAAATATACTTCATTCGTGGTACCATAAGAAAATATACATGACTCACATTAAATTTAATCTCCCCCCCCCCATCTTGTTTAGAAATTTTGAAAAGTTGCCAAATATTATTTCAATCGTTACAAGACATTTTTATATGGTGGTAAAAATGAACTATCAAAAGTCTGCAATTCCTTTCAAAAATTTTAAGTAAAATTAATGCTAGGATTCATTTTTCAAAAGTCTACTTAAAGACAAATATTTGGAAAAAAATATTATTCTTTTTGTGTGTGTGTAATGATTCTTAAATGGATTATAATTAATTCAAGTTTAAAAATCAGAGAACCCTGATTAAATTGTATTGAAAATAAAATTTATTCAACATCTTACATGCTGGATTGCTGCAAAAATCACTAACAATTTATAACACGACTTTCTAAACAAAAGTATTAGTCGATGAAATGTTCAGAATTTAATATTTTTCAAAATATGGCTTGTCCAGTGTATATATTTTTATTGTAATATAATATAGAAACCAGAACTCTAAATTTCACTTATGGCTGTTATTTTAAAGACGAGTGATTTCTGAATATTTTGCGAGTTAATACTTTGCTGGCATCTGACTGGCATGTACTTTGAAATTTAATTAGTTATAAAATTATAACTAACTAATTTCCTTCAAAATAATCGCTGCAGAACTAACTTTGTTTTGTTTTCAAAATCCTTTTTCTTACAACCTTGGTAAGTTTTCCTAAAATTAATTGAACTTGGGTATCAAAAAATCCTGATATAATTAACATATTCATAAAATACAAAAAAAGGTAATTTGCAAAACTTATGTATTGTTTTGAGAATCAAATTATTTTTTATGTTATGTTGTATATTAGACATAAATAATTTTTCTTTTGTCTCAGAGATGTATCAAACTATTTCATGCTCACTATGAACTGGATGACTAAAATGGACTCCAGCTTAACAGATACTGGAAAATTGCTTGAAGATCTTAATCGGAAATGCTCTTTATTGTTACAGGTATCTTTTCTCTCTTTGAAATTATAAGAGTTCATCTAAACTTTTTAAGGGTTCTGTTCTGTAATGGTCACGCTTAAGGTTTTTATTCTATTATGTAATACCATGACAAAGGAATTTTAGTTCTTTTATTTAGGAGTTAAATGTTCAAGCCACAAGGAAATTAGATCATTTATTTTTTCTGTATATTTGAACAAGCTACAAAATTTATCTAAATGTAAAACAACCGTCATTAGTTTTTTATAAATATCTTAAATGAGTGGCTCATATTCAGCTATATTTTTTAGGTCATATCACAGATATGGTCACACATATCTGTGATATGACCTTATTTTTCATTTTTCATACAAGAACTTAATTGCTTTTCTTTTTACATACAGGATCTTTTTATATTTAAATTTTTAAATTGTAGGAACTTTTAAAACACTGAAGTATTGTCATATTTTAGGGATCTTTATCAGGGATAGAAATTTAAAAAATCGCAGAGATCATGTAAGTGGTTTTGGACATGTAACAGGAATTTGACATTAAAATGGAAACTTGAATAAATGGGACATACAGATATACTTGAATAAATGGGATGTATGTTTGGAATAAATGGATCATTCAATGAATGAAAACCTAATTTATAATTTAAAGTATGAATGTAAAATTGAGTTAAAATTAAATTGAAATTTCCATTTCAAGATAACATTTAAGATAACATTCAGTCACAATTTGAATTTACCTTTCCCAGTGTAAACTTTTGGTTAATACTTATTGTAATTTGAAATATATAAAAATTATAAACAATTGGCAAAATAAGTTGATGAAGTTTGAACATTAAGAAGTTTAAATCAAAATTTTATCTTATAATTTGTGAATGATTCAAAATAATTAATTTCTAATATTCCTTTTTGTTTATTTAATCTATCTGTACTGTTAAATTTAAAAATAAAAACATTTGATTGATCTGAATGAATATTAGTTATTGTCGCGGTTAAAAGTTTTTCTCTTTTTAATTTTATGGCATTTACATTTTTTGCCTGCTACTTGTATTTTTATTTTAAGACATTTAACTTTACTAATCATTGTAATTTTGTTTTAGGGTTTAAAATTAGCCTGGACAATAAATCATCAAGTAAAAACAATAATGAATCTTCATGTATCTTTGTCTAAACCAATGACCAAGACATGTGTATTAGCTCTATGTAGAATGATAGAAATGATTAAAGTAATGTTAATATTTTTTACTTAATTAGTAATTCATTTGTAAAAATAATGGTTATCCTTGCTAAATTAAAAGATTTATTGTCTGTAGAAAATTTGGTTTTCATTGTGAGTTTACTTCATTAATACTTTATCAGATTCTGTAGAGTGTCGAAATTCTGAGTGTCGTAATACATTAAGACTTAGTAGTATGAAAATATTTACCCCGACCTGCCCCAATTGAGGGCATACGGGTAAATGTTTATTAACTTAGGCTAGACTTAGTAGTATAGTTACCCTTTAAAAATGTTAGAATTATGCATAATAAACCATGACTAAATCATCTAAATCTAATTATTAAGGTCTCGATTTTAAGCAAAAAATGTCTTAATTGTGAAGCAAGTTTTAAGCTAATGTGAAATCTGTGCAATATTTGCTTCACTTATTTGCTTAATACTTTAATACTCTTCTTATTAAAAATTCTCACTCTTCATCTTAATCACACTAAATGAAATTTGCAATAGGTGAGGCTCATTTTAAATCAGTAAAAAATCGTGAAATGTGGACCAAGAATTATTTGTTTGGTAAAAGCAGTATGGTCCTATTTTATAAGAGAAACAAAGTAGATAATTTGTATGTATGTTAAGAAAACTAATTTTTAACACTGCACTTTTAACATAAAACTTGTACATCATTCCATTCTGGTATCAGATTTGGGCCAATGTTTAATAATTTTACTATCAGTACAATATTCTATAATTTTTTTCAGTTGACTGCTTATATTTTTTGATGTCATTCATTATTATGACTTTTCCTTGAATTGTTAATTTCTCTAATTTTTAAAACGACCTATAATAGAGCACCACTTTTTGATATGGTTAAATGTTGTCCTTTTTGGTGACAATAATAACAGCTGTGGTTTATAAATTGTTTTGGAAAAATTACAAAGTTTTTTTGTTGCTTTGTTCTGCAGAAAAACAAAGCAGTATGCATAAGCCCGGCATAAGCATTAATTAATGAGTATTGCACATTAAATGTTTTTAGCATTACTTTTTTAAAAAAAGTTTGGAAACCATAAATGTTTCCTCAATAACCAGTAGTCTATTTTAAATGAAGCCATATTACTGCAAAACCATTTGTTTATATTATATCTAATAATTTATAGTTATATATTCAATTTCTTTATCTGATTATATAGCAATATAGTCATAAATTTTTATAATTTGCATACTCAAACAAGTTCTATATAGACAAGTTCTATTGATGGATTTCTAAATTTTTTTTAATTATATATTGTTAATTCTACTCAATATTAAAAAATTCGATTTTTATTTTCTGTTTATAAATTGCTATTAAAACTGCTTTTTTTTTAAATTTCAAATAAATTTTTTTTCTAATATAGGGAATTGAAGGAACATTCCACCGTCATTCAGTTGTTATTAATGAATCAATTACTCATATTGTACAACATTTAGCACACCTTGCTTTAACAATAATCAACATTGGAAAGGTATGAACTATTTTAAGTTTTGTAAATCTTTATTTAAAAAAATTCTTAACTCTAATGAAAATTTGATTTTTATATTTTATGTACAGCTAAATGAAAGCCATTATGTTATATTATCTTTATAGTTTTAAGTAAAAATAAACTTAAGCAAAACTTGTATAAGATTTTCAGCTGATAATAAACTAAAATTTTCAGTATAATATAATTAGATTATTTTTAAATGGTAGGTGTTTATAGAATATATTTATTCATATATTTTTAAAAATAACTGAGTCAACAAATCTAGAATAGTTGTTATTCAAACCTGAATAACCTGTAATGAAATATAGAATATATTTTTATTTCCAACACATTGATGAAGAGACTACCTAATTTACTCTCTGACTACAAAGTTAAGTAAAACATTTGCGCGACATCCCACTGTGGGCCAAAGGGGTCTTGGAGATTAAGATTCCACAATTTCGTGACCAACGGCATGGTGGTAACAATGTTGTCAGCATTATTGCACCAGTTGTCTTTTCTTCCCAGACAAGCTGGTATCTATCAATCTGAAGCTGGGTTACTCCTTTGTTCAAGTTATCATCAGCCGTCGTACTCTAGTTCTTTATAATGCAGTCCAGTGCTTTTAACCGCTGAGCTGTAGCAGCTCATGACTACAAGAAGTAATATAAATTCTATGTGGTAGTCCAGGAAAGTGTGATAGTTATCTATGTTTTAGCAGATAATCATATTTGTGAAAGAAAAAATGCAAACCCAGTTAATCCCTTAACGATCGGTTAATTTTCAAGAAAGCGGTCATAAAAGTGCCTATTTTTTTATCCCTGAAAATTATATTAAAATATGTGTATGAACAATATATATCTTCATTTTTAATTTTTGATTTGTTTTTAGCATGAAATTTTAAAAAATAACATTTTTAGGAAAAACCAACAACTATGACTTAATGTTGGTTTTCAGCAAGCAAGGAAAATTTAAAAAATATGTGTTTTAAAGATTAAAAAGGAATTTTATTAAACTTACGTATAAAATAAATAAAGATTGGTAATTTTTTCTTGTGTGATAAATTTCAAAGCATGAAATACAGAGGACAATGTCACAATCTGAACTGTAGTACCAAGTTTCCTTCCTACATCTCTTATTGTTTTCATCTCTTCTGGAGAACTATTTACAATTACCTTAAAAATATCCTGGTACTGCCATCTGGTGTGTAAAATTATAAATAAAATTTTTCCGGGGCAAAATAAATGAATTAGTTTTATTCTTATTGTTACTACTGAACACTCCAGCCCGGAAATATCACAGGACTGAGAAAAAGAGGGTGAAACCTCACCCCGTCAATTTCAGGGGAGCGAAAAAGAAGGGGTTAATTGTGAAACTGGTTTAAAAAGTGTTAATAAAAATAATATTGACTATAATCTTAAATAATTAAAATTATAAGTAATATTGACTATAATCTTATATATATATTTTAAAACCTTATGTAATTGAATTTTGAATGACACTTTAAATATTTTGACATTGCATTTATAAGTTTTGCTTACTCAAAAGGTGTTTTTGAAAACAAAAGTTAAGATACTTCTTTAACATATAAAAATGTTCTTTTTTCAAAAATTTTTTTTAAGGTGAGAAAAAGAAGGAGCAATTATCAATCTTATTTCTTTTCAAATTTTAAGTATCAAAAGATAGAAGATGAAAGGGAATAAAAGTGACTTATTTTATCTTAGCAATAATTCATATCACTATTTGTATTTTATGTACGTTTCAATCCAATCCTTAGATTTAAGAATTACTTATATTTAATTTTAAAAATTTTGTAAAAAAAAAAAGAAAAAAAATTCATTAGTCCTGTGTTTCAGTTCTGCAAGTATAAAGAAATCATAAAGTTTTTAATTTTCAAAATTCGATCAACCATTAACTGAAAGGGTTAGAGAAAGAAGGAAGTATGTGACACAATTTTTTTTAAAAAATGATTAATTTTAATGTCTTTCATAGTGTCATATACTTGGTTGGTGAAATTCAAAAGTGTTTGCTAATCAAGCATATATAACTATTCTGGCAGTGTTTTAAAACAAAGTTAACTGGTATCTGTAGCTTTTTTTATAATAATAAGTTTAATTTTGTAAATTGTTGCATGTCTTCTTCCTTTCTCACCACTTCAATTTACAAAGTATTTTCTTTCTCCTTAAAATATCTCAATAGTGCACAAAATTAATGCTTAACCAAGATTATTTAAAAATGTTTGACAAGCTAGCAGTCTATTATTTTACATTAGAACTGCTTACATGATAATAGAAAAGGTAATTGTTTGATCAAATGTTTTATATTGTTATCTTATAAATATAATTCTATATATGTGACATGGTTATTAGATTAAACTATTTGAAAATATCAAATAATTTAAGTATTATCAGAAGAATATCTTAAAAATTAAAATAAGGGTTAAGTCCAGATAATATTCAGCAATTTTACATGTCTGTGGATTTACTTGTTCATTTATACTTAGTGTAAAAAAGTATTTTACATTAACCAATACAGCATATTCATTATGTTCTTCTTTGTTACAAGCAGAATATGTTCTGTGAACTAAACAAGTTAAGAAATCATTCAATCAGAGTTTTCTGTACTTGTAAACTAGACTGAAAACATTATGAAGGGAGTATGTCTGGTCCTAGTCTATAAAGAATAATAACTGCTGTGCAAAACTTCTTGTCTTCTTTTAGTCTATTTTCTAAAAGAAAGTTTCAATGCTCAATCAGTTTAAGGTGGTTTAATTTTTTAAATTTACTAGACCTTCAAAAAGAAAATAAATTTTTTAGGATTTTTTTATGCATGAAATTCTTAATTATCAATTTAATCAAAATTTTAGTAATAAAAATAAAATAAACATTTATAAGTTTTTATCATTAAATAAAATTTATTAATTTATTAGTAAGTGTGAAAAATGTACTTTAATTCAGAATGTTTTGTCATTTGTATTTTATAATGCAGCTATATATACGAAAAAATGACATTTCAATATTTAAAAGCGAAATATTTGGTATTGACCCAAAATCAACATTTTGAGGAGTTCGGCTTTAGATTATTTTTCTGGTTTTTCTTTAAAATTCAGGTTTAACAAAATCTAAATTATAATAGCGTAGCTTTTATAATAGATGCCTGATGGTTTAGTGGTAGTGCGTCACAAGTCCTGGGTTCTATCCTCTGACCGAGTAAGGTTGACTCAGCCTTTCATCGTTTCAATTAGTTGATAAAATGAGTACCAATCGTGCTTGGGGATGAAACACTAAGGATTCCACATTTGGTTGACAACTCAATCATAAAATTTGTTGCTGAGCCCCAGAGCCCAGAAGTCAAGAAAACCGAATGGGTTCAGTAGGTTTTGGTCCTCCTTGGGCGGTTGCACTTCTGAGTTTAGTTTAGCTTTTATGATAAAAATTTTATTGTTTTACTCTACTGCATCTTTGTTATTTTGATTATGTTTATCAATGACAAAATTACTAAACTAATTACATTAAAATATCATGAATGTTTATTTTCTGATTGAAAGTTATGTTTTTATTTAGGCTTCAGAAATTAAGATATATTTTAATGTACCTATTTTGTTACAGAAAAGATTAGTATCTGACAAAAAGTATAGTGAACGTAGACTCGATGTTTTATCTGCTCTAGTACTAGCTGAAAAATCTTTGAATGGTCCAGGTATGCAATTCCTTAAAATATCAAATTGAATGAATATTTATGTTTTGAGTTCCTTTATAAATTCGGTAAGCTGTTGAATTCGATCATAATATTTAAAAACATTTCATAATTTTTTCAAGGGTATTTTTTTGACATTAATAAATAAATATATATATATTATGTGCATATTGTTAGAATTGTTCAATATGTATGATAGATTACATTTAATGCAGTGAAATTATTTCATGTAATGATGAAAAACATTAGTAATGACAGATCCATCTTACTTAATAATAAGTTTCTCAACTTCTTCCCCTTTGAACTTGGAGAAATTGATTGTTTTTAACTCATTCAAAAGTTTTAAAAATAATTTAGTATTAAATATTGCTATGTCCTGCTCTTCTCATTTATAGATTTATTTACTTTTTTGGTATTCAATTGTATTTTAATGTGCTGTTTGAAATGAAATAAAAATTATTGCCTAGAGCTTTGCATAAGAATGAATTAAAAAGCTTTTGTTAAGTTTTATATTATTTTTATTGGATTATTAAGTGTGAATTAAAATTTGCAATTTTTTTGCAGGTACAAAAGAAAGAAGGCTGGTTGCTTATTTGGCTATGTCCTTAGGAGTGCAAATGGTAGCTTTATTTTTTTATTTCATATTTCAGTTAATAGGAGGACATAGTTGAAAATTGGATTTTTTTTTAAAATTAAAATGTTTTTATTTGGGTCAAAAGCTTCAAAGAGTATGGATTTCAGAAATTAGTTGTTTTTGAAAAATTTAACAAAATGTTGAGCATTGTTATAGCTGTTTAAGTTTTTTCTTAAACTTTTTAGTTTACAAACCTCATTCTTAAAAATTAATTATCTTAATTATTTTTCCAATTAAGCAACATAGATTTTTATTTCATAGCATATATTACTTTTTTTCAAAAATTTTGAATTTCCAGTTATCTTTTTTTCTAAAAAAATTGCTAGTATTTAAAGACAAAAAAGTCATAGTTATTGGGCTTTTATTTAAGAATTTAAACAAAAAATACAATAAAATCGCAAAACACTAATCTTATGATTAATGTAAAGTGTTTTTTATCATTTCTCATATTAGTTTAAACTCTCTCTCTCTTTATATATATATATATATATATATATATATATATATACAGTGAATTCGCGATAACTCGAATCTGATAGGACTGACGAAAAACTTCGACATATCGGAAGTTCGACTTACCGTTAGTTTCGGTTTTGGGCTTTCAAAATATTGTCGGATTATTTAAATAATGCTTATTAATTATAAATCTTTTAATTACTTACAATATGTAAGATCATTTTTCTGACAAGCCATTTACGATAAGACTGCTTGAAGCCCTGGTCCATCGGCTGCAACTTTGCTGTTGTGTTTGGCGGGAGAAACTGTAGGTAGATCACTATATGATGTGCATTTATTCATAAAGAGTATCACTTTCTTTTTTCAGCGAAGAATTTCCGATCCAATTTTCTTACAAAGTCTTCAAATAAAACTGATGTCATCCAAAACTTTTTGTTAGACTTGTAATCCAAAGGTCTTGAAACATCGGGGATTTCGGTTTTTTCCGATAACAAGTAAGGGCAATTTCTCTGTCCCAGACTAGGACAGTCCAACGTTCCTTGCTCATTTTACCCCCTGAGCAGTTTACATCCTTAAACATCATAGTCTTATTTGGAAGACATTTAAAAAATAAACCCATTTCATCAATATTGAAACATCATTTTCACTGTATTCTTGAAGTAAATTTGGTAACGTTTCCTTTAACCACTGTTCACATACTTCAAAAGGGACAGCTTTAGCTTCTCCATGAAGAGTGCGAAAGACATTGTGCGTGTGTTGCAAAGGAAGGGTCAAGATATCAGCTTCTAGGTTTTTTTTCTTGCTTTAAGAGATCCAAAAAAAAAAATCGAGTTAAAGGGAGTAAAATTCGAGTAATCGAGAATAATTAACATGAAATTGAAGATAAAAGGGTCGGGACCTCACAAAAAAATCGAGTTATAGTAATATTCGAGTTATCGTACTTCGAGTTATAGCGAATTGACTGTATATATATATATATATATATATATATATATATATAATGTATGTATGTGTATGTATGTATGTATATATATATGTATGTATGTGCAATACTTAAATATGTTATTCCATACATGTCAGATTGTTCAATTTGACCATATAACATGGTTTTTAGCTTTATTTAATTTTTTTTTTTGAAACAGATAATTAAAAAACTTTTTCTCAATCCTATTTATTTAAAAATATTTTAATGGTAATTCTGTATAGGTTTCATTAAGAAAGTTTTTTTTCAGGTTTTCTTTTAAATCTATTTAAATAAATTTAATAATTCTTTTTTTTAATATTTTGAATCTGAAATCTATATTAAAGCTATTCTAGAGTTTGGAGAAGAAATTTATGATAAAATGAGATAAGTAACCAAAAAAAAGAAAGAAAAAAAGAAAAGAAATAAATTTAAAAAGAAAATCATTTTTATTGGAATCTTCTTGGGTTATAGTTAACTACCACATTTGGTATGCCAGATCTAAGCTGTTTAGATTCGCTAGCATTATTGTTTTAAAATAAATTAATAAATATTATTTGAAACTGACTAAAATCAGAAAAAAAGAAAAAAAAAGATAAATCAAAATCATAAATTTCTATTAATAACATTATTTATTGTATACTATTTCATCCCTACTAGAAATGAATGATTGCTACTTTAACTAACGAATAATGAATCCGTGATAAATTTATGCTGAATTTATAAATTTATGATACGTGAAAGCTTTCTTTAATTTTCAATTCTTCTGCAAAAGAAAAAAAATATATTTTGTGACATCCATTTCTCTAAGGGTATGTTGAACATAGTTCAAATGTTACATTACGAACAATATGTTTTGATATATTATTGCATATAGACTCTTTCTGGCTAATAAGATTACATTACTTTTGATAAATAATATTATGCATTGTTAATATATTGATTCAAAAGTTATGTTGGTAAAATATGTAAAATAGAAAAGAAATATTTTTACTTTTTAAAATGAAAATTTTGTGCTAATGGGAATGTGTACACTAAAATTCAGAATGGTATTCTCATAAAAATTCTCATGGTAAAATAATTTAATTTTAGTGATACAATAAAATCAATACAATTTATTTTAATGATTACTGTTTCTATGCAATGAAATTTTCTAAATAGATATAATCACTTCTAAGTGAAGTTTGAAACAGAATATGTATCTATATTTAAGACAAAATAAATGGCAGTTGATATTTTTTAAATTTGTTATTTTATATATTTTCTTTATTATTCTATATCTTTTCTTTACCTAAGATTTAATAACTTTTTTTTTTAAATTTTGCCTGGAAAATAGAATGTCTGTTTTTGAAAGTTGTCTATTTTGAAGTGAAAAGTAGTACACTACCATATTTTTACTTTATAAAAATGTTGTTGTGTGCTACCTTACTTTTGTCTTTTGAAAATGTAATTTTAGCATTAAAAAGTGTATGTAAAAAGTAACATGTTAAATTTTTTTTTTCATTATTAAAATATTTTGCTATGATTGCTAAAATAAATAATAAATTTAACCTTTTGCTTGAAATTAAACTTATCTAAAAATTTTAAATTATATGTAGAACAAGATTTTAAATTGCACATTTAGTTGTCAAAATATAGAGCTAAAACTTGCTAGGTTACAAACATCTTTATTAATATTTTTCTATCCAAATTCACATAACATAAAAAAAGTTATTTAATACTTATTTTAAATTTCATTAATGTTTGCTCAGTATCATGCGACAAATGAATATACTTATTGTTTTGTATGCATTTATTTTAGAACTCATTTAAAGATGATGAAATGGCCAATTTTTTTAATGTGGTGAAAAAACTTGATTTCTTGTGTGATTTAAAAGAAAAGTTAGTATAAACTTTTTATGTTGCATGCTGTAATAATTTTTATTGCACTAAGACATGATTAAAATGCTTTTATATACATGTATTTAATAAGCGTTATTTATTCACCCCTTGTATATTTTATGGTTTGTAACGTATATTCTATATATGATTAGTAGTTTATAAAATAAAAATACCATAATTTCGTTAAGATACCCAGCCCTGGCATGTATGCCAAACCCATAAAATTTGACTATAAAGGAAATGTTTTTCATCAGAAAGGCCACACCATCAGATAGGTTGCACAAAATTTTATTGCAATTGGTCACAAAGTTTACACATCTGTTTCAAATAACAAGTTATATACATAAAATAAATGTTTAGACATTTGAAAGTCATTAAAATAATGACTGAATGTGTGATAAATTAATATGTGATCTTGTTAGAAATTATGTAATTTAATAATTTTCATCATAACTTTCCAAATGTATGCAAAATTGTACAGTGAACAATTGTTTGCAATTCAAATGTGACACAAGCGCAAACGCATTTCGTTAATAAATACAAATTTAAAATACTCTAATTTTATGTAAACCAAGTGATTAAGAATCTAAATATAATTTTAATAAGTTATCAAAATACAATAAATTGCTGAAAAAAATCTTTTTAGGTGCAAAATTTTACCGTCTAGAACAATTGCTGATCACATCACGGGACTTTATCAAAATTTGATTTGAAATACCTAAATATTATAAAATTAAATGATTAAACCCAGCTAAAAATCATAACAATAATTCAAAAAATATTATTAATAATTAAATAAAGTAAAATAAATCTTGTTTGGCTCAAAATAGTACAACAAAACAATCATGAACGCATCCCATTTTTTTTACTAATATTAAATTTCTAAAATTTTAACCACTCAAATGATAAACAGCTAGAAAAGTTTAAAAATTTTTTTAAGAAAGCGTTATAAAAATAAACAAATAATTGCGCGAAATTAAAGCATGAAATGATCGTGAACGCATTATTTATTTTATAATTAATTTATAATGTCTGAGTTATAAATAAATGAAAATTGTTAATATAAACATTAAATATATAGTAAAAAGCAGTTTGTGCATTCCTCTTTTATCCACATGCTCATCATGCTGCATCATTTTATTTGAACATCTCTAAATTTTGAAACCCTATATTTCCAAGAGTAAAAACAATGAAATTGACCTTCATCTGAAATTGGGGATAAACTTGACATTTAAATAGATCATTTAAGCATTTTAGCCCGCTCATTGTTTTAAATGACTTGC
Source organism: Parasteatoda tepidariorum (assembly GCF_043381705.1). Taxonomy (NCBI): domain Eukaryota; kingdom Metazoa; phylum Arthropoda; class Arachnida; order Araneae; family Theridiidae; genus Parasteatoda; species Parasteatoda tepidariorum. The sequence continues at coordinate 69,184,080 of NC_092214.1, forward strand.
ATATTTTTCTTTTACTTATTTACTTCACACATGCAGCAGAATAAAGGAGGGGGAATCATACTTCCGTGGATCTCTGTAAGAGACTATTCCAGGGGTGATGGCGAGAAGGGAATTCATCAACGATTTTTTTGGTTGAAGGGAAGAGCGTATGTTGCACTATTGTTGCAATCTGGCGAACTGTTTTTCACCTGCATTGTTAATTCTTTAAATATTCATGATTGTAAATTAATAAAAATGGATCCTTACAAAAGATAGAAGGATGAAGAATAATAATGGAATTTTGGAGAATCAATTGAACAAAATTGGATTTTCTAGCTCAAGTCATAAAAAAAAATGAACACTGTATAGGCTGCCCCATTACATACTCTGCCCATACCAAGGTTTAATAATTATAAAAAATAACCCCCATGGTGTATCTCTGCAAAATTACAGTATGTATATCTAGTTTTTTTTAATTTATACATTTAGAAAAATTATATCTTTCTTATATTTTAACTACTTGAAAATCTTAGAGATTACTTGAAAATCTTATAAGAGTAAATTATATTTAAAATTACTAGTTACTTTTTTCTTGATTTTGTTTAGATATTATATATAACTTAATTGAAGGACTTTGCTACCATGTATCTTGAGCCCACCAGTTTTATTAGCAAAAATTAATAAGTTTTAAAACTCATATCACTTTTAAAGTGCTCTTTTAGGAAGTAATTTTTTGTAGCTTATACTTTTCAAGTTATTTTTTGACATCTTCTTTTTGAAACTTATTTTTGCTAATTAAAAATATTTATACTAAATTTATTTCAGGTTAAAGGATGCTTCTGACTGCAGTTTTTTGTATTGGCATCGTGCTGTTTTCCCTACTTATGTTGCTGATTTGTATGACAATGGCACTGACACACGATCAAACCTTATACAGGCATGTAGATTTTGTTATTTCTTTAATGCTCTCTCTCTATATATATATTATATATGTAACACAATAAAGACTAAAATGATAAAGAGAAAAGATATAACACAATAAAGAGGAAAGAGGGAAAAACGAAGAAAATTAATAAGTTTTATTAACTGCGCATAAGCTGCAAGCATATAGAACTCATAAAATAAGTTGAAATATGGAAAATAATAAAGATTAATGACAAGAGAAGGAGAATAATAAATAAAATAAAATTATTTTTAAAAATGTCTAATTTGTTTATTTATCACTCTTTTTTGCAGATATAATCGTGTGAGCTGAGGAAGATATCTTTTCTTTATTTGTTTTCCGGATTTTTAATAAATTTTTTTTTTAAAAGAAATTAAAAAAATTTTTTTTTCAGAATATTTTTTTTAAAATTATTTTTATGTTTTATTTATCAAATTTTTTTATTTATCACTCTTTTTTGCAGATATAATCGCATGAGCAGCTGAAAAGATTATATATTTTCTTTATTTTGTCTTCCGGATTTTTAATAAGTTTTTTATTTTAGATAAATAAATTTTTTTTTTTAAATACTTTCAAATTAAAAAAATTTATGTTTTTAAACGTATGTTGAGCATTCAATATCAAAATATAATGACTAAAATTTAAAAAATTATTTCTAGTTTTCTTTTCTTCCTTAGTTAATAAGACCTCAATGATTATTATACAATTTTTATACAATATTGAACCATTTATTTGGAATCCAGAAAAACGGGAAAAATTTTGCTTTGTTATCCCCCACCATTTTGAACCAGATCGATAAAGGAAAAAATCAGAAGTTTGACTCATCTTTGAAGTTGAGTAGAGGAAAATGTGGGGGGGGGAAGAGGTTTTGAATTACACCCATAAGTAGTATATGACTTTATTTGGACAAATGATGCATATTGATTATCTTCTAAGATCAGGATTATAGAGTATCTGAACTTGAAATATGTAACGTTGTAGAATCTGTGTGGTATATGTGATGTCAATGTGTATAATGGAAAAAAAAACAACAACTTTCTTTTATTATTTAGTAATTTATATTAGCTTTGTTTTGCTTTGTATATTCGCTTTGAAACTTTACAAATATTGATGTAGTTTTGTTTCACTTATAAGGATTTTTTTCCAGTATATGGTATTAGCATTGCATGACAGTGTCCGGTCAATATTATCATCTCGCCATGAATCTACTCCTGAAGCTCTGCTGTTTGCATTTCAGAAGGAAATTTACCTTACTATAAAGAAAGTTAGTATTTGAAAGTTTTTTTCTCTTTAAAACTGGAAGAAAGTTCATAATTCGAACATTTTTCTAATGAATTAATTGTTCACTTTTCATTTCCTTTGTTCTCCAAACAACTTTTTTGCTTAAAAATATAGTCCATTATTAATATCCATTTTTTTAAAATTAGTTATTATTTTGTTTTTACAGAAAACATAGAGTTAGTTCATCTTATATTTTTCTATTTGTTTACAAGTCGCAATAATTTCTGAGTAGTTAATAAGTTTGTTATGATAATTTAAAATAAAAAATTAGGTAATAAAGAAGAAGTTTCTTAAAGACACTTAGAAAAGGTAACAAAAAAAAAAGAAAAAAAGAAAAAACTGATTGATTGAGAAAGTAAATATCTTTTTTTAAAATTAAAATATAGATGTTTTTAAAGTTTCTTTTGAAAACTTATAAAAAATTCATTAAAGTAGACAATGATGTGATGCACATAAATTTCAAAATTTTTAAAAAATTCAATTTGGTTATTGCTTTAATTAAATTTATTAATACATGCCTTCAAAAATTTTATTAAAAAAATGGTTTAAAACCATTTTTGTAAAAAATTCATTGCTTAAATACAATTGCATAAAGATTAGCTTAAGTTTATTTTTTTTTGTCTCATATGTTATAAATTACAAAATCATGTATTCTATTCATTTTATAAACATTATTAATTATTTTAAAAATAATCAATATATTATGAAGTAATCTATATATTATGAAATTTCAGAGGGTCTTCTAATGAATAGGAAAACTTAATCCAAGATGCGTTTTGGGAACATTGCATTCCCCACAATCATTCTAGAGCTTAATATTTTAAATATAAAATAATTAAATTGAAATCTTAAGAAAACAAGTAAATTTTCTTATGTAAACCATGTTAAATTTGTTTAAAATAAATTATTTTTCAAGCATACATTGTGGGAATTTACTTCGATAAAATTAATTTCTCCTAAAATTTATTTATCACTATGCTACCGCTCATAATATGAGGTAGAACTATTACTGTTTCATGTAATTTTTATTTTCTTGTGACAAAAGCTACAGTTGCTTCAAAATTGGCTGCCAAAGATATATTTTTGAAATTATGTATATAATTATACTCGGCATATTGCAAAACAAATATTTTTTAAGCAAGCTTACTTTCATAAACAGACCCCTAATATGAAAATATGTAGTAATGGGAAAGATTGAGTAACGATAAGACAGAAGCATAACAATAAAAAGCAAAGCAAAAATGAATATCAAGATTTATGACAAATTTTGAAATTGCTTTTGAAGACTGATATAGACTATTGCTATCATTTTATAATCCTATTGTTAGTACCTAACTTGTTTGATAAGAATTAAAATTATTAAAGTCAGTTTTGACTATTTTGTAATTTGCATTCAGATGCCACATATTATTTGCTGTTATTCATCTGACAGTTTTCCAACTAGTGCTGTGCAAATATTTCATATGATCGCATGAATATATTTTTATTTTCAGTATATTAATGCATGCTCTTTTTATTAAATTGCAAAATTCTTATCTAATTCTAAATAATTAATAGTGACTAATCAAAATTTAGAAGGACATTTGAAAGATTAAATTATGTTTTAATAAATTTCTTATATTTACAAATGTTAATAGAAATGACTCATACGTATTTAATTGCAATATCAATATACCTGTATATTATATATGGTAGCATGAAACAATTGAATACTTTTTAATCTGGTTATTTCAACTTAACTAATTGACAAGCAATCTTAATGTTTTGAAAGGTGAATTTTAACGATGCCAATTATTTAAAGCCAAAAACTACATTGATCTGAATAAAGGTATATTTTCTTCCAATGGATTTGGATTATTGTATCTTAAAATAATGGCAGTCGTAAGTTTGGTCCCCTTAATGCTGATATTTTTTTGAAGTTCACTGTATTTATAAAACTATTCAAGCAAATCAAAAAACTTTTTGTGACTCATAGTCAAACTCAAACTTTCGTAACTTTCTCTGTATTATAAAACAGAATAATTTTTTATGTATAATTTTTGAATTGTATGATATATAAATTTTTGCATTATTTTAAACTATGTAGTTTTTAATGATGAAATCCAAAATTTAGGCTTAATCAGTAATATATAAAATTAGACTTTTTTGAAATTTATTGCTTATAAACTTTTTGACTGATTCTAATTGAACTTTGGATTTTTCTCTTTCAAAATTACTTAGCTTGAAATGATGTAAAAATTTTTATAGTTCAGAATTGAAAATGTTTTGCTCATTATTAAAATGCATTGTTAAAAAATAATATTAAATTATATTTTAATTAAAATAATCCTACAATAAATTATGACAATAAATTACTGCGGCCATATTTTCCAGATTAGGGCTACCCACTTTGAAGATTAAGAATTTGAATCTATGAGGAAAAAAGAATGCAGAGAAATTGAGAGATATTCAGAGAAATTAAGTTTTAAAAGACAAAAAGTGTTTATGTCTGATAAAGGAATAGTTATTTAATTTGTATATTTTTTTAAGAAAAATAAATATTCTCTTTTTTATTTAAGAATGAATAAAATTTATGCTATATCTTCTGTATATGAAAATAAGTGTTTGTTTTAAAAATTATATTTTTTCTCTCTAGAATAACTGGAGTAATTTTGATTTAATTAAGTCAAAAATCTAATTCTTCAATTATTCATTACAATTCTTTCCTCTACCTTTCTTTACCTTCTATTAACTTTTGAAGATTGTTTATTACGTTAAATATTTTTAAACAGCACATTATTGATTTTTACTGAACGATTTTTTTCACTAGATTATACGCAAATATCATGTTCATATAAAAAAGTTTTACAGCTTTCACCCTTATTTGGTACATTTTTGTCGGTGTTGCAGTGAAAACATTGAAATTAAAATCTATAACTTTTCTATTGTAATATAATGAGGAATCTGAAGTTGATTTGATCTCAATATTATTTTTCTAGCATTTGCTTGATCCTCTCTGTAGTGATGTTGAAACTGAGCTCCGTTTACACTGCCATTATCATTTGCAATTAGATGATAGAAACCCATTCAAAGTTGGCAGAAAAGAGTTTAATTATCTTTTCAGACTTTCATCTCTTCACTTGTTTAACCACTTTGTTAGTGTTAAGTGTAAGTATCTCAATCAGTTCATATATTTTGTTTTTATAAATGAGGCTTAAGTATTAATCTTTGAATATTAAACTGATAAACAATAAATGTTTTGGTAATTTATAATTCATAAGGAAAAAATAACCACCTTTTATTTCAAATATATAAGTCTCCAAAAAGAGAGAAAGAAATCTTACACTTGCAGCTTATAGTTCTATTATTATTCATAGAATTCCTTTTACTGTGTTTTTATATTTTATGCTGTTGAGTCGTTTTCATAATTTAGTGCCATTTGGTGTCTGTCTGAAAAATATTTTTATCTTGAAGTTGTTAAAGTTATTATTTGTTAAAGTTGTGTATTAAATGAACATTTGTAGATACTTTCCATGTTCAAAAATATAAAATTTTAAGAAGAAAGAAGAAAATAGTATTCACAATAATATTTATTAATAAGTTTTGATCGCATTTTAGAAAAATAGTATCTAAGGTGTTAAGTTTGAGGGAACTTAAAGTATAGTGGTTCTTTAATTAAACCTTAAAATGTTTCTCTTCTAGTCTGTTATGTTTTATACTTAAGTATTAAATACTCTAAAAAGATTCTATAAAGATTGTAAAAATCAACTAATAAAAATGTAAGCTTTTTTTTTTAACTAAGTACTGCTGTCCTTAAATTGATGTCATATTTAGCAACACTTATTTACGTTTTTTAAGTAACACATTTGGAATTAATGGATGATAACAATTATTTATCTTTGAAGACTGTTTCAAGAGGAAATCATCTACTTTGAACGTTCTGTTTGGTTGATGAAGGTTTTAAGAGTTTTTTTTTTTACTGTGCCTTGTCTGTTATCATAATTATTTGTATAAAAAATATTTATTTATTTAACTGAAAATAGTTTAGCTTATTAATTTTTTAGCCTAAATAAAATATAAAGTTTTTTTTTAAGAATTAAAATACAGTTTTCTGAATTTTCGTTCTTTTACAGACATGATTCTTTTTACTAAGTTTTTAAAAATTTTTTTTTTTAAAAATTTGACTTTGCTTGCATTCAATATTATTAAAATTATGCATGAAATATCTTTGTCCGGAATATGTAAAAATAATAGATATTATGGCAACAGACATGTCAATCTTTATCATATCTAACCAAAAATGTATTGACTTAAAGTACTAAAAAAAATATGAAAAACATTTAAATAATAAATAAGTTTATTTGCTTTTGTATTTTAAAAATTTATACCCTATCTTGTAGCAAAAAGGTGTTTTTTCTTTTTCCAGTTTTTGAGTGACACTAAATTTTAAAAATGATCCCGTTTTGTTTGAATGGCTGAAGTTTTTTTTTAAAAAATAATTCTAACATTTGTTTTTACAGTTATTTGTATGCCTTTTTTTATGTTATGAAAGAAAAACTAATAAAATTAAAACACTAGAATATTTTATATAATGTGAGAATATGGGTGAACTCTGTGAACTTGTTTGCTTTAATTTAAGTCTTCAATAGGGAATAGCATTTATACATTTTAATTATAAAATATATTTTTCAAAAAAGTGTGGTCTATGTTTATAATTTTCCTTTTTTTGATGCAAGTATTCTTTTCCAGCTTATGTAGAACATTATCTTGACAAAATATTTTATAATTTAACAACTGTTGCCCTTCACGATTGGAAAACATATGGTGAAATGAGGAGCTTAGCTTCACATAAGTATCGCTTAGAAACTGTTGATGCCCACCTTCCTAGTCAAACTTTAGAACAGGTTTGTTTTAAAGGTTCTACACTTTTTCTGCTTAAATCATTATTTGAAGCTTAATGTTCTTCCATTTTTTAATAATTCTCATTTTAGGGTTTAGATGTACTTGAAATTATGCGAAATATTCATTTATTTGTATCAAACTACCTCTACAATCTCAATAATCAGGTAAAGCTTCTTCACTATTTCACTGTACACATTATTTATTCATCTTAATCTATAGAGTAATTTACCATTTTCTGAAGAGTTATTACTAAGCTATAGCCATCATTTAACATATTAACATTTTTCTTATTGTTGTATTTTACTTATTCTTAACACTTTTCTCAATGAATGGTGTTGTTTTTTTCTTTTGTTAAAACATATGGTAATTTATTACTGCAGGATCCGCTTATAAAGATCTTATATTTAACAAGGTTTTGGATTTAATGAGGAAAAGGAAATGTTTAGTACAGCATTATAAGTATCTTAGAGTGTGCCATTTAAAGTCAGCTACTTATTTGGGAATTATAAAAATCTGGCTGTTGACTAAAATTATGATTTTAAAAGGAACAGGAAGTGGCTTGAAATAGTTCTAGTTAACACATGCTTGATATTATTTTAACATTCTTTTACACCGTATGCCATACCTGCCAACTTTCACTCCTTCCGAGAATGGATTTTTAGAGTGGTTGTAATACAATAAACGAAAATCAATCTGACTCAAAAATATCTTTATATTTTGATCCTGTTGAAATTCGCTTGTGCAAGGATTATAATGCTTTTATATATTTATTGTAATGATTTATATGTAGTGGTGGTCAAACTCATCTGTGATTATCATTATAATTCAAAAAGTTAAATGGAATAACGTGAGTATTGCTACCACTTTAAATATGAAAATAAAATCTTCCGGAAAATCCGGAAGAGTTGGCAGGTATGGTATGCGAATAAATTTTATGAAGTACAGATCATGAATAAAATTTTTGTTTGAATTTCAGAACAAAATAATGCTGTTGGAAGTTGCTGGTAAAGCTAGTGAAAATTCTTTGCAATTTATTTAATGTCATTTGTTTATAATTTGGTGGCGTAAAATGTTTTGTTATATTTTCTTTTATGAAGATTATATTTGATTATCAAAAGTATGATTTCAATTTAAATGAATTAATTGACTATAATGTAATTAGATTTTATATTCTATGTCTATTATATTTTTTATTTTTTTTACAGATATTTGTTGAACGCTCAAGTAATAATAAGCATTTGAATACTATAAATATTCGCCACATTGCCAATTCTATACGTACTCATGGAATAGGTGTTATGAATACAACAGTAAGCGACTTAAATATTGTTTTGGTATGATACTAATTTTTAAAATTGAAGTTGCATGATGTTATTGTTTAATTTTAGGTAAATTTTGTTTACCAATTTCTGAGGAAAAAGTTCCAGATATTTTCCCAATTTCTTTATGATGAGCACATCAAATCAAGATTAATAAAGGTGACTTTTTTTTACTATTTTTTTTGCCTTTAATATAGATTGATCTAAAAAATTTTGTACATAGGTAATAAATTGAACTATTAAAATTTTTTTAACTCAGTATTAGTGTGTAGTTTAATTGGTGACATAATTTTTGTTTACATTTCTTCTCCTTTGACAGGATTTAAGATATTTCAAAGAAAACAAGAATCAAAATGGTCAAAAGGTAACAATTAGTGAAATTTTAAAATTTATCCTATCCACTTTTGTTATTGTTTACGTTTCTACGTGATTCTATATAAAATTTAAATTTGCTACCACTATTTCATTCAAAGTTCACCTTGTTATTCCATTTTAGTGCACCTTAATTTGTGTTGAAAATTTAATTACGAGAAAAAAAGAGTGTTCCAATTCCTCACTTAAAATTTTTTTCTAGTATCCATTTGATAGAGCTGAGAAATTTCACAGAGGAATTCGTAAATTAGGCTTGACTGAAAATGGCGAAAGTTATTTGGACCAGTTTCGACTTTTAATCAGTGAAATAGGTATGTTCTTTACATAGTATAAAATGACTTAACTCTTTTGCATATATTTTTTAGAAATTAAAATTTTTGTTTAGAAAACGAAATAAAAATATATTTTTTTTAAATTCCAAAATAATAATAATAAAAATGAAAAAAAAATGGTACCTTTATATTGCATGCTATACTTATTCTTCTGGCAGACAGTGTCTGTAAATCGTTCTTAAACTAATATTTCTAAAATTGACATAAAAATTGTTCATAAAACTATTTTCTCAGTAAAAATATGCCAAACTATAATATGAATTTTTTTGCTTTTCTAAGCTGAAAACTTTTTAAGGAAATAAATTTTTTACATATTCCCAATCAGTTTGGCATTTCATTCAGTTTGGCATTTCTCATTCTGCATTTCTCATTCATTTTCCAAATTGTTCATGTCTAGTGTTAAAATAGTTAAAAATGATCAGAATTTTAAGTGCAGGAACAATTGGTTTACATAGTTGATTGAAAATTTACTATTACCATTATAGGCAAACTATATATAAAATCCTATCTGTTATTTAAAGATAAAAAGCACAGATTTTTGAATATTATTGATAGATAGAGGTTTGATAGGGCACAATTGATTTTCTAAGAAACAAATGCGTTTGTCAATACTGTCATTTGTGTTCATCTCAAAAATTATAATGAAATGTATGAAAAACCAGCGTATAAATTTTTACTGAATCCTCTGCCTTCTTCCAAACTTTGTTTTTTTGACGTTTATTTCAAATTAGCAGTTTTTAGTGTAATGTTCTACTTTTTAAATTACTTCCGGCATTATATTAAGAACCCAATTCTGTTTCTTTTTAAACCAAAATGTTAATTTTTATTTATGCATCAAATTTGTCATTTGCCTTAATGTTTATTATTCAATTAATTGTGGTACCTTTTTCTGATAGTTGCAGATAAATTCAGTTTCTGTTAATAAAAATTTTTGTAGCATCTATGAAAATGCATTCCTCATTTGATTGTGCAACCATCAAATTGCTTAATTTTAAATTTTTTATTTTTGCTTTTAGGAAATGCTATGGGGTTTGTTAGGATGATTCGATCGGGAGGCATACATTGTTGCAGCAATGCTATTAGATTTATTCCTGACCTAGATGACATAATTGAATTCTCTGACTTGTGTAAAGAGGAAAATCTTTCTGAAGAAACAATATCAGCTGCATCAAAACTTGATTCAGTCATTAGCAACCTCTCTAAAAACTTCTCAGAAGGTACTCAGTATTTCAAGGTTAGTGTTTACATTTCACTGATTCATCACAAACTTTAATAAGGCATTTTTATAAATTATGTTGCTTCACAATAATTTTTTTTAATATTTTCTCATATATAGCTTTTGGTTGATGCATTTGGTCCTGCTTTCCGAGATCCAAAAAATGGGCACATGAGAAATTTTTTTGTCATTGTACCTCCTCTGGTAATAATTTCTTTTTATATTTTATTTCTTGACTAACTTAAAACAAAATTCTTTGAAAGATTGAAGCCCTATTAATATACTATCTATTTTTTCAGACAATAAATTTTGTTGAGGAATCTATATCCAGTAAAGAAAAGCTTTCAAGAAAAAATAAAGTTGGAGCTGCTTTTACAGATGATGGTTTTGCTATGGGTATATTGTTTCAGATTTTTTTTCTATAATTATAACTGTGGTAATAAATAGCAATGGTTAATAGAAAATTTGTTTTTAATATTTTAACAATTCCCTGATGGCATTTTTGACTGGTTCTTTAGTTAATCTTACAAAAATTTGTTTTTTTGTAAAGTTTTGTTTGTTAATTTATCTCTTATTGAAATGGTTATCAACTAAACATTCTAGGAAATATAATTAAATATTATGTTTTCAATATAGATAATGCAAATTATTTTTTATGTTTATAAAAAGTTTTTTCCTCTTTTCTAAATCTAATTTATCTTTCTTCTTTAGTTTGTTTTCTGTGATTTTAGCAATACCCTTATTTGACTTTATTCCTATGGCATTGTCTTAGTTTTTATACCTCATAATTCATAAAGACTGAACATGTAATTAAATGACATATTTCATCTCTAGTTAAAATTGAAGGTATTTTGTTGATACTTTTTAAAAGTGAAAATCTAATTAAAAATTCATGTTTTTTGTATTTATTCAAAAAATGGAAAGACATAATATATACAGACTTTATTAATTTGCATTTTTAAACTTTTCACTGAATATTTTAAATTTTTGTGAAACAGATAAAAAAGGACATTATACAGAATTTTTTGGTTAAAAAAACAAACTTTGCTGTTATACAAATTTCCATTAGCACTTTGATATCTTTAGAACAACTTAATGTATTGATAAATCCATAAATTTTTTTTTATTTTTATTTTGTTACATAAAATATTTAAATTTACAGGTGTGGCTTACATCTTGAAATTGTTAAATTTGTATGAGGAATTTGATTCACTTCATTGGTTTCATTCAGTTAAGGAAAAGTATTCCAAAGACCGAGTAAGTAGTGCATATTAATTTTGCTAGGTGTTTTAAAATTTAAATTTTATATTAAACTTAATTCTGTCAAAGTCTGTAAATTGAACAATAATTAAATAATCAAATTCATATAACTGTGTTCCCCTGTGGCAGAATCGTTGAGACGCATCGACATTGTCGCAGAAAACTGCTGAGTTCTTGCAGAAATATTATTTATTTGGGAAGCAATTTTTATCTTTTTTTTTTAATCTGCAGAATTTTCAAAATGTTTTTTTCTGCAGAACTATTGTAAAAAAATGCTTTTCTCGCACATCAGAGGTGGAAGAAACGCTCGTAATTTTTTTTTACTTTCCTTTGAGAATCAGAAAATTCTGCAATGACTGGCTTTAGCTAGAATTTCATATTGATATTATAAAACGTAATTTCCAAATCGCGAAAATTAAAAAAAAATTTAACTATACTGATATTTTTAGAACAGGAGAAAATCACCAACAATATTAGAATATGTTTTCTTTTATATGAACATTATAACACATTGAAAAATTTAATACAGTTCATTATCTAAATGTGCTTTACTTCAGGAATTACATTCTTTATAGCATTGTACTTAAGCTATCTGATGAAAAAAAATATATTACTGTCTAGGCATTGAAACTTGATGCTGTGTTATATAAATCACAAAATTTGATTTATATAACACAGCATCAAGTCACTGTGTTATAAAATTATAAAAAAAAACATTCCTACATTTATAATTAAAAAAATCTATACTGTTCTATTCTATACATGAAGACTTTTTTTGTAAACAAAAAGCGCTTCTCTTACTTTAAATTAGTAACATATATATTTGCTACGATTAAAAATGGCTTTCAGAAAGGTATTAGCACTAGAGAAAAATTATCGCACAAAAGCCCAAAAAAATTCTGCTATTGGAACTATATTGAACTTGAATTAATTAAGAGCCCATTTAAGTAAGCATTAAATAAAAATGTTTTTGGAAATTTTTAGCCTCCTTTCTCTTGTTGTAGAATCTGCTGAAATTACTACCTAGTCCATCTTCATATTTTTTTTTAAATGCATTATGCATATATTCTTTTATAACCTGGTAATTATTTTGACAATGCTATTTTCATTGCATATCCAAATAATATATTTCAAAAAATTATTCTGTACATTGAATAATATTATTTTTCCATAATTTTTTGCTGTTAGACCCTAAAACGTTTGTCCTCTAACATTTAAATAAAAATGTAGGTTAGTGATTTTAATAGGATGTTATTAAAAATTAATGGTGTGTATTTTAAGCTATTTAACCAAAGAATCTGTTTAATTTATTTTGAATGACAGATTATCGTATTTAAGTGACATGGATAATTTGAGATAGTGTCTGGAGCCAATGTGATACCATTTATTGGACTATATGAGATTCAAGTTTTCTTTATTTTACATAAATTATATATATTTTATAGCTCAATTCAATAGTTTGATACTCAATAAATTGTAAACATTAACTGATAGAAAAACAGGTTTTAAAATTGTTTTTATGACCTAGTTTAAACAGATCAATTTTCATCTCATATTAGCTCTATTCTATTTTAAATCGATTAAAAAGCACTGATAAAGAGAGGTTTGTGTTTGGATAATAATAAAAAATAATAACAAAGCATATTACAATAATGATTTCTTGTTTGTTTCTTACTCAATAGATAATTTTTCAGGCATTTGTTCTGCTCTTAAAAATAGTAGTGGTGCTGTCAAATCCAAGTCAACAGAGAACAGGCTTCAAACAAACATTTCAATATCATAATTCCAATATATGTTGCATGTAATAATGTTGCATAGGATATTTATACAACATAACCAACAAAATGTTGTGTAAGAATCTAATGCAAAAGTACAATTTCCATAGAGATTATGAACTGAACACCAATTCAAAAGTGATTGTGTTTTGAAAATTAATTTTTGCTTTGTTATGCATTCAAGGTAAAGAATCAATTCTTCTAAAATAAGTTAATCGATTTATCACGGAATGTGTGAAAAATGTCACCCAAGAAACACAGAATACATAGTTTTAAGCATAAACATAAATTTCAAAATAATGATGTTGTTTTTTTGTTTTTTTTAATTAGTTAAGTAAACTATACATTTATGTTTAAAAATATTGAGAAATATTATACATAATCTTACTATTTTCTAAGGAATTAGTGAACACTCAAGTATTTATTCTTTGATTAGGTAAATCTGCCTGTTACAAATTTCTTTTGTTAATTGTAAAAGTTTTTATTATCAATATAATAAATTTTCATTATTGTGAAGGTGATTTCTTTTTATTATAACTTCTAAGAATTACATTATAACCATATTCATACTTTTAGGAAGATGCACTTTCTCAAAAAAATACTGCATTAGGAAAAGAAGACAGGAAGCTTTTAGAAACAATGAATTTAACAAGCAGGAGATTGGAAATTTATCAGCAGGTTTGTTTTTCTACATATATTTCTAGAAGCTTGGTTATTTTTTTATTTTATCTTCTGCCATTTAATTCACGAGCTAATGAGTTACAATGTGCTAAAGATTTTTTCCTTATAAACCTTTTCCATTTTAAGTGACATAGGTAGCTGACAAGGTAGCATTAGGTAAAAAAAACATTTAAAACTTTTAACTAAGTTTGAGACAATATTAAGGATATTAAATTGTTTAAAAAAATCCCTATTTAGATGTAGCTTCAGGCAGTACCTATATAAGAGTAAATCTACTTGAGCTATTACTTTTTTTGATAATAATTGTGAATCATGATATTTTCCCATTTTATTGTGTAGTTCAAGAATATATGGTGAATGTAGTTTAAGAATAAGTGCTAAATTAACATGACGTTAGTATTAATTTAAGTCTTATAATATTTAGCATTTCTTATTAATATTGCCATTATAAGAACTTATGCTATTTGTCCATACAAAGTTTCTTAATCTTATGATACTTTTAGGAAATTTTTTAACCTTATTAAAATATAGTTTTTGTCAATCAAAAAATTATTATTTTTATAACAAAATTGAAACAAATTGAATGAAAATGAAATAGCATGCCTAAGTGATAATTTATTAAAGAAATTAATAAGAGACATACTTTTAATGACATATTTACATGACAAAGACAAATGCTTACTCATCGCCTTAAAGGGATATTAAAAATTCTTGGCTAATTTTACATGAGTACAAATAAAACAATTTTGATCAAGATCTTTCATAACTAGCTAAATGTTAACAGATTCAATTTTTTTTCTTGCTGTGTCTCATTTGAAATGGTGTTCCCTTGAACTTTACATAATAAACAGTTCTTAAATTTCGGCAACCAGTATGCTTATATATATGAAGTAAACTCCTGATTATCCACGTTTCGCTTTTTTTGCTATGATAAATAATGTAGCGTTTAGAATTTAAGATTTCATAGAGATGAAACTATTTTAAAAGTTTTGAGAACAACATACTAGCAAACATTCATGTTTCTTGCCCAGGTGTTCACAATTGATCAAATAATGGGTCTGCATATAAACATAGTAGCTTCAAGTGCAATACCTAAGTAAAACCAGCATTGAAAGGGTAAAAATGGCAAAGCATTCATAAAGAGCAAGTGAATTATGATTTACTGCTGTGGAACTACAAATGCAGTATGAAGTTTGAATTTTAATTAATAGAACCCATCAAAACAGCTTTTACTCCTGGGTCATTTTGTTATTCAGGGATGAGATTTTTCCGCTTTTTAGCAGATTTCTGCCTTTTTCACTTTTATCTCTTGAATTTCAGCTTTTTATCAGAAATTCAGATTTTCTAAAAATTTAACATTTTTTAATAAATATTCCGCTTTTTCAGAAAATTCACCGATTTTCAAAGAGAAACAGAAAATTTAAACTACATAGTTACCAATCCTTCCTCATTTTTACTTATTTTAGCTATTTTCTCCTCTTTTACATGCAGCAAATGAGATTTTCCGCATTTTTACCCGCCCGCCAGATAGCTCCGATTTTCGTAGTTCAAACGACGCTGCTTCTGACAAGCCTGTTAAGAGGTCCCAAGCCTGGAATCTGCTAATATCCCGATTCTTATTCACGCGATTTTAATATTTATTTATTATTTTCCTAACGGCAGGCACTGAACTTTAACGTTTTTCACCGAGAAGCCAGAAATGTTACTTCGCCAGAATTCCAGTCGTTTTCACCAGAAATGTTACTCATTTAACGTTATCCAGTGGGCACCTGTGAACCTAAGTCACGGTGGCGAGCGACATTACCCACGCCACACTGCGACATACCTGTTTTACAGGGCGGGCCACATTCACACAATAGAGAACAAAACACAGAGTGAAACATCCATGCCCTGCGCCGGATTCGAACCAGCAACCAATGGCTTGCAGTCAGGCACGCTAATTACTCGACCATCGGCTGGCACGATTTTAATATCAAACATAGCTTTTCAGATTTGCGTGATATAAAAGTTGCATGTTGCGATTCTTATTCACTCGATTTGAATATTGTACGAGGTTTAAAAATCCGATATTGTGATTGGTATTTACGTCTTTCTAAGACCAATGTAGCAATTCGTATTCACTCGAGTTTAAAATTCAATGTCTTGATTTGCTCATGCGGTTATAATATCAAACATTAATTTTCGTATTTATATGTGATTTAAAAATAAGACATTAAAATTCACATTCTAAAAATTATGCATCATAATTCTTATTTATGCAATATAAAAATTACGCATCATGATTCGTATTTACGCGATCTAAAAATTATGAATCGTGATTTGTATTTACACGTTTTGAAAATTCTATATCCCAATTTGTATTTTTTCATTTTCAAAATCTTATATCTAGTTTCATATTCATGTGATTTCAAAATCCATAATTGTTATTCATCTTCACGCAATTTTAAGATCAACTATCGCGATTCTTGTAAGAAGTAAAATATTTTTTTAAAATTAGTTACTATAAAGGTGACTGTTTTTCTAACGACGATTATTAGTATCAACATCTGAGAAACTGGAAGGGAATATATTCAAAACTAACATTCTGTGCTTGCAAGGAAGAAAAAGTAAGATTTGTCACAAAATGTTTGAAGATGGACTAACGACGAAATATAGCAAACATAAAAGATATAGCAAACAAAAGCAATCACTTAAAAAGGGATTTAATTAAAAAAAAATTTTGGGGGAAAAAGAGTTAATTAACTCATCATCAAAATTTTATTTATAATTGCTGTTATTTATGCTATAAAATGCAAAATTCTTATCAAATAAAAAACAATTATCTAAACAGTTGCTGATTGTCATGTAATTTTTCAAACTAAAATAGCAATTTTTGTATGTTAAGGAGTTACTATATATTTCTACTTCACTGTTATTGATATGTTTCAGAGGGCTCTAGTTAGATTAGACTATAATATGAACATAATGATTCTGCCCATTTTAGTTTTTTTTCCCCAAAATAATTTAAAAAGTAATATTACTGATACATTTGCTATAAATCACATAACAGTATTTATTAAAAGAAATGAAATATTTATGTATATACTCAGTAGTTTTAATTTGCTAAACCAGGTAGTTTTTCAAGTAATAAGTCTCTTATGTGAACTGAGGAAAAATATAATTTCCAGCTTTATTTTTTCAATTGGTAATTTTTATTTTCACTAAGTATCAATGTAATCATTTATATAATAATAGATTAGTACACAATTGTATGTCAACACATTATTTATTATCTTAAACTGTCTGGAATTTATTATTAAAGGGTTGCGTTTGCTTAAAATTTAATAGTGTAGAAATTCAGCTTTTTTGCCTTTTGGCTAATCTCATCCCTGGTTATTATTCGAAGTAATGTTATAGATAGCAAGTAAAGAAATTTAGTGCTTTCTGTTTTGCCTTCATATGATGAATGGAAATGAATAATCCTCAGCCATTATTTAGTCAACATGTAACACATTCCTGGAACTCTTATCAGTTATAAATTTGATAATTAACAAATGAGGGTGGTTCCCACAGGACACTTATTCCCCTAAAAGAAAAAGAATGAAGCAGGGTCTTGAATAATTTATAGGCCATATGCATGATTTCAGAATTGTAGTCAGTCATTTATTGTTAGTTTAGTTACTGATTAGTATTTCTATAAAAATCCTGTATGTGCAGTGACTCTTTATAAGAACTAATTCATGTGTTTCGAAAATTGTTTTGTGCATTCTTTTTTTCAAAAGCATATGAACTCCTGAGTTAAAAGTCTGGTTGTGTCTGTTTTATTTTCCGCCACCTGCTCTCCAATACCAAGAAACAAAAGAAGTGGGCAGGTTTTTTTTATGCAAAAAAGGAAAAAAACTTATACTAAGAAAACTGCTAATAATAGATATTGAAATTTATCATTTATATTAAAGAAAATTGTTGATGAGTGTATTTTTTTAAAAATTGTTTTTCGGATTATCTGTGAATTCGCTTATCCGTGCTTGTAGGCCTTCAATTCTGCAGATAATTGGGATACATATATATTACGTTTGAAATTCTGATTTGAAATATATATTTATGAGGGAAAATATTTCCACCACTTATCCCATATCCTTTATTTAAAATATTTTTTTCCAAATAATAAAGAATTTTTTTCTCGTTTTATTACAGGAATTTGATCTTTTGAATTATTCTTTGAGCAGTGCTCGAATATTCTTTCGTGCTGATTTAAGTGCAGAAGAAGAAAATGCTGAAAAACAAAGTACAAATAAGGTGTGATTTATATAACACAGCATCAAGTTTCAATGCCTAGACAGTAATATTTTTTTCATTAGGTAGCTAAAGTTGTTAGAAATGCTATAAAAAATGTAGTTCCTGAACTGAAGCTCGTTTAGATAATGAACTGTATTAAATATTTCAATGTTTTATAATGTTCATATTTTACTATGATTGTCTGTACAAGTATAATATTTTGAAGTGCAATAATGTAATAATGAACTTCTGATGTATTTTTGTGAACTATATTTAAACAAATCAATTATTTTGTTAAAATAAAGATATTTTGTTATAAATGTTTTTATCTATTGCTTAAAGATATGTTTAATATTTTTACATGTGCTATTCAAGTCAGTTTATATATTATTTTAATTTATATTCATTTATAGAAAGAAGTCCTATATCTAAAAATATTCAAATTGGTACACTTAAATTTTAAAACTTACTTTTAGTGTATAAATTCAGATTACAAGATATTAGTTGACTTTATTAAATAAATTAAAAACAACTGTGCGTTGAAAAGAAATAAAGACATGTTAGTAATCATATTTTAAACAAAAAACTGTTAAAAATAAGCTTAAAGATTTTGCACAGAAAGAAAAAAAAAATTCCAAGTCAAACCGATAGAGGTGGTCCCACAGATTCTCAATTGGGTTTAAATACGGTAAGTTTGCTGGCCAGGGAAGTACGGTAAACTCATCCTTGTGCTCCTCGTACCACGCACATACACTGTGAGCTGTATGACACCTCGCCTTACCCTGCTGGTAGATGCCATCATTCTAACGAAAAATCATTCGCATGTAGGGGTGGACATGGTCCGCAAGGGCAGATGCGTACTTGTGCTGATCCATCGTGTCTTCCACAATGATGAGTGCACCCAGTGAATGCCAGGAAAACATTCCCCAAACCATAATGCTTCCTCCTCCAGCCTGGATCCTTCCGGCAATTGTTGCAGGGTGTTTGCTTTCAGACGTTTCATGCCGTATACGCCAACGTCCATCTGTTCGATGGAGCATAAAATGTGATTCATCGGAAAAAGCCACCTGTCACCACTATGTGGACATCCAGTTGCGGTACTGGCATGCAAATTCCAGCCTTCGTCGCCAATGAACAGCAGTCAGCATAGATGAATTAACCAGGCTTCTGAAGCGGAGGCCCATGCACAGCAACATTCGCTGAACCGTTATTGAGGATACACACTTGGTAGCCCCTTGGTTCATCTGGGCGGTCAGTTGCTAAACAGTTGCATGTCTATTCACCTGAACGCATCTCCGTAGCTTTCCTACGCCTCTGTCATCTATAGCCCGTGGTGCACCGCATGTGCCAAGCTACTGATTTTGGATAGTGCCATTTTACCACACAGTATACTTTCACCACGATGGCACGCGAACAGTTCACAAAATTAACCGTTTCCAAAATGCTTCCACACTTGGCGCGAAGGCCAATAATCATGCCCTTTTGGACGTCGGATAAATCGCTACGTTTTTACATTACGCCAACGCTTGAAATGCTTTCCGATGCCCTAGGACATCCTTTATATACACTTTATTGTAATATGCTGCCACCTGCCTTCTGTGATTGGTTATTTCACGTTTACGTCGAAGGTAGGTGGTGGTCACATTAATGTGACTGGACTGTGTATATATATTTATGCATGTATATATATATATATATATATAAATATATATACATACCCTCCAACTGCTACGGAATTTCCGTAGTTTCAGAAATTTTCTTTTCAGACGGTAGCAAAATTAATGTCTTAATATTTAAAAAAAATTAATTTTAGCGTAACTTGTCCACTATTACTTATAAAAGTGCACGCCATATGGCTAGATTCTTANTATATATATATATATATATATATATATATATACATATACATATACAGGGTAATTCATAATTCCCTCTGTTTACTACAACCTTATGTTTACTACAACTGTCTTCAGTGGTACATGTTACTGCCATCTACCGGCAACTGCTTAAATTAAAACTTAAATACTTTCGGAATAATTTCATATGTCCTTTTTTGCCATATTCGTCTTCGTTTTTTTACTGTAACGCTTCGAAACCCCGGTAGGAATTGTGAATAACCCTGTATATATATATATATATATATATATGTATGAGAATTATACATTTTGCTAAAATTAAAATTTTGTGTGGGACTTGGTACAAAATTGAGAGTTAGAAAACAATTTAAACTTGACGATATCTTTCTTCTGTTGGCCAGAAATGTTGATTGTTTCATTGCAAATTATGCCAGCTTGGTAAGTTGAAGGATTTAAAGAGTGGAAATTTAATGTTTTAAATTAATTAATAACTACACACACTTAACAGGCTTATTTAAATTCTTTTCTTAAAGCGATGAAAAATTTAAAGAATCATTTTATTATTGATGTTGCAGATAAAGCCTTTTATAAATTTTGTTTCATTTGTAAAAGTTTTTTCTGATATGATTAACAAATAAAAAAGCGAAATTGATAATCGAATTTTTGGCTTTTTCTAAATAATTTAATTTTAAAATTGATGATATTAATAAATCACATTTATAGTCTTCTTTAAAATCTCATAAAAGATCAATTAAATTCAGGTTTTTTACTTGTACTGTTAGCTACAATTCCTTTTTTAGAATTTTTTTTACAATTGTTTAATATTATTTTGCAAATTGATATAGCATTTTATTATGAATATTGATAAAGATTTAATTAACTATTAAAAATAGAATAATATTAATACTAGATTAGCTTTTGATTTTAAAATACATGTTGCTAAAAATAAAATTTTGTGTGGGACTTGGTACAAAATTTAAAGTTAGAAACAAAAATTTAAACTTGATATCTTTCATCTGTTGGCCAGAATTGTTGATTGTTTCATTGCAAATTATGCCATGTTGGTAAGTTGAAGGGTTTAAAGAGTGGAAATTTAATGTTTTGAACTAATTAATAGCTACACACACTTAACAGGCTTATTTAAATTCTTCTTTTAAAGAGATGAAAAATTTAAAGAAACATTTTATTATTGATGTTGCAGACAAAGAAGATGATAATTTTTGTTTCATTTGTAAAAGTTTTTTCTGATAAATTATGAATTCAATTGTGAAAACAATACTTTAATTAAAATTAACAATTAAAAAGCGAAATTGACAATCGAATTTTAGCTTTTTCTAAATATTTTAATTTTAAAATTGATGATATTAATAAATCACATTTATAGTTTTCTTTAAAATCTCATAAAAGACCAATTAAATTAAGGTTTGTTACTTGTACTGTTAGTTACAATTCCCTTTTTAGATTTTTTTTCAGTTGTTTAATATTATTTTGCAAATTGATATAACATTTTATTATGAATATTGATAAAGATTTAATTAACTATTTAAAATCGAATAATATTAATATTAGACTTGCTTTCGATTTTGAAAATTTATTTTAAGTATCTCTCATAGTCTAGTTTATATATGTTCAGAAATTGTGAAGAAAAAAAATTACCTAATAAAGAGTATTGGATGAATTTATGTAACTTTAAAATTTTTGAAAATTCTCTTTCTAATGATAATTACTCCCTATTGGAATACCTACAAATAAATTAAGGGTATTTCTATAGGAAGTAATTATTTGCGTGTTTTGGTTAATACTCATTTACATTATTGTGAATTTAAATTTCTCAAACAAAATTGGATTAAAGGATGCTGACAACTTGATGCTTTGATTATCCATTTTTTTAGAGATATTAATGTCTTGAATATTTATCCTAGAGAACTAAATTGAATTAAAACTAATAATAATGAACAAGATTATTTTTTGGATTTAAATATAAAAGAAAATAAAGATGAAGGGCAACTTATTAATTTTTTTTGTTGATAAAATAATAGAATTTAATGAACTTACTAATTTTAATTCTAATTTATATTTTAAAATTTTAAGAATTACAATTAGATTCAAGAAATTTTTTTTAATATTTACAGAACTTATTAAAGCTATAAAATTTTTTGAAATAAACTGAATAAATAATAATTTTCCAAATTTTAAATTATTGATTAAATATCCTCTGTTTGATTTTTTTAAAAATTCTGTTGATATTTAAGACCAAGTAAGCACTACTTGGTGTTTCTATTTCATTACAATGCTTTTTCATGGTTTCTTAAATATATTTGGTAGATAGCAGCACTAAGTGATTACATTTTGATTGGTTCCACAATAATTAACTATTTTGAACTAGTGATACACATTTCACTTATAACATTGTTTTAAAACGTATTTTGTGCCTAATTAATACTTCATATTTGTTATTAAACTACAATATCTCATTATCTAGAGAAATCAGATCAAAGTTGAGAGTAAAATCATCAATAACTTAAGTTATGTGTCAAATGAAGCTAAAACATAGTTCTCAACAAAGGTATAACTCTTTTTAGTTTCAAAAAAGAGTAATAATAATGACAAAAAAGAGCAAATAAATTGGCAACTAGTTGAACTGATTGATTGTTATTGAATTATGTAAGTACAGTAGAGAACCGATTATCCGGAACGATAGGGACCATCGCTATTCCGGATAACTGATTTTTCCGGTTTTCTGAATCGCTACAAAAAGCCGTTTTTTTATCGTTAAACCCAACTAAAAAAATATATATATTTGGAAATTATCTTAAAAAGAAGAAAAAACGATGAAGTAATACACTAATGATTATTTCTAAACTGATGGTAAGGTAAACATCTTTCAAAAAATAAAGAAAAATCCTAAAATCTTATGAAGAAAAAAACATCTTTTTAAAAAAATCGCGGGAAAATGTATCGAATTTCGTTCCGGTTTTTTGGTTTTCCGGTTTTCTGATTTCCGGATTTCTGATTTCCGGATAACGGGTTTTGTACTGTAGTTCTTTGTAATAACATTAAAGTTCATTAAAAAAATGTTTAAAATTAAATATGGTAAAATTTTTGTTAAAACCTCTATGCCTTTTTTTGTCACAATGATAGAAAGTCTAGGATAAATGGCTGGTGAAGGTGTACCAGTGTGACATCAAAACGTGCATGGGTTTTAATGAAAACGTTACCGCTTGAGATTTTAAATGTTTCTAATGCATTTTGGATAAGTGTTATTTGGACTTCCAAAATGGCATACTAATGATGTCAATATGCCATAAACTAAACTTAATCAGTTATGTCAGTTTATTTCAGATTATAAAAAAAGTTTATTTTTTTTATAATAATTAAATAGTAATTCATAGGATATTGTCTTAAATGCTTTATGATGATGAATGTAATGATGTTACAAAAATTGAATTACACTAGTACCTGTATATAGAAAGATACTCGCTATATACTGGTCCTATAACTTGTGAGAACTGTGAGAGGTTTTGTAATGGTTATCAGTTTCTTCAACATGTTATCAGTTTCTTCAGCGAAGTCTCTTCTGAGACTCTCAATTTTTAAAATGAGTTAACACAGTTGAGTCAGTTTAACAGTTTTATAATTTTATCTTTATTTTTTAAATAAACCTTTTCTTTTTGATATTTTTAGCAGTCATTAAAAATCAGGTTTTTAATAAATGGTAAGAGCCAGGAATGAGTTTTTTTACTTTTGACTTAGAAACCTGAAATGCTTTTGTAATTATTCAAGTACTTCTTTGAGGATGTTCAAACCCCCTCAAAATTTCCTAATCTTCTGGAAATGAGGAAATGTGCTTGCCTGGTGTCTAGTCTAGCTGGCATTTCCCCTTCTCTGAAGTCTGCTCCTGTTGTTAATAATTTTGAAAATGATTTTACTACTTTTTAAATCTATGTATTTATAATTGTGGCTCATATATTGAAAATTTGAGTTATGCCATACAGCAGTAGTCACGTCATTGCATTCTGGCTTGTCCATATTCTTTTTTATTCTTGTACTTAATAACTTTTTATAGTAATTAATTGATTATTAAATTAAAATATAATTAAAAATTGTAAGTAAACACTAATTCGAAAAAGATTCAAATGGCAGTATAAGGGATTCATATAATTTCATTCCAGAATTCTTGGTAAACTTACTTCGAAAGCGAAGGTCGCATGTAAGATTGCTTACTCTGAAGAAAAGTAGAAAAAATTGTAGGCAGATGTGCTTTGAATAATATACTTTTCTTAAATGATATATTAATTTATATTTTAAATGTTTAAATGTCATAACTTTAAAAAAACATACCTGTATAAAAATATTGTAGAGTATATCAGTCAGCTTTATTTTTAAAGTAACTTGTAATTTAACATACAAAATGGAGTAGTGATTTGAAGAGCAGAACAAAATCAGTAACTTAAAATCTACAAAAAATTGTCACATGTGATTACATAAGATTTTCAGTTGAACATTTACTAAGCAACTAAATTGTTGTAGTGATATTATGTTTGAAAGAAACACGAATACAAATCTAATCAACAAACATATTTTGCTCTTCATCTTGTAAAACAGGAGTTTCAAAATTGCTGAACGATCTTTTCAGAAAATGAGGAGTATCTCTTTTACCGAAACGTAGTCTTAAAGATGGATACCGCATGGCTTTCTTATCTTCTTTCATTTTACAAGCATCTCTTTGTGCCTCTATCAATTTATGAAATTCACTTAATTGAACTGAAATACAAGAAATAAAATAATCGAGTTTCATTTTAAATACTTATTTTTTTTACAAGGAGTTTTTTTTAAAATAAAAATGTTAATTGGAATTGCAGAGGTTCATAATTAAAGAGAAAATTCGCAGGGATTGGAACAAAATGATTAAAAATTGGTATTTTAAATCATAATTTAATTATTTTTCAAATCACATGATCAATCAATTTTTTAAATTCAGTGATATTTTTTCATTATCAGAGATGATTTTACTCCAGAAAAAAATCCAGATTTCCGGATTTTCCGCCAACCGCGATCCGGAAGTTTCCGGAAATCCAAGGTCCAGAAGTTTAAAAAAAATCATCGATCAAATTTATGTATAAAAATTCTTGCATATTTTATTTAAAAATACTGAAACTAAAATTTATACTTGGCATCTCGTTCATTTGTAAATATTTTTTTCTGGTAGAATAATAAATGTGATTAGAGATAAAAGTAAATTTATACATAATTATTCATTTAAATTATGCTGCATATAATTTATTTAGAATTTCATGTTTTGAAAATATCAATGATTTAAATTTATAAAGACATTTATTTTTTGAAATGCGTCTTTAATGATTTTACTCAAGAAATATTCAGTATTTTTGAGTTGGGCTCACAATAATCCTTGCATTCCATATTAGTTAAAATCACGTAAGTAAAACTCAAAGACCTGGAGAATGTCACACTTTTGAAAGAGATGTTGAGTAGTGAGATGAAAAATAAAATATTTCTAAAATATATTGGGTTGTTCGAAAAGTAATTTCGTTTTTTCCTTATTAAAATGGAAGAAGATTTTCTTATAGTGAATAAGTATTTAATTTAATTTTATGTTTTCCATTCTGCTCCAATACCTTTTGCCATCTTTCTGGCAGTAGTATGATTCCTAGCTGATAAAATTTCTGTTTTTTAAAAGCAAAAAACTGATTTAGGTAAGTTTTGACCTCTTAATTTGAAGTAAAGGTATTACCGTCTTAAAAGTTTAGTAGAGACCTGAAGAAATATTGTAGAAAATTCATTTTTTTTGTCCTCAGTGATGATGCTCTTTAAAAATGGATACTTTCCGTGGCGTTTGAGAAGCAAATCACGGATGCGACAGCTCAATGCGACGATAATTAGACAGCTCAAAATTCTTTTCATAAGAACATTGAGGAACTCATATGTCGAGATTTGAAAACAAACCTAGGCATTTCAAATGATCACGAACGCTCAAATTCGACAAATTTAATCTCTCAGCGATCTCACGAGTTGTTATTTGCCAGTTTACATCAATTAATATCCTTATTGTGCATTCATAAGCCTAAACTGGTGTAGTGTCTTCATGCATCTTAATCGAAATTTTGCTAACCAGTTTTGGCACTGAAGTACTGGCAATGCATTGTCTCAATACGCATTGGATATTTTTTTTTCCTTGGACAGCATTTTTACTTTTTCGATAGTAAAAAAGTAAAATATGCCGAAAAAGCTGCTTTTCGCTCTGTATATTTGAATGAGCACCACCTAAAAACTATTGCGTAGAATCAATTGAACTTTTTCACTCCTATATCAGCTTTAAAAAATTATAATGATTGAACGACTTAAGTGTGAAGTTGGTTGTGAAAAATACAATTTAGTCCTTTGTTAGGAAGAAATGAAATTACTTTCCAAACACCCCAAATGAACGATTTAATATTTTTTAAAAAATCTTATGTAACATTTTCACAGATAAAACTAACTTGTAAACCATTTAAAGCTGTGTACAGATAAGTGATAAAAGTATGCAGATGACAGATATTGTGTCTTTAGAATATCCTATGTTGATGTTTACTATCAGAATGTAATTGTGCAAAAGAGCAATTTATTATTAATTTTTTGTTATACCTTTTTATTATGCACAAAATTGATTTTTTTAATGAGTTATTGTAAAATAAGGTTGTTTTGTAATATTACTAAAATATTAAGATCTATTTTGGTATTATAGCTTTTTATATAAGGAATTACTTGATGCACAAAGACAGTGGATAAATTTTCCTCTTTCTGAGATAAATGTTTTAATTTTTAATTACCGAAATTTATACCTAATTATTTTAAAATCAACTATAAACTATGCGTCTTAAATGAAATTAAATACAGAGTTATGGCTTTAAAAGCCGCCAATGCTTATAGTTATTCAATAAATCAGTTTTGAAATGGATTGAATCTAATTTTTAATTTTCTTTTACGAGCCATAAATTTTTTACACCCTTCTATATGGTTTAAAAATATATATAAAGTTAGAAATAGAGTTACTCTAAAAAACATTAAGTTGTATTACGTAAAAGGGATATGAGTTGGCCCTTTAACTAACCAATAACCTCCGACAATATTAATACAATAATAGAAAGCACTATTTTTGCAGATATAATCGTGTAAGCTGATGACGAAATCATGTTTTTTCATTGTTAATTTCTAATTAATTTTTAAAATTTTTGTAAATTTTTACTAATTTTTCTCTTATTTAAAATTCTTTTTTGTTTCTTGTTTTCTTGGTGTTTTTATCTTTGATATATATATATATACACACACACACACATATATATATATATATATTTCTTTGTTTNATATATATATACTATGGTTGTTAATATTTACCCTGCTTGAACATTCGACTGAGTTGAGATTCTATATGATTTAAATTTTTGTAATCGTATTTTAATTCAATTTTGTATTTTGATGTTTACTTCATGTTTTAAACTGTTTTCTACCACATAAATAACATTCATAAACCAAACTTCTTTCGAACAGTTGTTGCTTTTAAATATTTACTAATATCCATTTCTTTAAACTTTTTTTTTAAAAATTGAAATATTTCGTTAGCACTGTTGTTGGTGCGAGATTTGTATCGGTCAACCATTGCTGCGATTCGAACGTGGTCACCTCACTGGGAGGCGAGCGCTCTATCCTCTTAGTAATATATTTTACGAAAAATAAATAAATAAAAACTGGCGTATAAGACTAAGGTATATCGATACAGAACTGATATCTGCTAGAACTATAACTGTGTGACATCACAAACGTAAATTCAAATTCTTAAGTTAAATTAATTAATTTATATTATTACTAGTGTGACATCACAACAGAGTTGAGTAATCAGTTCCTGAGGCTTGGCCCCTAGTTAAAAAGGAATTAATCAGTAAAATTTGCTGTATTTTTAAAATTTTATTTATTATTTTTTTAAAATATGAAATTTTTTTTTACAAATTTTAAAAGCAAAAAACATTATAAAAACTTCTTAAAACTTGAGCAATTATAATCAAATGGGTTTGTTCGCACATATCTTATTTGATGTTTATAATAATTAATATGGATTTTCTGAATTCAAATTTGAAAAAAAAAAAAAAAACATTTTTAAAAATATTCTATTAAAAATATTATCAATGTCGATTGTTTTATCGTTTAAATCTTAAAATAGATTTAAAAGGATTTTTAAAAAGTTCTGTCTTAAACGTATTGGTAAATTCTTGAAAACGGAACATGCTAATTAAGAACATGACAATTTATTTGCCTGCGAAAACAATATGCATAATTTTATTACTTATCAAAGTTTCACAGTCAACATCTAAAGGATCGGCTGTCAATCGAGAAGTGAAGAGAGCAAGTGTAAGGAATAGTACGAAGAATTTCATCCTTGAATCTGAAAAAGAAACGATTAATCAGGTCACTAAATATAAGTAAACGATGGCGTACATAGACTTAGGTGCCCCCCCCCCCCCACACTGCAAGATCTATAAATGCGCCCGATCTAAGACTTAGCACAATTTTTTTTAATAATTATTTACTTTTTTAGACCTTCAATAATTGAGTCTGCTCAATTTTTTCAACGTTGAGCCGGTTCTGATTTTTTAATCGTTTTTCACACAATCATTTGGATTATTTCTTAAAATACAAAATGCATATACCTGCGTTTTCCAGACTGCGTTGTGGGCTATGATATCTGACAATCAGAAACTCATTTTAAAAGTTACTTTTTTTCTTTGTAAAAAATGATGTGTGTCAATACTACTTTCGCTCCTCTTTTTGCAAACTTAGGAAACAGACTTTGCTATCAAAGCAGTTTGATGAAATAAAGTGAATAAAATTTTTCCACTATATTGCAGTTAAGTTTAAATCAAAAAAATGTACTACGCAACAACTTGTTTCACCACTTAAGGCATGCACATACAAGTAAAGAAAAGTTAAATTTCACTCAACAATGAAAGAAACTAATGAATAATGGTGTGGATAATGTGTAATTGTCAGCTGTGTGAATACTGATCCTGTGCCTGTTATATTATACCAAAGCAGACCTCCCCTTTTTCTAAATTTTTTTTCCTTCAAAATGCAGTTTGTTTCCCTCCCACAAAAAGAAACCTGTCGCTGAGAAATAAAAGGAGTTAATAGAAAAGAAGAAGCCTGTCAAACTTTTTTGATAATATGTTCTCTTTGGAAATTCTTTACTCAATAAGAAAAGAATACTTTACTTCTTTTCTCAAATAAAAGTTAGCTTAGAAATTATAATTTTTTTAATTGAAAGTCGAATTAATAATTTAAAAAATAAAGACAAAAATCTAAAAAAAAAATAAAAAGCTTCGTAACTCACAGTTTTTAGAGGGGGAGGGGGGTTTAACCCTGAAAAACATATCCTGGGTGTTCCACTGCAGGGTATTTAAATACGCCTATTACTTTTTTTTAATTACACGGCTATTCTTTTTTACTGAAGTATTGAATGGAACAAAGAATTTCATCTTTAAACTGAAACTAAAAATGATTATGAGCCCGCTAAATCTAATAAAATAGTAACATTTTATTTATTATTTTATGAGATAATTATACAGGGTGTTGCAAAACCGTTTATTATTTCTTTTACTCGTGCAATGAATAGTAAGAAAAATTTTCTTTCTCGAATCTGAAACAAAAATGATTATCAGGTTTCTAAATTGAACAAAATAGTGAAATTATTTTCGTTACTATTATTGTTTTTAAGGAAATATCGCACAGAGTGTTGAAACACGTCTTGATTTTTTTGACAAATAATAAAAATTGACAAAAAGTAAATCATGCCATTTTTGCTACATGGATGAAAAGAATTAATGAAATGTCCCTTATATTTTTACTTAAAATAACTCGATATTACTTGGATTCTAGTAAATTTAAACATTAATTTAAACAGATTGTTGATAAACTTATGATATATAAATTTTAACAGGTTTTGAATACCTATTCATGACTGTAACTATTTTTTGAATAAATCTATCACATTAATAATAATAATAAAAAAATGCTACTTTAGATTCTAGGTAACAAGCTTTTCAGGGTCGGACAGGGAGAAGGCCCAGAGGGGCACTTGAATAAGACCTTTTAAAAACTAACTGTTTTCGATTTTGTTATTCAGTACCTTAAGTTCCAAATGTATTAGTAAATTAAGTTTTTTTTAAGAAGCTTCAAATTTTATTTTTCATTTTTAGAAACTATTTTTATCTGACTTTTTAAATGTCCTATTGTAGAAAATGGAAATAAATTTTTAGAAAATATAGAATTACTTTTGTTAGTTCATAGCAGCGCTTTTTATGAATACGTAATAGGAAGCAAGCCGGGAACGGTTTGCTTCCTATTACGTATTCTATTTACGGCTATTTTAATTTTAAAACAATTCGAATCATGAAGATACAATTGCAGGTTCGAATTCTTGATTGTCATTTTGTGAGGTTCAAATAATTTGGACCCGGTAGATGCTATATNTCATGCGCCTTTAAACATTTAAAATTGCCTTTGAAAATGTGACATTCTGATCAAAGTAATTAAAAGTATGTTGTTTTTAATATACGGTGGTGGTGTTGAGGGAGATACTTCTGCTCTATTATTCGGAATTACTATATTCAAGCTTAATTTTTATTAAAATATTTTCTTCTTCTCTTTCATTGTTTATGGGACCCCCACAAACAATGGGTGTTTGTTTATGGATTTAATCGTTTATAGGGATGGGCTGCAAGCTGCTAACGCTAACATTACACTTGCAGTGGGTTGAGATATTGTTACCTACAGCAATTCAAATAGTGATATGTTTTCATGTCCTCAGTCTGATTCATCAGATAGCCCCCCTCATTCTTGAGATACTTCTGCTCTATTGTTCGGAAATACTATATTCAAGCTCAATTTTTATTAAAATATTTTTTCTTCTTCTCTATCATTGTTTATGGGACCCCCACAAACAATGGGTGTTTGTTAATGGATTTAATCGTTTATAGGGATGGGCTGCAAGCTGTTAGCGCTAACAGAACATTTGCAGTAAATTGAGATATTGTTACCTACAGTCATTCATTTTTTCATGTCCTCAGTGTGATTCATTACATAAAATTTTGTAAAAATATTTTACTCATAATAAAAATGAAACAAATTACAATGAAATGTGTTTTAAAGCTACATTTAAGTTTTTCATTTCTCTTTTTAATTTAATTGAATTTGGTTTTCCAGGGCCCCATTTTCAAAGAGAGCCCACCATAGAAGCTGGGGCCCAGGGGGTGAACACAACTTTAGGTCTATGGTCAGACCGACCATAAAGCTTTGCCAAGAAGATAATGAAACTTATACTTTTTGAAATTTATTTGTTAATACTCAGAAAATAAATATTTTTGTTAAGTCGAGTAATGATTCATAATTAAAAGTAAAATTCATAAGTATAAGTGAATTCAAAGTTATATTTTCGTATAGATAAAAACTCAATTTTTGAAGGTGAAAAAATTGAATACTTACAGGAACGAAGAGCCAAGCTTATCTAAATCAACCTTTCCTCGGTTGGTCCCTTTATATTTTAGCAGAAAGGGTAATTGTCAGATGATCAAAATATATGGAACTTCAAACTTATGTAATAACATTTAATTCTTATCATCTTTGAGGTACTAAAATAATCCTGTAAAAATTTATGTCCACTATCATCCTGATGTTTATATTTTTGTTCCGGTTTGAAAGTAGAAAAGTTTTTAAAAGGAGTTTCGGAAAAGAGTCAAATGGGAAAAGGAAAATGTATTCTCAGTTGGCTGAGAACTCAGAATTCTTTTATATGATAAAGCATTAAAAATATTAAACTTTTTGACCGCTCTCCTGACCATACACTTTCTGGAACATATTTTCCAGATTGATGATAGCAAATTTTAAAGATTAGAAAACTGACTCCACCGTCTACAAAATAAAGGTATGTTTATTCAAAGAAAGTTGATTTTAGTGTCTGATTTCGTAACTTAAAATATTGCCTGCACTGCTTAGTCTCATGCGCCTTTAAACATTTAAAATTGCCTTTGAAAATGTGACATTCTGATCAAAGTAATTAAAAGTATGTTGTTTTTAAGTTAAATAATTATTAAATATTTGCACTGTTTAGTCTGATGTGCCTTTAAACATTTAAAATTGCCTTTCAAAATGTGACATTTTGATCAAAAGCAGTTAAAGGTGTGTATTTAGCGTTAAATAATTATTAAATATTTTAATGCTTAAAAAATTATTCACATCTGAAATAAATTAAACATATGAAAAATTGAAAAAGAAGTCCTAAAATATATTGTATTCGACTTTCATAGTGAGCTATAAAGTTATTACAACGAATTTATTTTAGTCTTTTACTTTTTATTCCTTTTCGTGACAATTAATTATAAAAGTCATTTTAAAATGTAAATATTTAATGCAACAATACAAGAGTGGTAGATAATTTTTTTTAATCAATTATAAATGATTTCATTTTATCCGTTTAAGAATTTTTGCGTTTTGACTATTAGTGCACTATGTCTGACCCATACATATTTTTTTGTTCTACTATAATTTAAAAAATGGAGAGGCATTTGATTTTTTTTTAAAATTCTAAATATTCGAAACATTACATATAAAAATTTCAGCTGCTATTGGAATGTTTCTTACGCAGGAAACTTACACACTTTTCTATCTGGTGCATCAAAAAAAAAAAAAAGAAAAAAGGAAAAAAAAAAGAAAAAAAGAGCATTGAATTGACTTTAATAACAATATGCATAATGTTCCTTTCTGTTCAAAAATGTTTGATGCATATATGGGTGATTCTCACGAAATATGACAATTTACTGTCCCTTGCTCCAAGATCTAATACTATAATACTAAAAGAGCCTTTTTTTTAAAAAAAATTAATAAATTGCATTGCTGTTAGCATTTTAAAATGACTTTGGACAAGCATTGACTGTTTTGTATAGTTAAAAAATTTAATTGAACTTCAAAATGTCATTTTCCTGGCATGTCCCAAGCAATGTTTCCAATAATAACTAGCTTCAAAACTTCCCATAAATTTTTTAATATCTAATTTTTTTTTTATCTTAACCGGTGTAAGCATTTCTTGAAGCAAAGGGTATTATTTACAAAAACTTCGTTTAAAATATTTTTTTCTGTTAATAATTTGTTTGTCCCAAGAAAATCTGTCATTTTCCTGGCTACTTTTATTTAGTGGTTTATAACCAAAATAGTTAGAGCCAGCAATCAATATCTTATGTTAATATATTGATTAGATACCCTCCTATATGAACATGTCTTGTTAGATGAATAAAGAACCAATTTTCTGGTTCAAAATCTATTTCAAAAAATTTTTCAGGATGAGTAGGTTTTTGTGTTGTCATTTTCCTGGCTTCTTGAAATAATTAATAACATAAACTATAAGATTTATCTGAGTTATTTTTTAGAAATCCTGCTGTTTTCTGCAGAATGTAAACGTCTTAGGCCAAAGTATTAAATTAAAGTAAAGTTATATGCTATAAAATGGCAAATTTGTCATTATTCTGGCTGTCATTTTCCTGGCTTATGAATTCCAGGACATTGAAGTGTTACCAAAAAAATGTTTTAACTGCTAATACTGTAAGGAGGAAAAGCAAATATTAACCTAATATCAAGTTTATGTATGATTGTAATATGGTTGGATGTAATCAAAGTTATTTATTTATTTAATGATTGATTATTATACACAATTTTATTCTGTACGTATCAGTAACAAAAAAAAATTTGATTCTTTCTACAGTGGATAAAAAGAATTAATTTAAGCAATTTATGGTGTATCTGACATAAAGGCTTAAGTTGAGTTATTTACTATTAACTTAAAATGACTGTTTTTTAAACTTCTAAGCTAATATTTCATTTTCCTGGCATTCAAGATTTGGTGAATTACTATTTTATTTTTTTTCTCGAGTAAATGTCAATAAACTACACTGCTGTCTGTAAGATATTAATAAATGTAACTAAAGAAGTATACAAAAAAAATTT